>NC_077227.1:561956790-562269528 GCF_027887165.1 Monodelphis domestica
AAAAAAAACCGTGAAAAACTATCTTTAGTCATATGAAAATGCTCTAATCACTATTGATTAGAGAAATGCAAATTAAAGCAATTCTGAGATATTACCTCATACTGATAAGACTAGCAAACATGACAAAAAAAGAAAATGATAAATATTTGAAGGCATAAGGAGAATTTCGGACTTTAATACACTTTTGGTGAATCTGGAAACTGATAACCATTCTGGAGAGCAATCTGGAACCATGTCCAAAGGGTCATAAATCTATGCATATTTTTTGACCCAGTAATACTAGGTCTATAGCCAAAAAAGATTAAAGATATGAGAAAAGAACCAACCTGTGCAAAAATATTTATAACAGCTCTTTTTGCAGAGGGAAAGAACTGAAAATTAAAGGAATACCCAACAATTGGAGAAGAGCTGAACAAGTTATGGTAAATGCTTATAATGGAATATTATTGTGCCATCAGAAATGACCAAGAAGATAATCACAGAAAAGCTTGGAAGGACATTTAAAGTAATTAAATGTGAATTTTTCTCTAGTGTAAGCAATAGGTGTTTTGTTTTATAATATGAGAAACACAGAAATATGATAAGTATATGATTTCTATCATATTACTGCCTTTTTGGTGAGGGTTGTAGGGTGAGACAGAAAGAGAATACATGGATTGCAAAATGTCAATAAATGAATATTAAGAATTTTGTCAAAATGCAATCTAGAAAAATTATAATAAAAATCCTATGAGATAAGAACACAAACTCCATGAAAACATTTTTAATTTTTCTTCAATTTTATTCTGTAACTTTTCCTTATTTGCCAGCATGATAATAGTAACCATGTAGTTAGAATTCCCCAAAACTGTTTCACTCTTTTAGAGCAGGCCATCATGAAATGTCAGAGCCCTGTTTCTAATCCAAAAACTCACGTTGCTCAATTCCATCTGTGACCACAGAGGAGAGATGCTCACTGGGAAGATCAATTGAATCTGAAGATAGCATAGCAGTGCTAGGAATAAGCATCACATTCTTATATTGAAAGCTGACTGAAAAAGTCATACTCATTTGTTTCTTCATTTAAAAAAAACTAACAGAGGAGGAATATATTTCGTTGGTAGTATATATTGAGCTTACTATCTGCAATATGTAAGGGATAAGGGAGATATCGGGAATCAAAGGGCATTTTACTTCTATAGAACCCAGTTTTATAATATGAGGGGTAAAATTTGATGGCCTATATAAATATCCTTTCCAAAATTATGATTCTACAATTGTTTGTATAACTCATATCATTCTTACTGTCTATAACAATCTGCTTATGGCCTATTCAGGTGTTATATGGAGGACTTGGTTGTCTAAGGTAAAAAGTTTCCTGACCTCTTTTCTAGATAGTTTTATTTTTTGAAGGGGAATTTGGGGTTCAAACACTCATAAACCCCAAGGCAGCAAGTTGGTTTAAAATTTAAGGAAAGAAAAACAGTTTAATAAAGTATTATACAAGATTCCTAAATTGGTGAGTTGTTTATTTGTTTGTTTTTAAACATAGAGGAAGGCTTGACTCTTTCATAGCAGAACACCTGAGGTGACCACTCAGGATTCTTGAAAATTGGCCTGAATTCAAAGAGAGCTACTCAGGAGAGTGAAATATTGACTGAATTTAAACCATATGAATGCAATGAGAAAAGAGACTATTTCTTTCCAGTAATTTGCTTCCATATCATGAAAACTTTAGAAAGTGTTAAATACTTTTCTATTTTTCTCAGACTAAATTTCTACATTATTAGCATTTAAGAATGTTAGTGATAAGTTTCAAAGGAATATAAATAAAAAAGTTACTTAACTCTGCCTCAATTTCCTCATCTGTAAAATGAGCTGGAGAAGGAAGTGAATAAGTAAAGTCACAAAGATTCAGGCAGGATGGAAAAAATGACAATATGAATCTACAAATGGCATATTAATCTCATGAATCTTGGATCCTGAGAAACTCTGTTCCTAAGTTAAGAAGAAAGCATCCATAGACATCAATGTGCTATTAACTAATTTACCAGTGATAATGGCTGCAGTAGGCTAATCTAATGGCTATTACAAATTTTTAGGACTGACTATACATGAAATCTATGCAAATAAGCTACCTTACAAATAGGACTTGTCACACCATACGGTATTGTTGCTGTTTTCTTAATGTGATATTTGTGGTGAGCACCAAGAAAGGATAGGATTTAACTGGGCCACAGAAAAAGCTGTTGGACTGTTGACAGGAGGACAGATGAAAATGACAACCATGTTCCATGAAATATGCAGGAGTTCACAAGATGCCATGACTTGTCTACATCACACATTTGATTATATTGCCTATGATCTAATAAACTTAAGCCAAGTTGAGCTCAGAAACAAAACAAAAACAAATGTAAAACCTGTTCTACATGCCTAAATTCCAAGTAAACAGAATTACACAATATTGAAGGAAAGGATGTGTAGAACTCCAATGATCTGTGATAATAAGATAATACAAACATCCTAGAAACCTCTTAACAATAAGTTGTAAGCTCAAGACAATTAACATGTCTAGAATAAAAGTTGGATGTGCCTGAGCAACCACTGACAATTTATGAAAAGTTGGAATAATGAAATTATGGCTCCCAACTCCCTTCTGAGATGATAGCATCCTTGAAATATAGCATCTGACATTTCTTTGAGGGCAAAGGTTATGTGGTTAAAGGTGGTTTTACTTAAAATGGATGTGTTTGATAAGACATGTTGTCATGTGGATGGCTTCAGCTTAAAAAAAAACCTGGGTTTGAGTGCACTGGGTAAATCACAAAACTTTTCAGTGCACCATGGTGCTCTCTGATAAGAAGCTGCAGAGAAATTGGATCTCTTCATTGCTAAAATGAGTTTCCTTAACAAGAATTACCTATAGATAGGAAAGCACAAGTTCAATGAAATAAAACAAAGTATTCTATTTGCTCTATTTCAGTGGTAGAACTGAGGTATCACAGCTACAGGTAGAGCAGAAATAGCTTTATAGATAGTACTGGTCAAGGGGCTTTGTTATACCATACATACTCTGTATCCTATTAGAAAAGCACCAGCTTCTTTCCATAACACTGTTATTTATGGCAGAAGGAGGCATGGGGGATACTAAAAGTAAAATCATCATTTGATACAGATGGCTGAGTAAACTTGTGATAAATAAATATGGCTGTATTAGAAGTGTAGTATAAATATGGTGTGTGTGTGTGTGATAGAGAAATAGAGTCAGAGACAGACAGAAACAGACAGACACAGAGACACAGCCATTCTGGAAAGCAATCTGCATCCATGCCCAAAAGGGCATTAAACTATGCCTATCCTTTGGTCCAGCACTATCATCATTAAATCTGTATCTCAAAGAGATTGAAGACAGGAGAAAATAATCTACCTATACAAAAATATTCATAGCAGCCCTTCTTGTAGTGGTAAAGAACTTGAAATTGAAAGGATGCCTGTCAGTTGGGGAATGGATGAACAAATTGTGGTATATGCTTCTAATGAAATACTATTTTGCCATAAGAAATGACAAAGAAGATAATCACAAAAACACCGAGAAAAACTTATATGAGGTGATACAAAGTAAAGTGAGAACACTGTGCAAAATAATAATAATATATGATGATAAAATGTAAATAACAGCTATTATCAGCAACACGAGGAGTCAGCACAACTCTAAGAGACTGATGACAAAAAAAAGAAGGAACAAGTGGAGTTCAAATACAAATTGAAACATAGTATTCATTACTTTATTTTCTCCATGATTTTTGTCTAGTGTAGGTGATATCTATTTTATTTCACAACATAACAAAAATGGAAATATGTGTTCTATGCTAATACATGTACAACCTATATCATATTACCAGCTTACTTGGGTAGGGAAGAGAGGTTGGAGGGGGAAAGAAAACAGGGATTGTAATATACTAGAAAATGATAATTAAGAAATGTTATTGATGTGTAATTTGGAAATGTATAAAAATTAAAAAGTCAATTTTAACAATAAATATGTATTTGAAAGTTTAGTTTAGTTTATTAAAAAAGTTTCTTAAAGTAATTGGTATATGTTTTTTAAGATTCATTACAAGGCCCATTTTTTTTGTTGACTTTGAAGATCTAGCTTTTAGTTACAGTTCTCTTATTAATAAATAAGCATGAACTTGGGCAATTCAAACTGAAGGGTCATCTCTTAAATTATGATTAAAACATGACTAGATACTTAAGAAATTCCTTTAAAATTCTTCCAACAGGCAAAATGGCAGAGTATAGAACATTTCCAAGCTCTCCCAAACCCACCTTCATATCACAAAAGATAAATAATGCCTCAAAACAAATTTTTCAGTGACAGAATTTTGGAGAACAGAAGACAGAGTGAAGTAGGTAGGGCTTCATACAAAGGAAACAGAGATGCAGTAGAAAAATATTGTCTTTCTGGAGCAAGAATTGATAGTAATCAAATCAGCAGCAAGAGGAACAGCTATTACAACAAATTCCAGAACTCTCAGGTCAAGGAGAAAATACTGCAAACAGTAAGAAAACAACAGCAACAATAAAAATTCAAATATCATGGAGCGATAATCAGGATGACAGAGGAACTAGCAGATTTTACATTAAAGGACCAAAAGTTTTGGAATATGATATTCCATGAGGCAAAAGATCTAGGACTGCAACCAAGATTTATCTACTTAGTGAAACTAATCATAATACTCTAGAGGAAAACAAGCACAAAAAGGTAAAACTAATGGGAAAAACTCAAGGGACTTAATGGGATTAAATGGATCACATTCTTATGTGGGAAAATATTAACTAGTACACTGAAAATATCTATGATGCAAGAGATGCTTAAGTGACAAGATACTTCAGGTCATCAAGGGGAATAATTTGGTCAAACTGAATGCATCATTATATGAGGTAATAACTAAGATACTGAAGGTATCTAAAAGATACTGAGTACCTAAAGTACTGAAATTGCTTCAGGTACTTAAAGTATGGAAGATACTTTAAGGTAAAGGGCTAAAAAAGAACATAATATGCTTCAGTCAAAGTTAAAGAAGCAGAATTAATGATTTTTATCTAAGGCTGATTGTGGAAATCTGTTGTTCCATAAGAAATGACAAACAAGGTGATTACAAAAAAAGAAAAAAAAATTGGAAACACTAATATATGAATATAAGCAAAGTAAGCAGAACTAGGAGAATGTTGTACACAGTAAAAGCAATAAAGTATAGAGATCAACCCTGAATGACCTATTATCAACAATGCAAGATCCAGGACAATTCCATGGAGTCATGATGAAAGAGGTTATTTAATGCTATAGAAGGAACTCAAAAAGACTGATTACAGATTGAGGCATACTATGCTTCATTTTATTTCCCCTATGACTATGTCTTCTTTCACAAAATGATGATTAGGGAATTATGTGTTATATAATAACATATCTACCTAATACTGGGGAAGGAGGAGGGTTGGGAGAGTGGGAGAGATCATAGATCAAAAAATCTCAGAAAATGATTATTGAAAAAATGTCTTAATATAATCCAAAAAAAACCAACTATAGTATAAAATTACAAGTTCTTATGTTCTCTTGCTATGGTCCATGCTAATCTTTTCCCTCTTTCATTTTTCTGTAATATGTCTAAGATGAATCATAGATTTCTGCTACTTAATTATATTCAAATTCAACAAATATCCCAATATTCATCATATCTTCTCCTTGAAGATAATTTTTATTACACTTATTTTATATTTTCTCTAATTCTTTTGTGCTTTAAGTTCTGTCTCCTGTGTGCAAGAAATCCCCTACCCCCTTTTATGATGATTAGATTTTAATGTTAGCAGTGGTTTTAGATAATCATTATTGTAATTTTGGCATAGTTAAATAATGTTAGCTTAAGTGAATTAATATTATAATACTCCTTATGATTTTAGTAGGGTTTTTATGATTGTTTTAGTATAAGTTTTAAGCTTTAATTAAACTAAATGACAGTTTTAATATAGTTAGGTTTTAGTGAACAAGACCTTAAACTTATAAACTTGCTATATTATGGTTCTTCAGCATTTTCAGCCTTAACCATATGACTATTTTTTTCCTGGAAAGGGGCTTAGTACCCCTACTTCTGCTGTAGCTCGTCAGGTGACTTTTTTAACCAATACATGTTACTTCCTGAATTAATCAACCAATGAAGATTACTTCTTTTGTTTATTTTTATCCTGCTATATTAATTGTTTTGGACTATTTTTAAACTGCTATATAAATTGTGATATTCTTTTGGTTACAGAGGCAGCAAGCTCAGAGGGCTTGAGTTCTTTGGTCATGAGCAGAGTCCAGCTTTATTGTGAGAACAGCCTTCTCTCAATAAACCTATTTCTTTTGGCTTGGAAGCTTTGTTTCCCTTATTTTCATTCCTGTAGTAAGATATTATGCAACACTCCCAGATAAAAATTACTAGTTTCTTGAGAGCAAATGTCATTGCTTATACTTATTTTTTTATTTACAATATTCTCCTTACTCCCCATGAGTAGCAGATTGTTGCTACTCAATGAATATTTGAAAATTTGTCTTTCTTATTCACTCTCTTAGTTGAGAAGCTATTATCTCTAGAAAGAAGGAAGTCATAATGCCACTGTAATCTGCCCTTTCCTGATTCCCTTTTGGTATTTTGTTCAATTCTGAGTGCCATAGTCGGTTTAAGATGGTCACTGAAAAGCTAAGGTATCTGAGGGATAATAGCCAGCATGATTGGGGTTTATAGATGTTCAAGAAAGACTAGTACATCTGTTATGAGGGCTTGTAGAGCCTTTTTCAGGGCTGCTCAACAAATTTTGTTATCATTTGGCAATCAACTCCCGTCTCTGGTTCTACAAAACTATAGCATGTGCAGTGGCCACCTCTAGATATATCATCTCAGCAGATGGGCTAAACCAGTTTGTGGGTAACCAATGGGCCACAAATCTATCAGTGACTTCAGACAAGGTGTCTACCCCCAAGCATACTAAGACTTCCCCCCAGTGGAATAGAGAGATGAGAAAAATCTATTCCTTTGTTCATTAAGACAGCAGAAGCAGGTACTGTGGAAGACTTAGAGTTTGCCAAGACATTGTAGATACTGTCATCCACCCAATTCCAGGTCATCACCAGTCATCCTGACTTTTGTTTTGCCATTGGACTTGGATAACTGGAAGAGAAATTGAGGTTAATGATATTATGCATCTCTGCCTTACTTAAATTTAATTCATGTACCAGTCAAGACATCACTCCATGATGTCACTGGCCTTTGAAAATGAAGGGCAAAACCTTCATGGTAAAGATCCTTAAAATGCTTTATGAGGATCAAATGAAGAAACTATGGATATCTAGCTTGAGAAAGAGAAGCTTAAAAAGTTATCATACTTGTCTTCTAATATTTGAAAGAATACCACATGGAAAGATCATATATGTTATTTTTGACTCCACAGGGCAGAACAGGAAGAAATGGGGGGTAGGGCAGAGTTGGAGTCAGGAGAAACTTCTTAACAATTTACTAACCAAAAGTAAATGAACTGCCTCAAAAGGTTCTAACTTCCTACTCTTTGGAAGTCTTTGAGCAGAAGATGTGTTAGAGAGGGAATTCTTTGTTTGCAAGTTGAAATAGATGCCTGTTGAGATCCCTTCAAACTCATAAATTATGGGATTTCTGATTCCTCACATCTGAAATTGCCTCTTCATCTTCTACACTGAAGGATTGAGAGAGAAATGCTTTTAAAAATCATGGGAATTTTTCACCCAGGGCTAACATCGGGTGACTTAAAAGACCTTTCAAGAAGTCCTGGGTGTTGCCCTTTCAGTGCTTAGTGTAGAAGTGCTTTGTCTCTTGGCAAATTGCCACAGCGGTCCTTGTATAAGCCAAGCTTGTATAGCCATGACTGGAAACATTGGCTGTCATTCTAATTATGCTCACAGAGAATTCCCTCTGTAACATTACAAATCTGGCAAATACATATGGTCACAATTCAGTGGCTTAATTAGAATATCACATCAAACCTTTAACCCAATGGTGGAAATGATTAAATGCATGTCATATTAAATCCCTTTCCAAGAGAAACGTGAAAACATGATGCTAAAATGAAATACAGCATTAATATTCATTACTAGGTAGGGACAGAAAGCCACGGCACAGAAGGTTTCCGAAATGTAACTGAGGAGCGGCGGCAGTTTTAACAGCATGTCTACAATCAATGAAATTTCATTAGGTGCATTCATGGGAAAACTGGGTCCCAGATGTCTTGTATCAAACTATTTGTTTACATTTTGCCTTTCCAGTAGTCTCTGTACAGTTAAAGAAATGAAACTTCAAGCTTATAACACTTCAAATTTGGGTGAATTTGTTTTCTATATCCTGATGAACTAGATACTAGCACAGACAGCTTACATGTATATTTGAGCCAGATCTGATTTTTTTTAATATATGGAATTTTTGTCATGGAAATTCCCTCTCACTAGTACAAATTGGCAACCTGTCTTCAACTTAGAGTATTTTCAATTTAGAGTCTTAGAAAATGTTTTTTTAGGTGACCAATTCAGGGTTATAGAGCTAGTATACTTCAGAGGCAGGGCTTGAGCCTATTATGTCCTGCTGACTCTGAGGCAATTTCCTGCCTATGGTGCCCCCTAATTCTCTTATTTGTATATACCTATATGTAGAAAGGACAGGCAATATAATTTTTCTCTATCATATACACTATCTGGCCAAGTTCTTCTTTTGTTAAATGTTGAAATAAAACATTACTTGCTTTACACAGTCCCTGAAAGCTTTCAGCAAATATTAATTTGCCCAAATGTTTGATTGTTGTCCTTCATATTCAGTATGGTGGGGTCAATGTACATTACATATAACCAATCAGACTAATATAAACTTGGAAAGATATACCACAGGCTGGACACACATAGCTTGTAGGAGTTGAAATTCTAGTGTGGAGGAGGAGAATTAGGGAGAGAGAGGTAGCTAATAGTCAATAACCAATATTTAATAGCTATTGTTTTTAGAATTCCATGACATATTGAGTCAGGCAGGGATTGAAGTGAAGGCATTGCCTCTTTGAGAAGCTGATAATCAGAATGTGGAAATAGACCCAAAATGAGAGGGACAAAAGTATATAAAAATATATGGTGAGGCTCACATTTAACTGCAGTAATACAGGTATGCATCCATGACAATGTACATCCAAATGATGTAAATGATAGTTTGTGCATTTGCTAAAGGGAAAAGATAGATTTGTTGAAAAAGGTGAGGGTGACTGAATTCAGAGATTCATAGTAGAAGAGTTCTCAGATATTGTTTGAAAGGAATGTGAAAATGATATTCATGATATGGATAACTAGTCATCTAGGCTCTGACTTAAGCAAATTTTATCTTCTTCAATTCTGTAATGGTTTATTACACCCAATTCTACTCTCTAAGACCAAACAGCAATCTAAATTTCCTTCCATTGTATTTGATAGTGCCCTTCATAAAAAATGTGGCACCACAAGAAAGTGAATATGTAGTTTGACTAGAGAAGGCAAATGTGATAATGTTTATATTGAAAATATTAATTTGCAAGTGATGTCTTGAATTCTGCTTTCTCACTTTTTAAATAAAGTACTCAAGAATGTGACTGTTCTAATTCCTATTTCACAAAAGAGCAAAGATTACGTGTGTGTGTACTCTACTAGAACTTGAATACTTTGCTAAAAGTATACATTCACCTTTTTGATAATTTTTGGTATTTGTAGAATTCTTCAAGTTAAATCAACTCATTTTGAAGCATATTTTAGAATTAGCTATCTGGAAAACAAATGCAATTAAAAAAAATTCAAGCTATCTAACAGTAAATTTAGAGAAAGAGGTAAAGGGAGACAATGAGTATAGAGCTGGAAGAAGAGTAAAAAGAATTTTTTAATATTTCCCCCCAGATGGAATATATACTTTTAAATGTACATAATAACAATTTTTTATAAACACCTGACAATGCATGAATAAGGAAAGAGTTTTAGCAACAAGAGCTAACATTAATGTAAATGCTTAACCATATTCTAATCACTATGTGTAATCACATATAATTATTTTCTTATTTGAGTTTCATAACAATACTCTATTTTAAAGATGAGGAATTTGACCTCCCCAAGGACAAACAGTTAAAATGTATTTGAAGGTAGATTCAGGTCTTTCTGACTCTAGGCCAAGTACTTTCTCTACTGTGCAATTTAGTTGCCCCTTTCATGAAAGATACTGTATCATACTACTCCTTTCTGTACATTACTCCTAATTTTTCATTTGTCAGAATGCAACCTTGATTTGGAAAATCCCTTTAAGAACTAGGTTAAGCACTACTTTCTACAGGAATATTAATTTACCCATTCCCATGCACTATTGTTAGCACTTTTCCATTCACTCAAAATTATATTTTTGGAACTTTGTATGTACTTTGGATTAACCTACCCTTGAGATTTTCGTAAAGGCAAGTGCAAGCTCCTCAAAGGCAGACACTATTTCATTTTTGTCTTTGCCTCCACCACTAAGAAAAGTGTTTGATACTTAGTAGGCTTTAATAAATGTTTGTTTCATTGACTTAAGTTGGAGAATCAAAATATTAAAAATTTTAGTCATTAAATATGGGGCTTTCATTAGTAAATTTAGAAATGGGCCTAAAAGATATCAAAGGATGGTTGTTGATATGAAAATCAGGAAATATTTTTTCCATTTTTAAAATTCTAAAATTAATAGCCATCAAATAAAATGAAGATAGCCATGTACATGAAACTATGATTCTATATTGGGTAGAGTTTGATTTTGTTTTTGTGTATATAAAATTCATCTTGTAACTTTTAAAGTTGTCCTACTTTTCTGGAATGCCTCCTGGTATTTATTTTGTTAAAGAAAAAGAATCTCACCTACCAGTTAGAAAATATAGAGGAATATGGTTCCCCTGCACAAACTCAAACTTCACAGTGTGAGTACTGAAACTAAATTCTCCTTCATAGTACACTGGAGAATAAGATTGTACTCATTTTTAAGACTCTGAGTTTATATGTTTTTGTCTAAAAATAAGAATAAAACATAGAGTTTGTGGTGGAAGGCAACACAAGTAATCTATTCCAACACCAAACAGCATTTATTTATTGATGAGGAAACTGAGACACAGGGAGACCTAAATGTTTTCCCTTAGTCCCACAGGGAGTAGGTAACAAAGCTCAGTTTTGAACCAGGTCCTCAACTTCCAATTCTTGCACTCATCTCATTGGAGCACAATTCCATAGAAAGAGTTAATAGCTTCATTGAACAAAATTTAATCAGAATCCAAAACAACTTGAAACTCAGAAATACATTGTACCAATGATTAATTTTTCCATTAGATGAGAAAATTAAAACATGGATACTTTGTGATTTTTAACAATTTGCAAATCTTGGACAAATGCTTTATTATTTCTTCTGTGTAATTTAAGGCATTTTAAGCTATTCTCAATTATTGTACTCTGGGAATTTGGAGTGATACAGCTTGTGTCTCATGTGATAAAATTAGAAGAGAGAGTATGCCAAAGCAATTGTAACTTAGTAAGATGAAGGATAATCAGTATGTATCATGTGGTCAGATGAAAAGCTTTAGGGACAAAACAATTTGAAGCAATGTTGCATTGGTGTTAATCAACAGAAAGGGATAACAGCAGGCAGGAAGGATTGGCTTGGAACAATGGGAAGGGCTGTGACTCCTGGGCTAAAAGATTATACTCAATGGGAGGTTAAGCACCAAACCTGGATTAAAGTAATAGTCTCTACAGGTAGCAACAACAGTCAACAATTAAAGGATAACTCTCCATTTTTTGGTGTAAATAAAACAAAATAATTATTTGTTTTGTAATTATTCATGCTTTCCTACACAATGTAAAAAATGGGAAAATGAACCAAGGGGATGATCATATTGGAAATAATTTGAAAAGTCATAAGTGAACACTCAATACAATAAAGTTAAACTTGAGGGTTCAATAAAATCCAATGGATGATTAAAAGTGGCATACTAAGATACAAAAGACCAAAAACACCTTTCTACCTGAAGACATAATTCTTACGGAAATACTCTTCACTCATATGGATTTTAATTTTTCCAGGTCTTTTTTTTTCTCTAGAAACCAACTTTCCTTCCTTCCCTCCAGCCTTCATTGCTTATTTTATCTGCAATTCAAAATTTATTTATTCTTTTTTTGACCCTATTCACCCATTGGAAAGACACATAATGATACCCATTATACACATGAGGCCATGTAAAACATTTCCATAATAGTCAAGTTGAAAAATAAAAAAAAGGTAAAATTAAAACATATATATGTTTCAACCAAAATTCAGATTTTCTTTCTGGAGGTACATAGTATTATTCATGATGGCCTTCGGGATTGACATGGACCATTCTGTTGATCAAAGTAGCAAAGAATTTTACATTTAATTATATTTAAAACATTGCTTTCACTATGTAAAATGTCTTTTTCATTTTGTTTTCAAAATTTTCTTTTAAAAGATTTCTTTTTGTTTTTCATTTCTCTTTGCATGAGTTCTTTCATGTCTTCCCATGTTTTCCCTTTATCATGTTTTATAGCATAATATTATTATAATATACTAATATATGATGAATTGTTTTGCCATTCCAAAAATGATGCTCATCCCCTCACTTTCCAATTCTTTGCCATTACAAAAAGGGCTATTGTAAGTAATTTTGAGCTTACTGGTCTTTTTCTTTTCTCTCTTTGGGTTACTAACTTAGTGTCCCGGTATTCTAGTAGAAATATTATTGAATCAGATGGCACAGTTTTATAGCCCTATTGGGCATAGTTCTAAATTGTTCTCCAAAAATGGCAGAAGTTCACAGATCCAACAATTGCATTAATGTTCCATTTTTTTTGTATCTGCCCAGCATTTGTCTTTTTTAGTCACGTTAGTTAAACTGATAGATATGAGGTAATATCTCAGAATTATTTTGTTTAATGTTTTTTTTTCAATTACATGTTAAAAAAAACCTTTTGACAATAATTTCCCAATATTTTACAATTCAGGGTATCTGCCTCCCTCCCTTCTGTTCTCTACTCCAAGGCTGTACATAATTCCACATATGTAATAATAGTATTTTTATGAAATACATATTACCATATTCCTCTCTGAGTTGTTTTAATTTTCACTTCTCTAACTATTAGTGATTTATCACATTTGATGTGATTAATTCATAGTTTTTCTCTATTTTAATAATTGTATTTTTTAAGAAAAAACAAAAAGTAGAAATAACAATGACAAAATATTCTTTTTCAATTTGATGTAGCATTGGATTCATACATAAATAATTATCTATTATCAATCACCTCAGAAGCTTTTGTGACAGTGGAATATAATGGAGCTTAGGCTTGAAAGGTCCAAAAAAATTTAAAACTTATTTTTTTCAGAAAACATTCTAAGTAATGCCACTTTCTATACATTTGGT
The DNA here is from genome assembly GCF_027887165.1 of Monodelphis domestica. Classification (NCBI taxonomy): domain Eukaryota; kingdom Metazoa; phylum Chordata; class Mammalia; order Didelphimorphia; family Didelphidae; genus Monodelphis; species Monodelphis domestica. Next base: position 561,970,279 of record NC_077227.1, read on the forward strand.
CCTTGATTTCTTTTATATCTTTGAACATGTGACCACCCTTTTATTATTTATCTGATCATGTATTTTATGATAGTTTATTTCATATCTGTTACTATTAACTATGTAAACTTCATGTTCATGTGCTCCATCTGTTAAATTAGGCATTGGGAAAGACATTTTCTAAGATCTTTTCCATATTTAAATCTAAAATTTTGGTTAAAATTTAGTATTTCCTCGTAACTGACAATTCCTAGAGTGAAAATTCTCTCTACAATATAGATTATTAACACAAATTTAACAATAGAAACATAGGGTCACAGATTTGAACTAAAACAGACCTCACGGTGTTTCTAGTCTACTTGTTTCATTTTAAAGTGGAAAAAGTGTTTCACAGAGATCAGTAAGCTTGCCTATATTCATAGAGTGTTAGTGATAAAGGTGGAATTCAAATCCAAGATCTCAGACTCTAAATCAAGCACTCTTTCCTACCTTCATTGTCTGAAGTACTGAGAGTTTTAGGGTTTTTCATAATCCCAAATAAGACTTTTCATAATTCTATAAGTAATACATACTAGGAGCAGAATAAACATTTTTTCAACTCCACAAATGTTTCAATTTCCTAGGCCATATGGTTCACACATACACATACACACAAATATGTGTATATGTATACATATATATGTATTTACATATAATGTCAAAAAATGAATGAAATATATGTATATTCCCTGAAAACATATTTCTGTTTTTAAAGGGCTTTCCCCATCCATATATATTTATATATATACACATATATGTATAATTATTATTACATGTTGCTATAAGGAGACATTTATCTAAGTATATTTTGATCCAGGTGTACTAAATTACAGGTAAATAGATATAATTAAAAATAACCAGTTGCTTTTTTAAAGTACAACTATTAGTTTTATAGTGTTCCAGATTAGCAGGGCACATTTAATGTGGGAAAGGAACTAGAAAACCAAAAATATTACATAGACAAAATGGAATAATAAAAAACCAACCACTGTTTTGTTATATTAATTTGTACACCATCTCTTATGCATTAAATTTTCTTATGAGTTTATTCTTGGCTGTCACTCATCGTAACCTCATTTAATTAGTTTCCTATATGCTGACAGATACTTTCTAAAAATAATTTTAAATGAAAGTTATTGAGGTAAGCAGTTTTAGTTTAAGGAGCTCTGGTCTATAGATAATTTATGATTTCTATATCCATTTGAATCTAAAAGCTCCTTACATTATTGGATTAACATAAATAGATGAAAGGATATTAAGAAGATACTCTACAAAAAACATAAAACATGTTTCTTTGGTATACAGTACTTTGGATACTGTACTATCTATGATTTGTGAATGCAAAGCTTTTCCTATAGCCAAAGAAATAAAAACAGCTCTCAATTTTCCACAAAGATGGAAGGGAATGGTAGCAAGGGTAATCCAAATCAATCTATTACTTAGAAACCATTTCTCTTTGGCTTTGATGCATAGTTTGTTTTTCATTTGATGTACATTTCTCATAGAGTTCTTGGCTACACATTAGTTACCACTATGGAAGAAATAAGACTAGATGTGAAATATAATTGACCTTGGATTAAAATACTGTCTTACCTAAACTAGAAATGACTCCATGCTTTTTCCAGAAGATCGTATGGTTCCAAAGCATGGTATCCAAAACACTGTAAGCTCTTCATAATTTTTTATCATCATCATTATTTAATGCTCCATTAAGTATACCAATTATAACAATTACTTAAGTGGACATATTGCTTTAGGGTTTACAAAGGTTTTCCTACTTTCCTCTAAGTGTTTTCTGTGAAACTTAGACTTCAAGAATTCAAGTACTATTATCTCAACATAGATGCACACAGAAAGGTAAACTGCTACAAAACATAGCTAATAAAGAAATAAAGTCAGGTCAGGATGGGAACAAAGTGAGTTTAGTTTTTTTCCAAAAGTACTGACTTTAAAAAAAATGGACCCCTGGTAGCAGGTATAGTGGCATTTAGAAATAGACATGAGAGACTTCTCAAGGTACCTCTCTTTGTAAACTTAGTTTTGCAAGCTTTGGACAGTGAAGCAACAGATGGTGGGTAGCAGTGGGGGAAAAGAGTGAGATAATTCCAACAGGTGAAGAAGACCCAGCATGGATTCATGTGTGATTAGCTCATGCTTTCACCCACCAATACCAATGAAATTCTTTCCCTGAACATGTGTCGTAAGAGTTACAGCAGCAGCAGCAGCAGCAGCAGCAGCAGCAGCAGCAGCAGCAGCAGCAGCAGCAATAGAAGAAAACATTCAGAGAGAAAGAGAAACAACTCTAAAAGCAGAAACGGAAACAGCAGAAACAACCCAGACAATATTAGACATAATGCTCAAAGGAGAAACTGTACCAGCAGCAGTCACCATAGATATTAAAAAAGAAAATGAAATGATTTGTTGCTGTTTGAACAGGAGCTATTTGTCATTTTTGTTGTGTACTTTTAGTGCTTTTAAGCCGTGTGCAATAGAAGAGACATAACTTGCCTTGGAGTAAGGAAGTCTTAGGATTAAGACCTGTTTGACAAATACAGGTCAAGTCATTGAGCCTTTCTGTGTCTCCATGTGTCTCTCTCTGTCTCCACTTTATAATTATAAATTGCAGAGCAAAAACAAAAACATTTTCAGCATGTAGCACAATCCCTAGCCACAAAAGACAAGTAATGAGAAATAGTAGGATTATTGAACTGATATGGGGAAAATGCTATTGATGTTTATTTTAACCTGATTTAACCTGGATACAAATATTTATGTACTGACAGAGGAAAAATTGAAGAGAAGGTAAAAAAGGTCACTATAGACCCCCCTCCTCCCAATGCCCTTGGATAAAATCAATCTTTGCTGAATAAATAAATGAAACTTTTCTTTCCAGACAACCCAATAATTTCTACATGCTTAGAATTGTTACCTTTCTTCAAAAGGCACAATTTCCACCCTTCCTCAGAAAAAAAAAGTTTTCTTAATTTATAGTATAATTGCAATATGATATGACATTAATAAATTAATTTAATGAGTCCCCAGATCAACTTAGTAGGCATGATCTTTTGTCAGAAGGAAGTGTTTTCCATAGAGGTAAGCATATATCTTAGTTTGTTCCTGAGAGGACATATGGGATATCTTTGATTAGTTCCCATTAATAAATCTGTCTTGTGATTTGTTGACTGGGGTCTACAGGGATATACCATATTTGGGAGGAATCAGCTTCTTTAGTGGCCTATTAGAGCTAAAAAGAGACTAGTTGGTACAGTAGATAGAGTGTCAGGTATAGAGGAAGGAAAACTCAACTTCCTGAATTCAGTTTTGGCTTCAGACATTTACTATGTGTCTTTGGGCAAGCCACTTAACCCTATTTGACTTAGTTTTCTAATCTATAAAACATACTGGAAAAGGAAATGACACCATTCTATTATCTTTGTCTAGAAAATTCCAAATGGGACCATAAAGCATTTTGAACTGAAAAAAAATGACTGTTATGACTGAAAAATGACTATACAATTGGAAAAAAGGCAGAAGTAAAATACCCACTCTTTGGGACTCTGGGTATTTTTTTTTTATCCTTAAAGTTTTTAATTATATTACTACAAGTCTAACGAGAGAGGATCCTCATTCTCATTGAATAGAGATTCAACAAAAGAAACTTGGAACAAAAAAACACATGAAACACACATTCTCAGGGAGGGAAATGATGTGGAGTTTCTGGGGCCTCCCCAATTACTGATTTAACTATTCTGTATTTCCATTCCTTTTAAATTTAGAACACAGAAGTTTCTAGCCATGAAGGTTATATACCATGGATAGTTCTAAATATGATTTTATTTTTTTATTGAGTGTCAAATATGAACTGCCCAGCAGATATTTTTTTCTTCTTCATCCAATATATATCAAAAAGAAGAAACAAACCACCTATGGGAAGAATGTACTGAAAATGAAAAACTAAAGTCTTGCCAAATTGAGGAAGGAAATCTGAATTTAAACATTCCTTCATAATAATGACGGTGCATTAGTGTAAGACTGAAGAGAATGGGATATGCCAGTTTAGACATCTCTAAAAACCCTTTCCCTTCCAGATTGTACAATAATATAATAGCTATTTTAGTGTTTTATGTTTCCTATTTTTCTTCATTAGCGCTTCAGTTCTTTTGTATTATATATTTTCTATATTGAGGAAATAAAGAACTAACTCATACACAGTGCCATCTTTCTTAGTATGCTTTCAGAAAGGGATCTCATTAAACATCTCAGTGGAAATCTAGGCACTTGCCTTACCTATACTTTATTTTATGAACTTCTGTGATATTTGGTTCCAAGGTATGGCCTGAGTCAGAGGCAAAACTTAGACTTCTTCACATCATGCTATTAGAATTGATCACAAGCTGAATTATTTCAGAGACACTTGGGAGGGTTCCTGGCCCATGGGTGACATATGTGGAAGGTGTCCCCTTCTAAAACAAAATAAAATATTTAAATTCTACAATTTCAGGAAGTTAAAGGGTCTATTCAATTCATCAGGGTTTTCCTGATCTATTCCCCATTATATTTCTTCAGTTTAATATTTCCTGTACCAATAAGTTAAGCTGGCATTTTCTGAGTACATTCGTTGATGCTCTCAATTCTGAATAACTCTCTGAGGATCTGGGAAAACTCAGGCACTGACCTTTCTTGATTGCCTCCCATAGAGCCTGTCGCTAAAAAAGGTTCCACAAAGTCTATGTGGCACAGGTCTTAATGACTTTCTGTGTGCCATTGAGTGAATCCTGGGAGACCATGTGATACATTCTTAGATAATCCTAAAATTACTTTGTAAGACCCCATATGCAATTTAGCTAATGGGCCTAAATCAATGAATAAATAAAACATCTATTAAGCATCCCTTGTGCACCAGATACTGAGGATATAAGTAAAAAGTTAAGACGGTATATGCATTTAAGCAACTTACATTCTAATAGGGAAGACAACGCATATGGTAGTTGTGATCTGGAAAGGATATTTTGGTATGAGAAGTCAATGGAATGCTATGTGGAACAATAATGTATTCAATAAGACATTCCCTTTTGAGTAGTACTGGTGTACTGTTGATTAGAGCTCAGAAACCAAATCAAAGTTTGTCTGTACATATGAGAGGTATAGATTATTATATTGTCTGATGTGAAAGAGCTTATAACTCAAACTCTCTCTGAATGCCAGGGTTAATGCTGGGGTGCATTTGTATATATGTAAGAGATATACACTTGCTCAGATCACAACAGCTCTGGAGTTCTTATTGATTTGCTCTTCCCATATACACAAAATTAATCACAATGATTAAATTAAAAGTATTATTTAATAATACATTTTAATTGGTAATAATTACCATATCATAATTACTCTGTATAAGGTAAAGGAAGAATGGTAACTCTATCAGATTTAATCCATGTATCTAGGTCACAATCCCACACCAAATCATGCAGTTTTGTCAACGTGGAATCTAGAAGTCTCCAAACTTGTAGCTTAGAGGGATTTGGTGATCCCCAGTTTATTTAGTTCAGAGGCAGAAACCTCAGGTTTGAGCCTGTTCTGGTGAGAATCCACCCTGAGGGGAATCTCAAATAATTCACAGCAGACTGGGACTAAGCCCAAGCCTAAATTCAGTGACTCTTCATCTCCAGAAGCCTCTCCCAATATAATCACACCCTCCTTCCAAGGATTTAACTGAGGACCTTCAGCTTGTGAGACTGATGCACTGCGCCTTACGCCAGAGTCACTATGTGTCTAGAATGTGACCTAGAATCCACATTGACAGTATCAATGTAGAAAAATTGGCACACAGAAACCCAGATTAGAGACATATGAATGAGGACAGTCCACGTATCCAGAAAAATTTACAATCCTAGACTTTAGGCCCAAATATTCTTGGTCCCTTAAGGAATAAAGTGTACTATATGAAGCTGTTTTGTTTGTTTGTTTGTTTTTAAGTAGTCTTGTGGTTTATCTTCTCTCAAAATAACAAGTTTGTTTAACTCACAATCACTCTTGTGATCATTTGATCACCACTGATTGAGTCCAAATTTGGGTACTTTCCATCTAAATAAAAGAATTTCCTTATATCGGAGAAAGGAAAACTCTTGAACTTGGCTTTATGGACAAGGTAAACAAGCCCAGTAAATATACCATCCAATTGGATTTATTGTCTTCCAATGAACCTTTAGTATCTTGTTACAGAAAAGTAGAACTCACAGCAATAGCTCTTTCCCCATTTCCTTTTCCATTTCAAAACAGAAGAAGAGAAACAAAATAGATTCATCGAATTTGGTTTCAAATAAGATGGTGCTAAAAAGAAATAGTTAAAATTGAAGAATTCAGCTCTTTTCCAGTTAGAAGGCTCATGTTTTTTTTTTTCCCTCAGTCAATTCACAAAATGATGTTCTATCATCAATAATCAGCCTCCAAAGTATATAGCTCCAGTAAGTTAAATACCTCTGTTAGCTTCTTCTCATTCACCTCCTTTGTTTTAGCTGCTATTTTCCCCACCTCCCCCTTTCTGTTGAGATCTTCAATACTCTAAATGGCTCAAATCCATGTCCTGGTGTTATGACTTAACATTTCCTTAGGAGATAAAGCACAAAATCCACCTTTCTTTTAGCTTTGAATCCAAAATTCCATTTTGAATCATGACAATAACCCCAACAATCATTTGATTTACCAGTTTTTTTTGAGGTTTAAACTCAACAAACAACATACACACAATTATATATGTATATATGCAAGATGGCATTAATATCCATGTTGATGCTCTGCCAAATTCACTAACATCCCACTTTCTCAATGTCCTTAAATTCCATGTTTTTTTTTACCTCTTTACCTCAACCTTTCATAAGGAGAGTTAAATACTAGATAATTCCATTACTCACAAGAGTCACTTTCCCCAAATAGAAAATTTGACACTTTATTATGTGAACATAACCACCTATTATCCTGCTTTCCAAATGTTTCATTCCTATGAAAAGGAGAATAGAAAGCAGATGGTGAGGGTAGTCTGGTTATTGCAGGTAGCTGTAAAAATCTTAGAATGTTGCTGACAACACATGATGAAGTACTCTTATCCAACTTCAACTGGCATCTCCCTATACTAAATAAATCCTTTTATTTCTTTTTTAATTGATACTCTATCCTCATGGAAGGTACAATGAACATTATGTCTCTTTCCCAAGTCTTCCTCTCTGCCTTTCCAATAACTCTCAGCTAAGGATTTTGACTGTTACTTTAATTTTTAAAAATGAGGTAATTCAACATAAGCCATCAATTCCATTTTTTAAAATCTCAAAATCCTTTAACATTATAAACCACTGGCTCCACCTTTTTTCCTAATCTCTGACAAAGAAGTGGCCAAGGCTATATTCTCTTTATATTTTTTCTGGATGCCACTACCTCTTATTGTCTCTTTCAAATTATATCCTTAATAAAGTTCTCTCAAATTTTTATCCTCTCCCAATTGACTTGTTACTTCACTATTGTTTTCAGACATACTTTATTATTTTATCCTTAAAGATAAAACAACCAAAAAAAGATTGTTTAAATCTATCACTTTCTCAAGCTAAGTCCCAATCTTTATGAATCAGCCATTGTCCTTAAAAGAGCATTCTCATTTGCTTTTACTTTTTCTCGTTAATTACTCTTCAGCCCTTTGCAATTTGGCTTCTGACTTCATCATTCAACTGAATCTTCCTCCAAAGTTACCAATGATCTCTTAAATCATTTCAACGATATTTTCTTATTCCTAATCCATCTTTATTTTTTCCAGATTACATGTTGTTTTCTGATATTTTGCAATCTCTCCTTCCTTCTTTATTCTGACCATACCACAGTGAAGATTGGATGTAGCTATCTCCTGATTTTAACAATGAAGATACTTAGCTCTTCCTTTATTGTGAAGATTAAATTGTAAACCCCTGATTGTAACAATGAAGGTACTTAGTTCTCCCTTTATTGGGAAGATTGAATTGTAAACCACAATCTATTTTTAGATTTTAATCCCCAAAAGGAAGTAACTCAGTATTTGAAGTAGATCTACCCATTGTAACTACAAAAGGGTGTTAACTAACTACAAAAGTTGAACTAACCAAAAAAAAAAGGTGTTAACTAACCACAAAAGGTATAATTAACTACAAAAAGGTGTGAACACCCATTTCATGCATTGAGTGGGAGGTCTGTGACCCATCTGTGAATGAGTGGGCAGTCTTGGAGAGGAGCATATTCTAATTGGTAGACATGAGATTTAGGGGAAGTGGAACAAGAGAAAAATGTCTTTAAATAGAGGACCACAAGAGAGATAGAGATATCCGAGCATTCCAGTTAGATTAGAGAACTCTGAATCAATCTGTGTTGAACTGAAGAGTGAGTCACCTGGGCTTTGAGTGAAGGATCAGTCACTCAGAGCTGGAGGGAAGACAGACATTTGAGGAGAGACTGGAAGATGAACACTTGGACTTGGCTGTGGAACTGGACCCCTGGAGGAACTCATGCAGGAGACCTCAGACTGCTTTCCTTTTATATGGTCAAGTTTGGTGAGTGAAAGCCTGACTTGGTGACCCCGCCTTTCTAGAGGTGTGAACTTCCAAGAAAGGCCCATTGTCCTGAGATTTCTTTTTCATGATTAGGGCCTTAGAATTTCTATCTAGCTCAGAGGAAGCCAGAGTTTTCTTTCTCTTTCTCACTTCATCAATATCTTAGACTCTATTGCAAATAAACTACTCTAAATTATATTTTACTTTAATAATTTATTTTGGGATTTAGAAATTAAATCCCTAGTGACCACCAATTTAAACCACCAATTAAATATATTAAATTCAACTATAAATAAAATCTAATACCTACAAGTAAGATGATACTGGTATATGTTATCATAATTTTTTTTTTACTTCTATGTTTGTTATGTTATAAAACAAGACGTATCACTTAGTCTAGAGAAAAATTTATGGAGGAAATAAAGTGAAGAATTATAGGCATCAATCTTCATATAGGTTCCATCAGTTCCTTCTTTGACAATAGAAAGCCTTTTTGGTCATAAGACCTTTAGAGTTGCCTAAGATCCTTGCAATTTTATAATCCATCTTGACATAATTGGTACATTTGAAGGAGCAGTTTGGGTACACAATCTTTTAAAAGGTTCTCCAATGCTGCCAATACAATCTCACAGCTCTCTTGGATTAATTATCTTCATGCAGATGATTCCCAGTTCTATATATTCCCTCTGCCTCTCTGAATTTTTTTTTTATTATTGAAACAACTGTATATTGGGTATTTCAAACTGGAAGATCCAAAGTCATCCTTAACCCAACAAGGATAAAGCTAAAATGATTATTTTTTCCTCTGAATCTTTCCTTTTTCTAAAAATTCTCCTATTTTTTTTTCATGAGCCTTTCTGTCTTTCTAGTTTATAAGTTAACATTATCCTGGACTTCTAATTTTCCCCCATCCTACATATTCAATCATTTATCAAATGAGGTCTTTTCTATTTTCCCAATATCTTGCAAATCCAACCCCTTCTTTCTACTCACACAATTACCAAGTTCACCTCAGCTCTCATTTTTTTGTCTCTTTTTGCACAGAGTCCATATTGATATCTTTGTCTAAAGTCTTTCACATCTGATCCATCCTGTACTATTCTGCCAAAATAATTTTCTTAAAGCTCAAATATGATAATGTAAATTCCCCAAAAAAACCCATTTCAAGAACTTTCTCTATTCTCCACACACAAAATTCCATCTTTCATCTCCATGAGTTTGTATTAACCTCACCGCAAACTCTCTTCCTCTCCACCTTTCTCTCCCAGAGACCTTCTCTTCCTCTAAATGTCATTCAAGTATCATTTCTTACATGCCTTCAATACTAATTTCCCATTGCTCATGCAATAATACATAATGTATATATTTATATTTATTATTTTATATTGATGCCATGCACACACACATATATTTACTAAAGGAATTAGGTGGTTATTATCTCTTCCATTAAAATTTAAGTCCCTTTGGACTTAATTTGGAGTAGTGATTGATTTATTCTTTTTATTTATATTCCTGTCTTCTAGAAGAGTATTTGGCCCATACTAGGGTTTCCTTAATATATGAATATTGGTTAAATAATTGCTAATGAAATAAGGGATTTAAATACCCTACAGCCTTCATATCCTTATTCAGTTTTCTTAGAAGTCTCTCATCACATTTTAATAGGATAAGGAAGGCTCAGTATATTCACATATATGTTTTATAAGTTTTTCATGAATAAAAGTACACTTTCTGTCTCTTTCAACAACCAAACTGTTGAGATCCGAAAGGATCAGTGTTATACACATAAATAAGCAACAAAAATAAGTAAACCAAAAATCATTTAAGAAAACAATTTGGGAGACATTTCCATCTCAAATACGTTTAGTCTTCAACATACACACTCATATATATATATACACTCCTTAAGTAAAAAAAAATGGGATATATATTTATCTGCTAAATCATACCATTAGTTATTTCTCTGGTAGGCTTATACTTCTAAGTTGAGAACTGGCATTGCTGGGACATGCAGCATCCCTAGACTAAATGCAATACAATACTGAAGAGCTTTTAAAATGCAGAAATAGCAGAAGAAATAAAAATTTAATGGGAACAAAATCATATGCATATCACCAATGATATCCTGTTGGCTACTAGTTGGGCATATGGGCTCTCTGTACACCTATGGAAGATAAGCTTATGGGCTAATAATAACTTACTATATAACTCTGGCTATAAAAGAGGCATATTTATCCACCTTCACAAGAATCCATAGAATATTGATGATTAAAGAATTCTAGATGGATATTGACTTGTTGTTGGAGAATTCCTATTGCAACTCCAACAAAGAACAAAAGGTATGTGATTATAATAACAAAAGCAACAAGGACAATAATAAGGGAAAAGAAGCAAGTAAATAGAAAAGTAGGGGCATATTGTGTCAAACCTCATTTAAATAAATTATTAGCCAAGTACAACTAACCTAGTCATGATTTTCATTTGGGGGGAAGAAGGGAAGGACATCTGCCTATAATTTATGGATAAAGGAAATTCTATTCTTGACATAGAGTTCTCTAACAAAAATGCAACCATACATTCTCTGAAATCTATCCTCTTCAAGAATTGCATGTACACCTCAAAGTAAAGAAATGTATCCAGGAAGAGTCAAACATGGGACCTTCTCCCAGATTCTCCAGCTTTTTTGGCAGTGGTTATTTATCCATCAATCTATTTGTTGTTGGAAGTTGCTTTTCAACTTAATCATAACACCCTACTGGGAATCTCATCATTCTCTGTTTTGAAACACATTGCCCTTAGACCATTGCTTCATGGAAAGAGTTGACTGCAAGTTATAGAGTGGGAGAACAGAGGTAGGAAAGTTATGAAGAAATGAATGGAAATAAAAAGCCTGTTGTGGATCTGTACTAAAAGTAGTGGCCCTCCTGTGGAGAACTTCAGTCTGGAACAAATGCCATACTCTTGTTATGAGAACACTCTGCCAATTTATTTAATACTTCTACAAGTTTTAAGTAGAAAACACCTATTTCTCCTAGGGTTACAATAAAAGCAAGGGATAAGTCATATAATGTATTCTTTGACGCCTTGAGGCAGATCAGACATTGAAGGCCCTTCACCTTAGGATGGAGAAGCTACATAATGATTATGCTGCAGTATTTGACAAACACAAAATATTCTTTGTTCTCAAATACAATCTCCATGAAATGCTGCATTCTATTAATGCCCCCAGTTTTAGGGGGAATAAGAGAATAAGATAATAATATACTGTATGAGAAAATTTTTTGAAAAAAAGTTGAAAGCCTTTGATAGGTGTAAGGTTGTAAAGGTATTATTATTCAGTATCTATTAGAGGAGACAGAGAGATGGAATTTTAGTGACACCAGTGAAAAGAATGTCAGCTACCAATGGGATTAGGGCCTCTAACATTTTTCAAATGCTCTAAGTGTAAAGAAAATGTATTCTACATGAGTGTACACATGAAAATGCAATGAAATTGTGAAGCAGTAGAATTCTGACACATAGGTTTAACAAATGAATTATTTCCTTATGACAGAAAGATGATAGACTAATAAATAGAATAGGAACACATTTCCAGATGTGACCAATGTAGGAATTTATTTTGCTTGGCTAAGTTCATAAGATAAAAGATTTTTATAATTATTTCTATCTTTCCTCCCATGTGGATAAGGGAAGGAGGAAGAGGGAAAAATAGATTCTTGAAAATTATAGCTTAATTTTAATGTTTTTATTTTTCCTCTGCTTTTCTTTTTAAATATTTTTGGCTTGGTTGGTAGAAGAGGGTGGAGAAATGTATTAAAATAAATATCTATAAACAGAAAGTTATGAATAAAAATATTACCTTCAAAATATTCATTGGGCATCTTAGACACCAGCCTGAGATCAGATAAGAAATATCCAAATAAAGGTTTGAAGACACAGCATCAGGTTAGAACAATAATTCAGAGTGATTATATTATTATTAGTAGTAGTAGTAGTAATAGAAACAGTATAGGGGAAACTCTTATTGTAATGGAGAGATCTGGATATACAAGTCATGATAGGTGAAATATACTTAAAAGTATCAAAAGTGATCTATTCCTAGATCCCAGATTTTTCTACTATGAAATCATTTGCGCTTAAGGATCTCAGAGACTTAATATCATTCCTGTGGATTGCGAGGTTGCTTATACTTATAATCCAAGCTCTTGGGGAGGCTGGGGCTCTTTTGAGCTGAAGAATTCTGAGTCATAGTATTGCTAATATGAAATGGAGATATGTCCATAGTAATATGGTGATCAATGAGCAGAGAAATAGGTTGATCAAAGTGGGATAAAGGGGAAAAGAGCAAAAAAGGAACTGTTGAAACTTTACATGTTGATCTGTAAGATCATTCTATCAGTAGACTCAGTACTTCTACAATGAATAAGCAGAACACAATTACAAATAAACAAACAAACCAATATCCACCCCTATGGATTTTTATATTGGCAATTCTAGGAGTCACTTGGGTCCCATATTTATCATTGGGACATGGGAAGAAACCACTTGGAAAGAGAGATAAGACTGGAATTTCTAGTTTTGTTGCCTTCTATTTGCCTCAACATTTAATGTCAGAAAGTCAAAGGGAATGGCGGTTGGGGGCAGAATAATAGTGGTTATCAATCTATGATCCACCAAATGATTTACTGATTATCCACTTGTGGATTCAACTACATTACTTGGAAGAAAAGTAACTAGTTATTAAATGAGTACAAGAGGTGTTAAACTGCAACCCAGAATACATTAATTTGATATTCATAGGAGAAACTACCAAAAGTTAAGTATTAGCCAGGTTTAAAAGGGAAGTCACTATAGTAAAACCCATTTCAAGATGACTGGGTACATTAAAAATATAGCTCTTCTGCTCATTGGTCTTTTGATTTCTTTTGTTTTCTTTCATTTTATTACTCTCAGAATTAGGCCAGGAAGGTGGACAAAATCTTGGCTAGTTCTAAACCTGATTGGCCTATCTTGATAGAATGGAGGGAAAAATAGAGAAGGGGTAAAAAAAGAAACAACTTCATTAAGGGTTGGAAACTAAAATTAAAATTTTCTAGTTGCCTGGGAGTCACTCATAGAAAGTACAATATGATCAAAGTTTTTGAGGCATCCATCAAGTAGAAACTATTTCTCAGTGATTATATTTTCAAAACACATATTCAAAAGAACATGCAAAAGATTAAAGCTCTCAATATTTATTAGAGAGATCAATGGGTGGTATTTAGCCAAAATACCTTTTGAAGGGAGAGTTAAAAGCAAAACATTTTATCCTTAGAAATGTGTTTTGAAATTTTTAGATAAGCAATTCAGAACAAAAACCTCTTACATATAAAATGTAAAACAAACCCTTGAGAAATATTTGTGTATTTCTATTCCCTGACAAATTAAAGGTGACAAAGGAATTTTAAAAGAATGGAGATTAAAAGAATGATGGAAAGGGAAATGGTGTAGTAATCTATTGATATAACAATAATGTACTGTTTTGCAAGGAAACATTTAAATACTGTTTTGTCCTTCACAATTAATGACTGTTTGTAACCTGGGAACCAAAATATCTCTATTAAATCTATATAAAGAACAGTATCCAAATCAATGGTTAAGGAAAAAACATTTTCCTAGAATGTTTTTAACCCATACAATAGTTATATATGTTTACATAATAGTAGTAAATGTTTATTCATTTCTGTAAATACTACAGTTGCCTCATTCTCCCTCCAATTATGAATAACTATGCATTCATGGACTATTTTGATTGTTAGCCTTTAAAATTTAAGTTTTGTGTTGCAATTATGGTCCCAAAGCACAGTGGATATCCTCTGGGCCTTAAATTTTAGCATACAAAGTCAGTGAGGTGACTTGGTGTAGCAATAAAGGTGTTAGGTAAACTTCTTGGCAGAATGTTTGTAGTTACTGTCATTCAGGAGTTTAGGGTCAAGAATTCATGCATAGTTATGAGGGCAGAAAGGAGGGAAATATTTATAAAAGTGCTCCTGAATCTATTCTAGAAAGTGCTAAAGTAAACCACTTAAGTGTAAAATGAGGGAATTGAAAGAAAGGAAAAAGCAGCTTAAGTTTTTGAGTAAATGAGATGGTGGTCATCCCCATGTGAGCTTCCTGCCTCCCCAGCTGCCCTAGTAAAATGCAGTTCTGCTAATTCACCCCAGCCTTTTTTGGCCCCAGGTATTTACCCTGAGGCATGTGCTTTTCTTTGGGGAATAGTTCATCCATTGAGTCAAAAGGGAGATTAAAGTTGGCAGGTATTCCCCCTTTTCCTTTTTTTACCTCAGGGCTTGTCTGACATCTCTTCTCCTACCCCTCTGACATCCCTATCCCCTGCAGAGCTGTCCTTCTCTATCCAGAATTGTATGAGCCCAGGGTTCCTGTTAGGTAACAGGCATATTAGCAAAATTAATCTCTTGTTACAAAGAAGTGAATGCATAAAAGTATATTTTCAGCAATTTCTAGCAGGATGTTATATTTTGGGGGGTGAGGGAACCTAAACCTTTATTTCCCCTACTTTCAATGTTATGAAGGATTGACTGGAGTAAGAAAGTCTTTGTGAATAAGGTTACTTCATGGTAACAAATACCTTTTCAAATATTTACCATATCTGTGGCAGTGTAGTCCAACACTGACTTGATATGAGCAAAATAAGGCTTTAAACCTACCTAGTTCAACCATTCAATAACTTGGCAATAAACATTCTTCTCAACTACAATGCCAGGATAATAACTATGGTCTTTATTGAGTGGTTTGGGGACTTGTAGCATGGAGTTAACACAGATTTATTAAGCCTTTACAATGTCAGATGCTGTGCTAAGCATGTTAAATATTATCTCAATTGATCCTCACAACAATCTTGTGAAGTAGGTGTTATAAATATTCCCATTTTACAGAAGAGGAATATAAAACCAAGAGAGAGGTTAAATAACCTGACCAGGGTCACACAGCAACTAATTATCTGAAGGAGACGTATTATGAACTAGGGTCTTTTGGATTCTAGGATGAGCTTTCTTTCCATTGCACCACCTACCTGCCCAAATTAAATAGTGTAGTGTGTATATGGAGGTTGGGATGGGAACAAAAACAACATAATAATCTATTTTATAAGCTTTACACTTCAATTATAAGGTTATGTGTTACTTTATGCACACATACATTGCTAGAGTCTATTTTGTTACACAATTCATTAAAGTTTACAAAATACTTTCTTCTTGAACACTCTTGATATTTTCATAAATCTTCATTGTATAATATCATTTTTAACTAAAGGGGAAAATGCTAAATTTGAGGACAGTAGAATTTTGCCAAGACATAGAATGTAAACATATAAAATGTAACTGTATGAGTAAACTCATTTGCATAAATTAATAATTTTTGTCTGAAAGGCCAAATAAATGTTTTCCTTTAAGTCTTTAATGGAAAAGGAATTTTGAGAAAGAAGTTCTATTGAACACTTTAAAAAACCCACTTTAATGAGTGGAGAATGGGTGTTTCTTCAACATTTCAAATGAATGGGATCTTTTAACAGTTAAGATCATCACCTTTCTGTACCTTACTCTTATTTTCTCATCATCCTGCCCTTAGCCACATGATCAACCAGATAAAAGAAACAGTTTAATTGAAGCTTATTATGATGTTGTCTGATCAATTGCCAGAACCTGCTCTTCTATACATAGATTGCAGAAGAAAGAAGCTAGCTTGTTTCAGTTCTCCATCCTGAATGTAGACAATGAAAGCAAGGGAGAAACTGTGGAGTTCCTGGAGGATTGTGGTCCTGACTTAGTATCAATTACTAAAGAATTTTGGAAAAATGCTATTGACAGATGTTCAGGCCTGAGATATCTCATGTACTGTATGTAATGCCTATTTCTCTCTTGATTTTGCCTAGGGTTTATCTTATCTTTGCCTCCATAGTACTCATCTCTGAGTTATATTTTAGCTCTTCTATCACTATTCCCACTGTTGACCATAGTGATTATTATCTGCAATTCTCTGTCACTATTCCTATGCTCCAAATTAAAGGCTTATAGAAAACCTCTCAAGAACAAAAGAATAGTAAAATATCTTCCAACATATTTTTATTATTCAGAAATTTAAAAATACATAAAGAATACTAAAAATACTTCTCTACAGTCTGAATAGATTTCTGATGTATACATGGTCTTAATATAATCATAGGAAGGGAACTTCTAAGGGTGTATTAGAATTGTGAAGTGCAACAATGGATATTTGAGAGGCAGCATGACATAATTTAAAGACTATTGCCCCTGGAGTAAAGAGTTTGAATCCTGCCTGACACTCTCTGTATTATCAGGGCAAATTATTTAATCTCTCTCAGGCTTAGTTTCTTCATCTGTTAAATGAAGAAAAATTCTTCACCATGAGTGTGAGAATCAAGTGAGATTGCATTTAAATATGATAGGAAATTTAACTATTATTAAAATTAATGATTTGAAGATAAATGAGATCAAATAATGGAAAGAGAAACATTTATACAACTGCAGTACATTTATAGAACTCCATATTTCCAGAACTTTTAATTTTGTTTAGCTATTTCTTCATGCCTTTTTATAATTGGTCAAGATTAAAATTTTAACTATGGGGATTATCAAATTAATCAATATGAATAATTCAACTTGCATAGCATTAAACTGTTGAAACATTTATTCTAGAAAAGGGAGATAAGTTTCATCATCAGTTCTCTGAAGCCAAAAGTGTTCACTGCATTGCTTAGAATTCTGCTATATTTTAGTGCTACTCTCATTTACATTATTTAATCAAGTGAATATTTTTATTTTGACCCCACTTACTTCACTATAAGAATTACATCCAAACTTTTCCATATTTCTCTGGATTCTTTATTCACTATTTTTTATGGTTAATATTCCATTGTATTTGAATGTTTCATTTTGTTCTGTCATTGTTCAATAGATGCATATTGTGAATTTTAAAAGTCTCCATCTTGGTCTAGCACCCAAAAATTGTGCACACCCACCTACACGGGCATGCGCTAGTCAATGACTAATCAGAAATAATTAACTGCCCACCTGGGCTGTCCTAAGCCAAGCTAGAGCCAACCATTGGATTTGTGAGACACAGGAAGTGAGGTAGGGAACAGCCTCTGGAATTCGCGGAACTTCCTGTGGAGAGAGCTAGAGGGGGGTTGGTGTTAGGAGCTTGGAGAGAGAGGACGCCCGCAGACAGCTTTCCTTCAGATCGGTCACGTGAGTTAAGGACTGGTTCTTTCCACCTGGGCCTTTAGGCCTAAACTCCCTCTGCCTTGGTCAGAGGTTGAGTAGCCCCTTCTCCCTTTTCTCTTCTCTCCTTCTCTCCCTCTCCTTTTCCCTACTCCCGTTGTGATTAAACCTCCATAAACTCCATTCTGACTTGAGTGTTCATTTTAGGAATTTCATAAGTAAATTCCTTGGCGGCCATTGTTCAATATTACATAAATCCTGTAGCCACATTTTAGCCATTACAATATTATAACCCTCTCCCAGAGACCTAAATTTCCCCATTACAGTTTGGCTAACCACTACGGGAAAAAGAACTTTCAGTCTTCTGATTTCTTTTCTGATCTTAAATTCAGTTTTAATAGCTAGTACCTAGAAATTTTTTTTTTGAGCCATATCTCTCTTGGCCAAGGTTTTCTACCCTCGCAAAGCTGCTACAGGCTCCGGACCTGCTGCCCACCCCACCTGGCTCGGCCCCGCCGCTTCCTGCCTGCAGCCTGCAGCCCTGATCATCCTCACCTGGTACCTGGTCCCGGCCTTGCCCACCCCCGCAGCCGCTCCAGCTCCTGAACCTTATCAGTCTTCTGATCTCCTTACTATCACCTGGGAGAAATCCCACCCCGGCTACCCCCTCTGGCTCTTGGCCCTGCCTTAGTGCTTGGAAGGTTTCTAGAACCTCAATAAATTTCCTGAATTTTCTTGCCTTTTCAACCCACTTATTGCTCACTCCGTCAGCCCTGTTACCAAATACCTTGGCTTAAAGACACAGCTGCCAGAACAGGTGAGTATAAAACACCTTTTCTCTTTTCCCTTTACCCCTTAAGTTAAATTGGGGTCAACAGGATTTTTTTTTTCCTTCTCCTCTTTGTCTCTCATTTCCGTCTCCTTTTACTTTAAGGAGGTGGCTCAGTAGAGAGAGGCAGGCCAGGCTTACCTAATCAACTAAGCAACGAGGAACCTCAGGAGAAGGAGCTCTTAGGAGCTCCTAGCCCGCAAAAAACAGCTGAATACAGCTAAGGAGCTAACTTAAAACCCATTTTTTTTCTCTGTTTCCAGGCCTTTCTAGTCTTAAAAATTTAAGTGGGCTTTGCTCAAGGAAGATAGCACATGGTCCTAGAGGCTTTAGCCTGAGGGCCAAAGAAGATTGCTGGGACCCACCCACATACACTTTGTAAAGAAGGAGAATTTACAATACAATAGGCCCTTAGCCTGTATCTCAGAGCCACCTACTGTAAAAAGAAAAAGCCTGTGGAAAGTTTGCTGCTTTGCCCTGCTCCCCACTTGCTTTGTGAAATTACAAAATATACATATAAAAATGACTACTATATTCTTTGACAATTATACGGCAGCTGAAGGAGGGGCATTGAGGAATGAAGGATACCTCCAAATTTTTATATTAATAGGTACTGTCATTTTTGTAATCCTCAATACTATATTTAGAGATGAAAAAATAAAAAAAATTGAGGATAAAATGCAAGCCCAATTAGAAGATCTAAAAAGTCTCTTACAAGATCAAGTGGAAAACAACCACTCTACCAGAAACAGACCTGTTTCTGAACCTTTGAATGAGGAAATTTCCTTCCCTGAAATAGAGATGGAAAGCACCCTCCCTATAGCCCAGTTAACAGACTGCTTCTCTCGTGCAGTGCAAATCTTGTCTGAATTTAATCCCCAAAACCCTTCCCCTGCAATCCCAGCTTCTCATGTTCCTTCTCCTACAGAAAACCAAATTCCAATGCAAGAGAAATCTTGTCCTCCTAGAGAAACCCGTTCTTGTCAAACTGACCCACAGGTGCAAAATTCAACTAGAGGCCTGTTTCCTCTAAGAGAAGTACCTGAAATAGGACGAAATGGGGATGTGGTGACTTTAAGACATAGGATACCGTTTACTCCCCAAGAAATAAATGAATTTACACGAAATATCCCCACATATGAACAAGATCCTTTTCTAGTAACAAAAAAGATGGGAGACATATTTTTTCAATATAATCCGTCTTACAAGGACGTTGAGAGCTTACTACAGGCTTTTTTAAGTGAACGTGAAAAAAATAAAATAATTGCTCATGTCAACAAAACCAGGGGGCGT
This sequence comes from Monodelphis domestica, assembly GCF_027887165.1. Taxonomy (NCBI): domain Eukaryota; kingdom Metazoa; phylum Chordata; class Mammalia; order Didelphimorphia; family Didelphidae; genus Monodelphis; species Monodelphis domestica. The sequence goes on from NC_077227.1 coordinate 561,990,219, forward strand.
AATGCAGCACATTGGCCATCTCAGGATCCCGAATGGGACTATAACAATCCTGATGATTATCTACAACTATACCGTTGTAGAGAGGCCATCCTCATGTCCATGAAGGAATGTGCAGACAATACAGATAAGTGGATGGAACTGGAAAAAATTAAGCAAAAGGCCGAAGAAACCCCCTCCAGATTTATGGACAGAATTATCGAGTTTGGGGACAGATACTTAGATTGGGACTTAACTAAAGAGAGTAGTATAAGACAAGTTAGAAGAATCTTTGTAAACAATTCTTGCAAAGCAATTAAAAATTACTTCAAAACACAATGCCCAAGATGGTCAGATATGGACCTTGAAGAATTGCGAAAAACAGCTATATATGTTTTAAAGGGAAACGAAGAAAAGGAGATAGAAAATAATGATGACATGGAGGAAATGAAGAAAAAAATGAAATATTTAATAGATAGGATAACTAAATTAGAAAGTGGGCATGATAATGAACCAACGACAATTGCCCCTCTCCAGAAATCCAATTATCAATCCATTACTTGCCACTTCTGTGAGAAGAAGGGCCACAAAATGATGGAATGTAGAACCTTTCTTAAGATGTTTGGAAGGAATACACAGTTTAATAATAGTTTTAGAAATAATGACTATAATGAATATAGAAATAAGAACTTTAGAAACCAGAACTATAGAAATAGGAATTGGGAAATTAATGACAATGCTCAAATTGAAGAAAATTTTAATGATAATACTCAACAATATATGAGAAATGGCGCTCGTCCAAAAACTACTCGAGGTACTAATGACCCTCAGAGAGGTGCCCTTCAGGGGGGTGCCCAAGGAATATCCCAAAAACAATGATGGTGCCCGGGGGGGGCTGGGGCACAGGAATCAGAGGATACAACCTTTGATTTCCCGGACCCTGATGTCCTACTACCCGTTGTCCCTATCCACTGCCCTCCCCATACTAATGAACCCCATGTTACCTTAAAGGTGGGTAACACCTATTATGATTGTCTATTAGACACCGGAGCTTCCTGGTCTGTATTAAAGAGAAAACCTGATTTACAATGTTATTCTATTGGCTCAGAGAATGTAATGGGAGTATCAGGAATAACCCAAAGAGTTAAAAGACTTCCTCCTAGAATGGTGTCTGTAGGACCCCTAGAGGTACAACACTCTTTCCTTTTGATGCCTGACTCCCCTTTAAATTTGCTGGGGAGGGACCTTCTATGCAAACTCAGAGCCACAATAACCTGCTCCCCAGATGGCTCATTATCATTAGAAGTACCAGAGGAATCTTTAAAATTACTCCCTGTACTTCTCTCGGAAAACCAGGACGCAAAAGAGCCTTCCATTTTCGAAATACCTAAAGATATACCTGAGTCTCTTTGGGCCACATCTTCTTCTGATGTAGGATTACTTAAATCTGCTGTTCCTGTGCAGATAAAAACTAAATCTAGCCCACCTCCTTCTATCCCTCAGTATCCCCTCTCAAAGGAGGCAATTGAGGGTATTACACCAGTTATTAACTCATTAATAGAACAGGGAATAATAATCCCTTGCAAATCTGAATACAACACGCCCATCCTACCAATTAAAAAACCAAAAAAAGGGCCCGATGGCAAGCACATCTATAGATTTATACAGGATCTAAGGGCAGTAAATAATCACGTTATAAAAAGACACTCCGTAGTTTCTAACATACATACTATTATTTCATCTATTCCTAGCACAGCTACATACTTTACAGTAGTAGACTTGTGTTCAGCCTTTTTTTCCATACCAATACATGAAAACTCCAGACATATTTTTGCTTTCACCTGGAAGGGCTCACAATATACCTGGTGTCGGCTGCCACAGGGTTATGTCGAAAGTCCGAGCTTATTTGAGCAAATTTTGAGCCAAGACACAGACAATATAACATTTAAAAATAGCAAATTAATCAAATATGTAGATGATCTACTCTTGGCTTCAACAGATGCAAAAACATGTCAAGAAGATAGCAAACACCTTCTTTTGGAATTGCACAAAAGAGGTCATAAGATCTCGAAGGACAAAGTCCAGTGGTGTCTCCCCAAAGTAGAATATTTGGGGTTCATTCTGACAGCTGGTGCCCGCTCTATTTCTCCCAAGCGAATTGAGAATATTCAAAAATTGAGTGCTCCTACTACTAAAAAACAGTTAAGAGCAATTCTGGGAGCAACAGGGTTTTGCAGACAATGGATTCCTTGTTATGGGGAAATTACTAAACCTCTTATAGCACTAACAAGGGATACAGTCCCTGAACCCCTCAAATTAGAGCCTGAACACCTGTTAGCTCTATCAGAGCTAAAAAAGGCTATCTTATCTGCCCCTGCTCTAGGCATCCCAGATTACAACAAGCCATTTACTTTGTATGTACATGAACGAAGAGGAGTAGCCTCTGGTGTTTTAACTCAGACTTTGGGACCTTCTCAGCGTCCAATTGCTTATTATTCAGCCCAACTAGACCCAGTAGCAGCAGGAGCACCACCATGCCTTAGAGGAGTAGCTGCTACAGCCTTACTAGTAACAAAAACCGTTGATTTAGTATTGGGATGTCCATTAACAATAATGTGCCCACATGAGATTGAAGCATTATTGGTAAAACATAGAACACAGGCATTCTCGGATCAGAGAATTACAAGGTATGAAATAACCTTATTAAATAGTGAAAATATTACCTTGAAACGCTGTTCAACTCTTAACCCTGCCACCTTGCTTCCAGATTTACCTACTTCAGGAGAACCATTACATAACTGTGAAACATTAGTGTCCATGGCAGAAAAGCCTCGAGATAATCTCTTGGACACTCCCTTAGACAATGCAGATCTGATCTTATTTACCGATGGTTCCTCTTTTATGAGGGATGGCATACGTTACACTGGAGCTGCCGTAGTCTCAGAATTTGCCACTGAATGGTCAGCTTCACTGCCCTCTAACATTAGCGCTCAAGGAGCAGAGCTCATAGCTCTGAAACATGCCTGTATAATTGCCAAGGATAAAAAGGCAACAATTTATACAGATTCTAGATATGCTTTTGGCATTTGTCACTCAGTCGGGATGCTATGGCTCCAAAGAGGATTTTTAACCTCAGCTGGAAAATCCATAGCTAATGCAGAAATTATTAATGAAGTTCTTTCTGCTCTCAAACTGCCTAAAGCCCTAGCTGTAGTTCATTGCTCTGCCCATACAGGAGGCTCAGACCTTGTCTCTAGAGGAAATGACCGAGCAGATGCCGCTGCAAAACTAGCAGCCATAGAAGGACCTGGATTAATTTTAACATTAACAACCACTGATAATTTAAATTTATCACTCTCCTATAATGAAAAGGAAGTGGAAAAATGGAAACAAAAATTTAAAGCAAAACAGATTAATGGAGTATGGGTGTCATCTGAAGGAAAACCCCTGCTCCCTAGAAGTTTCTATCACCAAATTTGCCAATCTGTTCATAATAATGGTCATTTTGGCACCCAGGGCATCGTGGACTCTGTTAAGAGAGTATGGATAGCCCCTGGTATAACTACCATAGCCTCTAAAGTGTGTTCATCCTGCCCTACCTGCCAGGCATATAACCAACATGCCTTTCGTGGTAAAGCCTTTGGTGGACGTCCTCTGGCTTACACACCTTTTGAGCACCTGCAGATAGATTTTATAACGATGCCAAAGGCTGGACAATATAAATTTTGTTTGGTCATAGTAGACCAACTGACCAGATGGCCAGAAGCATTTCCTACAGCCCGAGCCACAGCAGCTTTTGTTGCTAAGGTGCTTTTAAAAGAAATTATTCCTCGCTTTGGCCTACCAGCACGTATTGACTCCGATAGAGGGAGTCATTTTACTGATTCTGTTCTAAACCAGATATATTCTTGCTTGGGGATAACTCCAAAATTCCATGTTCCATATCATCCCCAGAGTTCAGGCCAAGTTGAGAGGATGAACAAAGAACTTAAAACTATGATTGGAAAATTATGCACTGAGACCCATTTAAAATGGCCTGAAATTCTCCCTCTGGCCCTATTTTATCTTAGAAGCAGGCCTAGAGGAGACTTACATATTTCACCATTTGAGATGCTTTTTGGACATCCGCCTATACAGGCTAAGCCTTTCTCCCCGGCTTATACATCGCTATTAGGGGGAGATACTACTATTGCTTCCTATATACAGGAATTACAGCACAAACTGCGTGAGCTACATGAATCCGGAGCTGCAGTACAAGCTGGACCACTAGACTTCTCACTTCACGACCTGAACCCAGGAGACAACGTGTATATAAAGAATTTCAAGCGTACTGGAGCAACTGAACCTTCATGGGAAGGACCATTCCAAATATTGTTAACTACTCCAACATCTATAAAGGTTGGAGAAAAGGACTCTTGGATTCACTGTTCTCATGTAAAGAGAGCATCTTCTGTTGAGACTGATTGACTGTATCCTATACATGCATTGGAGATAACTACCCATTGACAAGTGGAACTGTTTTATTCTGCTTTTGACACATTGAATTTCTAAATTTAATTTTTTCCCTTTTTTTTCCTTTTTTTCTCTTTTCCTTATTTTATTATTATTATTATTTTTACATTATTTTATTTTTTCCCTTTTTCTCATTTCTATGTACTTAAGGTACATATGATCAATATTAATTTTTATTCTACAATATTAGTTTAAATATATATACTTGCTGTTATTATTAATACGCACCCAAACAGCTTTAGACTATGGGAACCTGCCAGTTATTGATAATTGTTGTGGGACTATGATTAATGTTTGTGTCTGATTCTAGGAATGAGATCAAACAAGGAGCACAGAGATAACCTGGATAATGCCAAAAGAGCTCACAGGTCTAAAAATCAAAAGACCAATCCAGGTAGGATTAATGCATTTCTAAGCCAATACTAAGGACTTGAACCTAGTGTGAGACTCGGGGTTGCGACACTTGACAGACGTTAAGATGTAGGCCTTCCCTGTATCCACACTCTTCGTGAAAGTACCTACAGACAAGTACCTAAGGTTGGCTACCGTCCTGGCTCCATCCATCCCTGAGAACGAAGGTAAAATCAGACGAGGGAATGACACTTCCCTAGATACTAAAAAAAAAAAAAAAAATCTGGTCCTCTTTTTTCTCTCCTATAGTATGGCAACTTCCTGTAGCCTTGGCTGCAAATGGGGAAGTAAAATATGCTACATTCTGTCCTACAGACTTGTGGGATTAGAAATTACTTAACTGGACCCTAATACAGGGGCCTGTGGAAAAATTTAAAAAAAAAAAATTTTTTTTTATTCTTGCTTTCTCAAAATTTGTATACATAGATTTTTTTTTGAATTTTGATACTGAATTTGAATTCTTCTTTAATATAAATATGCATATAAAAAGGGTTTATATATTTTTCCCTTAATTTTTTCCCTTTTTCTTCTTTTGATTTTGATTTTTGATTTTATTTTCATATTGTTTTGTTTTTCTTTTGAATTAACTCACACACCCCCACAACTAAAACTTGAATCCTCAGCTGGACTCAGTGTTTTTTTCAACACTTTCTTCAGGGGGGATTGTATTTCATCAAATCCAAGATTTAGATTTTGTTCGAGAGAAATCTTCAGAGAAGAAGCTTGCTAACTAACTGAATCCAGAGAATGAACTGTTTGCAGAAAGATATCTAAACCTTTTCACTACAGGAAGATCCAGAATGAACCTTGGGGTGTGGTTGATTGAACATTTTTGAATGTACACTCTTATGCCAAAGGGGACTGCCCCCTAATTGGCTTTTGTCAATGCGCCCAGCAAAACATTGGTTTTTGCTGTCTTTCTCTCTCCTCTATTTCCCCATATTTACAACTATTATAATTGTCCTCTTAGTGGAAAAAATTTGTATACACTTATAGTTAGAAATTTTTGGGGTGCAGTATGCTTATGTTTAGTGATCAATTGGGGAGACTAGTCTCCCAATCATCATCAGGGGGGATTGTGAATTTTAAAAGTCTCCATCTTGGTCTAGCACCCAAAAATTGTGCACACCCACCTACACGGGCATGCGCTAGTCAATGACTAATCAGAAATAATTAACTGCCCACCTGGGCTGTCCTAAGCCAAGCTAGAGCCAACCATTGGATTTGTGAGACACAGGAAGTGAGGTAGGGAACAGCCTCTGGAATTCGCGGAACTTCCTGTGGAGAGAGCTAGAGGGGGGTTGGTGTTAGGAGCTTGGAGAGAGAGGACGCCCGCAGACAGCTTTCCTTCAGATCGGTCACGTGAGTTAAGGACTGGTTCTTTCCACCTGGGCCTTTAGGCCTAAACTCCCTCTGCCTTGGTCAGAGGTTGAGTAGCCCCTTCTCCCTTTTCTCTTCTCTCCTTCTCTCCCTCTCCTTTTCCCTACTCCCGTTGTGATTAAACCTCCATAAACTCCATTCTGACTTGAGTGTTCATTTTAGGAATTTCATAAGTAAATTCCTTGGCGGCCATTGTTCAATATTACATAAATCCTGTAGCCACATTTTAGCCATTACAATATTATAACCCTCTCCCAGAGACCTAAATTTCCCCATTACAATATCATCTTGTTTAAAGTTTCTGTCATATCTAAAAACTATAATCAAATATACTAATAACTTGGTCAAAAAGAGTGAACATTTCAGCCACTTTTATTTTATAGTTCCAAATTATTTCCCAAAATGGCCAAGCCAATTCCTGCCTCTATAAGTAGGGTATCATTGTTTCTAGGATTACATAGCCACAAACATCATATTTATTAGTGATTCTATTTGGCTGCCAGTCATGTAATCCTAGAGTATTTGAAAAATGAAGTGAAGCAATATTCAAAGAAAAATAGTGACATATATATATATATATATATATGTAGTACATAAATAGGCTACAATATTTTACTAACAATATGCTTTGAAGAAAAAGCAATAGTAGGTTACCAGAAGGATGTTTTTTTAAACTCAATATCTGATCATTTTATACAGTTCAATACTCTAAACATTATTAATATCTGTACAAAATGTGTAGGATGAAGAAGTGATGCCACTTAATTAAAATTATCAATCAATAAACCTTATTATAGTTTCTTTTATCCTTTATTCTATGAAGTAAGCATAATTTAATCTTGGTTAAATGAACTTCTTGATATGCATATAATTTAGGGAATTGGAACACATTTTGAAGTATCATAAGTATACATTTATAGAAAATGAATATGCTCTCAGGCAAATAAATACAGTATGTAGAACTTAAAACACACGTAATAATTTACATAGAAATGTCTGTGAATAAGAAAAGAGAAATAGAATTTTCAATTAAACAAATTTTAATGGGTGTTCTAAATGAATCTATAAGATTGGTTACCATGGTGGTTTAAAGTTATATACATAGTTTCATAAATGGAGGTTGAAAAAAAATCTTACCTTAAGATAATTTAAAATAATTCAAGGCATCATTTGTAACAAAGTCTAATCATGCATAAATGTAATGCTTTCTGTATTCTATTAATAACACTGGCACAAGTATATGATGTATCGGCAGTTGTCTGTATGAACTCTTCTTTAAAAATGGATTATTTTTCACAGAAAGACAAAATATAGGTAATTTTGTATATTCAATTTAAAATTCCAAATGTTACAAATCAGAATATATATAATTCTTAAAAAGGGAAAAGCTATTTGATCATTTCTCTAACACATGAGGGAAATTTTACTAATAAAAGACATTTCATTGCTTGAAAACAAAGAATAGATGTGATCTTTGAGGTCAGGGATTATTTAAATATTTTTGTTTTTATTTCTCTTTTTTTTCCATATGACTTTTACTCATTTTTCTATTTCTGATACACAGTGTGATATACAAACATAGTAGGCACTTAAATATTTAGCAATTTGAATTTCAGTGGAATACAAATAAAATTCTTATATCCAAAAGTTTTATTTATATTCAAGCAGAATATAAGATTTTTTTATTAAAGATATAAAGTGAACATAGACCATACATTATTAAAATGAAAAACTTTCTTTGGGTATTCTGTCTACTCCCTTAAACAAGCTGGGTTTAAAAGTCACTTTAGGGAAGTTACTACAAAAGAAAATCATAGTGTGGGTGGAGTATTCTCACATGTCTAAATTTCATTCTAGTTCATTCTCTCTCCTGGACAGGTTAATTCTGTAACCTAAGGCCTTATGTGTGTGAAGAGATTGAGAATGACCCAGATCACCTCTTTATTCTATGGCCACATAGCTCTAGAAATGAACAGAATCTAAAGGAATGAGGATAGTTTGAGCTTTATGAATGGCCATTAAAATTCATATAATCTTGCCATACATCAAAGGAAAAGCCTTATAGTCTAACCAGAATACTAGTTCTACTTTAGCAAATTCAAGATCTGTCGAACATCTTTTAAATGTATCCTCTGGGTGTTACCAGATCCTTCAAACAAGGTGCTGTGAATGGAGTTCCAGTAAAATGATGTATTTTTCTATAAAATGATATAAGCATAGATGTCTCTGTAACTGAAATAACTTGCTAGTTTATAGCAACCATCGACACTATTTAACGTCAAGAAAATGGAACAGTTCTCATTTCAAAAGCTTACTCAGAAAAGACATAGATAGAGTAGAAAGAACAATTTTCTCAGATGTGTATTTAGTTTTACTTCCTATAAAAGAGTAATTTTCTACCCAGGTTTTTTATGAATATTAAATACATATAAAAGATGACACAAATGCTTATTAGCATGCACTGCAATACAGAAAGCAACCCAAAACTGTACTAAAAGATAGATGTACACTGAGCTTTTGGCACAATATAAAAATGTACAATAAAACATCAAAATGTGATCATTTTGTTGAAAGTCAACATTACAATATTTACTTCATAAGTTTTCTTTGTTGCTTCAAATAGCATAGTTATTCAGGTTAATAGTTTTCTTCTGTTTATTTTTCTTTCCAATCTTTCTATCAGATGGACAATTTACTTCCCCTTAAAAATGAACCTTTCTATTTTGGTAACAGGCTTACTTTGGTCTTGCTCAAGGGGATTGTCTAACATGGTGCACACACGTTATTGTGCAAAAGTTACATATAGTAACTAACTGTATCTGAAAAAGGCAACATAAGATTTCATCTGGAGAAGAAAAATTGAAATTATTTATTTAAAATATAAATATTAAGATAGGTGGTTGGTTTCTATAAGAATTTTACTTGTCTCCTCAGACTTCTTAATGTCCTTTGATTCATACTATTTTCTTATTTTTTGTTGTTTTATTTAATTATTTAAGCATTTGTCATTTGATCCTCTCTAGACTATTCATTTGCTCCATCACATAGTTGAGTGCTCTGAAGACTTAATGAATGTGAAATTAGAGAAACATAGATTATGAAACTGGAAAAGACATTGGGTATTATTCAGTTTAGTGTTTTCCAAATGTTTTTGTTTGATATTGTCATTTAACATTAAAAAATGGTCAACTCTCATATGATATTATAGGATAGTGGTAATATCCATGGATTGAAGAATTGCATAATGACAAAAATGGCCATGAATTCATTAGTATGGAATGGATTAGTATTTCTTAGGGAAGAAAATCCACATTTTAAACATGTGTGCTATGTGGCAGGCACTATGTTAAGTGCTATATAAATGTTACCTCATTAGCAACCTAAAATGTAGATGATTATTATCATCTCAAATTCACACTGGAGGAAATTGAATAAACAGAGGTTAAATTAATTGCCCAAGGTCACATAGATAAGATGTCTAAGATGAGATTTCAACCTAGGTCTGCCTGACTACAGGTCCTTTTTTCTTTGGCTCCTAGCTAACTTTGATTATTTGAAGCACAAAAGAATCTAAATACATTTGAAATATAGCAAATATACACAACATATTATTCATTTGGACTATTGATGAAGATATGTTTGCATATTCATTTTATCAGTGTTGTTTTGCCCATATGTTTTGCCTCTCCCTTTCTTTGCACTCCCATAGTGTTTATCATCATTCATTTCTTATTTGCTCTAGTTTTGTCCCTTCTTCAGTCCAACCTCAAATTGGTATCAAAGATTGATATTAAAAAAACAACATTCTGTTCATGCCACCTGCTACTCAGAAATAATACAATTATCCTTGTTGGATCTAGGCTAAAATACAAATCCCTCAACTGGGTAATAAATGACCTCAACTATATGCTTTCTACTTATTGAATTGTTTTGTTGTTGTTGTTGTATATTCTGTATATTTCTCTTTTGTGCAGAATTCATATCAATCATCTTGGCCTACTAGCTGCATATAATATCCATTTCTGGCTTTCTGCTTCTGTTCAAGTAGTCACCAGCATCTGGAAAGTACTTCTTCCTTGGTTTTCTTTTTAAAATTCCTTACTTTAAAAAATATTTTTTACATAGAAACAATATTAAAATAATTTTCTGACATTTTGCAATCCACATTTTCTCCTTCCTTTCTGCCCCTTTTTCCTTCCTTAGACTTTGGGTAGAATGACATAGGTCATACATATCATAAAATATATATTTCTATGTTCATCATGTTGTGAATGGACACTACATCAATTATAAAAGAAAAAATGGTGAAGGAAATAAAATGAAATATGGTATGCTTCAGTCTGCATTCATACTTCTTCAATACCTTCTATGACAGTGGATAGCCTTCTCTGTCATTAGTCCTTTGTAGTTTTCTTGAATCCTGGCATTGCTGATAGTACTTGTCATTCTCAGTGGATCGTTGTATATTATTGCTGTTTCTGTAAGCAAAATTCTGATGATTTTTCTCACTTTATTTTTCTCACTTCATATAAGTCTCTCCAGGTTTGTTTTTTTGTGATCTTGTTTTTTATTTCATATGTTACAATTGAATTCTATTTAAAAAAAACATGTAATATAGTGGCAGCTGGGTAGGTCAGTGAATTGAGAGCCAGGAGGACCTGGGTTCAAATTTGGCCTCAGATACTTCCTAGCTATGTGGCCTTGGTTAAGTCACTTAACCCCCAATACCTAGCTCTTACCACTGCTCTGAATTGGAATCAAACACATCGTATTGATTCCAAGGCAGATGGTAAGAGTTTTAAAACAAAACAAAACATATTATACAACTTGTTCAGCCATTCCCCAATTGATGGTCATCCCTTTGGTTTCTAGTTCTTTGCCACCACAAAAAGAGCTGCTGTAAATATTTTTGTGCAAGTAGGTCCTTTCCCCCTATTGTTGATGCCTTTGAGATACATATCTAGCAATGATATTGTTAAGTCAGAGTATGCTCACTTTTATGGTCCTTTGGGCATTATTCTAAATTGTATTCAAGAAAGGTTGTGTCAGTTCACAGCTCAACCAAAAGGGTTTTTGTACCCTAATTTTCCCTCATCTCCTCTAAAGTTTATAATTTTCCTTTATTGTCATATCATTCAGTGTACTGGGTGTGCAGTATACCTCAGGGTTGTTTTAATTTTCCTTTCTCGAATACTGATTTGGTGCATTTTTTAAAATGACTTAGATAATTTTAATTTCATCTGAGACATGCCTGTTTATATTGTTTTACCATTTATCAATTGAGGAATGATTTGTATTCTTATAAAATTGATTCTGTTTTCTATATATATTTTTAAAAATGAGGCATTTGTCAGAGACACTAATTGTATACATTTCCCAGTTTGTTGTTCATCTTCTAATCTTGGTTGCATTGGTTTTGTTTGGGTAACCCCTTTTTAATTTAATGGGTTTATGACTCATGATAAAAAAGGTTATTCATTTTCATAGAAAGAACTGAGGCAGATTAAAGCATACCATGCTTCACTTTGTTTCTGCCATGAATTTTTCTCTTGTGAAAGTAATATGTATCTTTTACATGATGAACATGGAAACAAGTATTGTATGATAATACATGAATTGGGATGGGGGAAAGGTGAAAGGGAGGGAGAGAACATGGATCACAAAACAACAGAAATAAATTACTGAAAATTGTGTAAATATGTAATCTGGAAGAATAATTCAAAATTTAAAAATAACAGTGCATTCAAAGTTATCTATTTTATAGCTCATAATATTCTCTATGTTTTATTTGGTCATATATTCTTTCCTTATCCATAGATCTGACAGGTGGATTATTGTGTGCTTCCCTCATTTGTTTATAGCATCACTCTTTATTTCTAAATCATGTATTTATTTTTACTTTCTCTTGATATATTTTATGAGATGTTGGCCTATGCCTAGTTTTTGCCATACAGTTTTACCAGCAGGTTGTTTTAAAATACTGAGTTTTTTCTTTTTATTTTCAAAACCCTTATTCTTTGGGTTTGTCAAATGCTTGGTTATTAAGGTCATTTACTTCTGTATCTTGAATATCTACCATTTCTTCCTTTAAAGTATCACATAGGTGATACATACATAATACATGAGAGATTCCACAGTTCCCTCAGTTTAGGGGAACTTCTTTTTCCTTATAATTGCTTGTTATATACTTTACATTCCACTCCAGCATGCACTTCTGATTCTCAGGGCTTTCTCTCTCCTGCTATAGAGATTTCTCCACCCTTCAAACTTTCCTACGTAGTTATATGGAAAAAAGAGAGAATAGCTGATTCCAGTGAACATATCAACAGAGTGTGTTACACAGAAACACTGCCCCCCAATAAACTTTGTCCTAAGTTGAAGTGTTCGCTTATTTCCCAGGTCTAAATACTCTTACTGCAACTATAACATCTCCCTGGGGGTTAGAGCTACCTGCAGTACAAAATTGGAGCTGGGACTTTAACTCTCCTGATTCCAAGTTCATGTCTTAAAAACAATGTAACAACTATAATTAAACCTTTTAGCTCATTCATTAGAATTCTATTATGCCAAATCATTAAGTTCTTATAATGACTATCATTAAATTATTTTCTCATATCTGTACAGTGATTATAGTAGAACAGCTAGATTTTACAGTAGATAGAGTTCTTGGCCTGGAATTGTGTCAGGAAAACCTGAGTTCAAATCTAGTGTCATAGAATTACAAGCTATGTGACCCTGGGAAAGTCACTAAACTTTGTCTGCATTGTTTTTTCATCAACAGAACAATGGGCATAAGAATAACACCCAGTTGCCAGATGAACTGTTGGAATCCAAAGAGACAATAAGTGGAAAGCATTTAGCATAGTGCTTGGCTCATAGTAGGCACTTAATAAATGTTTATTTCTTTCCTCTTTTCCTGCCTCCCTAAAAGTTCCAGATTATAATTAGCTACTTATAGATTTTGTAATGCTATTCAGATTAGCATCTCAAGAAAAATCATCAGATTTATACTTTGTTAAGTGGTGATGTCAGAACTATTGAATTATATACAGGATAGCAGATATATTATTCAGGGTACTGAATTTGAGTTCAGGAATCCTAAGGTACAAATCCTACTAGACTAGCTATATGACAATGGTCAAGTTATCTATATGCCTCAATTTCTTCATTTATTTAATGATAAGGTGCATCTCCATGGTATCTTGGGTTTCTTCTGACTCTAAATTTATAACTCCATAATTGTATGAATGTTAGAAATAGAAATGACATTAGGAATAACCTATGTAAAATACCCTCATTTTACACTTGAGAAAACCGAGTACCAAGAAATTAAACAAAGTACTTAAATTCACCAAGTTGGTTCCAATCAGTACTCAATTCCACATCACAAGTCTAATGATTTTGTATCAGATTACATTGGGATTAAAAACATTTTTGGAGAATCAAGATCTTTATGATTTAGATCCATGATATCATCAATGTAGGGAATTCTTTGAAAGGAAACTTCCTCTACAAACAACAACAACAAGAAAAAAGTCAGTCAACCTCTTAATTTATATAATGCTACTCTTGCTTGGTAATGTCCAACAATTGTCCAGAACCGCAAAGCCAATATGTTTCACTGGTGATACTTGAATACAAATATTTCTCACTATGAAATACATTTCCAATTCGGTATATCACGATGTTTCTTAGAACATGTATTATTTGTACACATCCCTGTGTATAAGTAAGGGTGACAAGCTTTGTTCATGAAGGCAAGGGCGTTCCCCTTCACTCTTTCCAGAAACCAGATGACAGTGTACTCCTTGGTTCAGAATCCCTGGCATACCAGTGGAGGATGCAAGTGAGTCTAAAGAGCTACAAGTAACCCAAGACATATCCCATGAATTTCCTCATATTATCCCTTCCAATAACCAAGTAATGTGGAATGGGCTAACTATAAGGGGGGAGGAAGGATATATGATAGAAAAGAAGACTCCATTCCCAGTAAAAATCTTACTATTAACCAGCTCTGTGACTTTGGACAAGCAAAGAACTCCGCACCTCAGTTTCTTCATCTTTAAAATGAGGGAGTTGGTTTGGATGACCTCTAAAGTTTAAAGTCTATGACCACTCTCAAATTTAGGTCAGAGATAGAGTTAATAATGAATCCTACTTCAGCTACACTGAAGCTACAATTTTTTCTTTATTTCTCTCTATTGTCATTCTTAGAATTAATGGAACAGAAATTTTAATCATTCTCCCCTCTTGAAAATGTGACAATTGAGCAAATTATTGAATACCCAAAATAAAGATTGAGCAAAAGGGCAGATCATATTTCAAAAAGGAAAGGCACAGGGAATGTGGCTGATGTAATACAAAATGAGAGGGGGGTTATGGGAAATTATGTTCCCTAGTCAGACAAGAGCAAGGTCATACTTAATGAAGCTAAAGGGGAAAAAAGTAAATTTAGTAAGAGCTGAAGGAAGTTTCAGAAATGATTTGTTATTCTAGGTGACTAGCTTATGCAGTCTATTTTTTTCTTCTTCAATTTTTGGCTGCTCTCATCCTAGAGGATTCTTTTACAGGATTTAGTGAGTGTCAGAGGAATTAAATTGGTCCTAAAAATAGTTGCACTATTACTAGCTGTCCAATCCAAAGAAGAGAATGAAAAATATAGATATTTCAATATTCAAATAAGTTTCAAATTAAAATAAAACTTGTAAAAAGTTAAAGTTAGGCTGATTCTCAATACGATTTTATCTTGAGTATTTCTGAATAATTTTCTAATTTGTGCAAACATGTATACACATACATTTAGATTGATATCTTAAAATTGCCATGTAACTTGTGCTATGATAATTTATATATGTAAATATTTTCATTTGAACAGTAAATTATGATTTAAGTTTTAATTGGTTGGCAAGAGATTTATTAATAGTTTCAACTGAAACTATACATAGGTGTTTAAATTCAATAATAGTCTCATACATAATATTTGGGATGTGGAAAATACTTATGTAATGCTTCAGACCACTGGAAGTATGTTTCACCACCTTTATCAATGGCTTTATGATATTGGTATAAATATTCTTGTGGGTGGATAAAGTCCATCTTTTCCTTTAAGATTCTACTCAAGCACTACAACTGAAATGAACTTTTTTTTTCTGACCTCAAATTCTAACATATTTTCTTATATAAAATGGCTGTTTAACTTTTTTGTCTACTTTTGAGTTTATTAGTTTATAATTATACCAAATATATTTTATAGGTTACTATGTACTCTCTCATTAAAATAGAATATATTTTGAGTAAGAAGTTTTTCATGCTTCTAATATATTTCTAAGCACTTAGCTCAGAATTCAGTATACTTTAAATGATCCACAGGTATTTGTTGATAAAATATGTGAGATATTATGTTTTAATTAAATTAAATAATTACTTATTATTTTAATATTATAATGTAGAATATGATTACATGATTTAATACATTTATTCCAATGAAACTTAATGTCCAATCACATTGCCGTGAATATAATTAAATATAGAAATAATTGATATCACAAATTTAAATTATAACAGCTAATTCTTTCTTGAGTATCCCTATTTTAAAGGGATACAATTTTGGAGATATAACTGCTGTTGTTATAGTTTTCCAAATTATAAAAATTCTTAGATTCTTATGTTTTAAAGCATGTTCTTGTAAGATAAATAATTGAATAAAGGTTATGAAGTTGGAAATAAGATGATCAGTTTTTAAACTCATCATGTTAGTGCATTTTCATGGATTTTTTCTCTCCAGATAAGTTCTCTTTTGATCTATCATTGTAGCATAAATGTGATCTTTCCATAGGTAAGTTTAATATCTAATTTTCTAGACTTAAAATATTTTCCTGAATTTTAGTCATGCCTCATCAAATGTATCTAGTTATAGCCTCCTGAATATTCTGTATACATCTTGAACTAGAAGGCCAAAACTACTTTTTTCTGACTAAACTGTCTTTATTCCAAACTTCTTTTTTTGTTTGTTTGTTTAAGGAACTACCATCTTCCTATTTACTCTTTGTCAAAACTGTAACATTCATCTTTCAAACTTTCTTATTCCTCATTGCTATTTTCCAATGAATTTCAAGGTCTTTCCAGCTATATTACCACATTTTTACATATGTCTTCTGAATTTCATTCATGCAATCTCAACCCTCTCCTTACCTCATGTATTGAATACTTTATTGCTACAGAATACTCTCTAAAAGTTTATTTGCTAATCTGCATTAGCATATAGTTTTCTTCAACAAAGAAGTTTCTTATACCAGTAAAATTACAACCTTAAATTTCCTTGTAATTTTTACACTACATAGAGAAATTTTCATTTGTTAGAAATATGTAACTATATTTCATACTTCAGAGGAAAATAATTTCTTATGCCATACATAATGTACATTACTTTATGAATAAAATACATGCACTAATGTTTCAAACACAGGATTTCTTACTTCTGAGAATTGATAAACGAACAGTTTTCATTAGCATTTAAAATGGGAATAGATATGATCTACCTAAAGGTTTCTAATAATCCATTGCAAAAATCTCATACTAAGGGCAAGATGATATGCCTCAGGAATTTCACAAGGAATGCTAACTAAAAATGGCACATTTCCCCTTGGAGAATATATGTAAATTGTAAAATATTAGAGAGTGAATCGTGTATTTCCTATCTGGAATAGCATAGTTAATTTATTTTAATGGTATAGCTCATGCCATATTAAGGAAAATACTTCAGTTTGTCAGAAATTGGGAACACTAGGTAGTCTTGTTTTATGACTGTGACTTTGTCAGTGAGGAAATGTCTTTGGCTTCTATATGTTTTTCTGAATTTTTAAAGAAAATTCACGTATACAGCAACATATATTCAAATATATTTAACCCCACAAAGAAATCCCAGAAACCTAGGTTACTGGGATGTTACTATAAAGGATCCATAAAAACAAAGTAAAACAAACATAATGAAACAACTACCGAAAGATTTTTTTTGTGAGCAAAAGAGGGTTATAGGTAGAGTGAAGTATATAAAAATAGACATTTTATTCACCAAATATGTAAATATTTGTGATTATATATATACAAATTCTTTGAATAATTTTACCCTTTTTGTCATAGTACATGAGAACAATTTAATAATGTGTAGTATCTTGGAAGTAATAGGAAGATTTTAATTGGAAGTTATAGGAAAAATTCATTCTAACACACTTTAGACAAAATCTGAAAGCACATAGAATCAAGAACTATATACTTCATTCTTTATTTTATTCATCCTATTGAATCTTCTCTAAAACATGCAGTTTTGGAAAAGATTAGAAGAAAAACAGAATCTAAGCATTGGAGATCTCAAAAATCTTACAGTCCAACCTTTACCTGAATAAGAGTCTTCCAACAACATATTCAATAATTCATTACATCAATCTTGATTCTCATACATCAAGTGAGTTGTGAGCATTTTCCATATCATTAGGAAGCACTTTTAGAGACATATGCTCCTCCTTCCTCTATTTGTTTATTTCAATTTTAAATTCCCCTCTCAACATTTTCTGTCTATTGTAATATGACTCTGAGGATGAATAGAAGGACTTTTTTTTCTAAATGGTACTTCACATATTTCAATTATATTTGTTCCTAATTTTATTTTCTGTGGTCTGAATGTCTCTAGTTCTTGTAATTGTTCTTCATATGGCATGATCATAACATAATTTTTAATCCTAGTTCTATTTTGCACATTCCCCAGTTCATCAATACCTATTGAAAATGTCAATTCTGAATTTAATGTATTGTTCTGAAGTGGATTCACCATGGCAGACTATAAAGTGACTGTCATTTCCATTGTTCTGTATGCTTTACTCCCCTTAACATAACATAAGATTTCATTAGAGTTTTTTGTTTTGTTTATCATATCATACAATTAATTCATATTAAGTTTCTAGTTCAGTAAAACTTTCAGATCTTTTCCTTTTCCCTACAAAATACTATTTACAAATACTTATCTAGTTTGTATTTAGGAAATCCTTTTATTAAACCAAGTATTTAAAATTTAAATTATCTCTATTGTTTCATTGTTTTATATGTGGACTAATGTTCAAATTAGTGTGTAAAGTACTAGGTGAATCTAAATTTAGTCATTGGATATAATAATTAGATTATATCATTGTATTATAAAAATGAATATATGATAACATATATCTCTTCTATTTTGAAAAAAAAACAAGCTTTTGTAATTTATATATTTTTGTTATTAATATTTATTCTACAGTGACAGTAAATTTACAGAAAATGACATTATTCCAAAGTGACCAATGTATTCTTGAGATAATTGCATAAATAATCCACACAAAGTTTATACTTAGTTTAAAAGCAGTCAATTGATTAGATTCAATTAATTTCAGCAATCATTTACTAGAGTTGAATTTATGATGAGCATTGTGTAAAGGTATGGGTCACGTCACTATAATCAAAAATGATAAAAAAGAACCAATTGGTTATCTACTTTTGAATTAGGATTCTGTGATATCAAACTGCCTCAATAAGTACTTATTGTGTTTGAACTAGATTTAAAATTGTATGTATTATATTCAACATATACTGTATTAGGTAATAAATAGAGGTCTCCCTATTTTAGTGCATGGGGGGTCTCTCTATTCTCCTATCATAAGAAAAGGCTTATGTCTTATGCAGGGCTCATGTCTTTGGAGGCAGCAAGGTGGCACAATGGATAAAACACAGGCCTGGGGTCAGGGATACTCCAGTTCAAATATGACTTCAGATACTAGCTACATGATCCTGGAAAAGTTGGTTAGCCCTTTTTACCTCAGTTTCTCCATCTGGAAAATGGCCTGGAGAAGGAAATAGCAAATAATTTAAGTATCTTTGCTAAGGAATCTCCAAATAGGCTCATAAAAGGTCAGGCAACACTGACAACAAGTGTCTTTCTTCTGATACATTGCAGCTCTGTGATATTGGTCACACTTAAATTTTCAACATTCCAGGCAACTCTTTAAAATGAAGAGTTGCAATATTTGTACTTACAAATGTTCTCTCATTTTATCCTCACAACAGTGCTGTAATGTGATTGAAATATCTGAGCCTGAGAAACGTTAAGTAACATATCCAGGGTCACATAGCTAATGAGCATTGTAGGCTGGGTTTGAAGTCAGGTCTTTCTGACTCCAGCTCTAGCTCTCTATCCACTGCACAATTTAACAGTTTCAACAAGAAAAGAAGTACTAAAACATTAATGGGAAAATAGCAAATGTTATTTAGATGCAGAATTAAAAACGGAATTGTGAGTTTTGTTGTCTAAAGTTAATTTCTTTACTGAGAATTTAAAATTAAAATATCTAGAAAAATAATGCAGATAAATGACTAGCCCTTTTATATTTCAAAGAAGAATCAACATAATGTGTTGAAAAGAATGTGTTCAGAGACATGGTTACTAGGCTTAATTGTTGACTTTGTCCAACTATTGATGATTTCAATTAAACTTTTGACATATCCCTTTTTTTTTTGTTCAAAAGGGAAGATTCTCAGTGGTTTCAGTTCTAAGGTTGTAAGGTTATTATGCGACCTTCTTAAAATATGAGGTAATTGCAGTCTGTAGAGGGACTGATGCTGGTAGAAAGGCTTTAAACATCTATGGGCTATACAGTAGCAACAATAATGTATGATGATCAACTGAATGGCTTATCTATTATCAACAAAGTAAGGATCCAGAAAAACATCAAGAGACTCATTACAAAAAAAATCAAAATGTTCTTTCACAATTTGATGAAAATGCAAATATTTATTATATGATGATATATATATATATATATATATATAAACTGTATTGGATATTCTGCTGTCTTCAGGAGGGGTTAGGAGTGGGAGGGAAAGAGAAAACATGGATTGGGGACTATCAGAAAACAAATATTGAAAAATTATACTGATGTAATCTGGGAAAATTTATAATGATAATAATAGTGATGATAAATGAGTAAATTGACATGTGCACCACTAACTCAAATGCATTCTGGTTAGAAGTAGCTGAAAAATTCTGACTGTAGTTAAAAGGGTGAAATCAGCAAGTTTCTTTTGATTCCTTAATACTCAATTTTCTATTTCTACCCCCTTTAACCCTTCTTTTGCTATTGCCTCTTCCTCCCTCATTTTATTAAATTACATTTAATAAATATTTCTCATGTGCACATAAAGAATTAGCAGAGTTTTTTATGAAATACAAAGACAAAAAAGCAACCATCCTTTTCTTAAAGGAGATTATATGTACATGAAATTAATATAAATTGATCATGGAAGGAAAAAAAGAGTATTTATTAAACCCTTAATATGTGTCAGGCACTGTACAAAGCACTTTACAGATATGATTTCACTTGATAATAAAGGAAAGAGTACAAACTACACAAGGGATATGAAGAGTCACTTTAGGAGTTGGTATTTGAGTCAAAACTTTTTTAAAGCAGAGATAATTATTTTCATGTACAACATAATATAATATGTAATATAACAATCATATGTATCCAAATATACAATTATATATGTGACTTGGCATAACTATAATAAATCATTATAAATATATTCATCAAAGAGAAAAAAATCAGTGAATTCTCCAACATCTATGTCCAAGATTCTTCCAGATCATAGAATATATGCTATCCTATCTTTTTCTTTGCAGTATAGTTAGTATCTTTATAATTAATTAATTTTAGAAGTTTAGAATTTCAAATACTCTAGTTCATATAAAAACCATAAGATGAAAATGGTATATTCATGAGTGAATGGAATTTTGTGAATTTATATTATAGTATAATTCCCAAGAAAATAAATGTTCTTAATTGGTCAAGGCTTTTAAACATGATGATATATCTATATAACATCCTTTCCCTACCTAATATTGATTCCTTCCTCACCAATAAACTTGGCTAGATCTTCCTCATCCTTGAAAACAAACAAAAAATCCTTTTGTGAATCCCCTTTCCCATATCTCTTATATTCTACCCTAGTTATTTTTTTGCTCTTTATGGAATAATCACACCATTAAGAACAATATGAAATACTAATTCAAATCACTAATTGTACAACAAATATAATTCAAAACAAGGGTGAAATTTCATGACAGCAAATTGTCTAAGGTGAAAAAATATGTCAATTGTCAGTGTTAGAGGAATTGTTGAAAAATCAGGCAAACAAATACACTGCATTGGAAGCTGTGAAATGTCTCAAACATTATGGAAATAAATTTTGAATTATTTTAAGGGTGTTAATAAAATATGCGTAGTTTTAGATGCAGAAATCCCACTACTAGGCATATATACTAAGGAAGTTAAAGATAAATAGGCATATATCTTATGTATCAAAATATTCAACAGAGAAATTTTTTTATAGTAGCAATGAATTGGAAAGAAAGCAGATGTTCATTGACTAGGGAATAAATAAACAGGTGTAGTACATGAATATAATGGAATATTACTGAGCTGTAAGATACTATTAATAAGATGATGCATAGGAAGTCTTATCTGACCAGATACAAATTGACATAAAGAGAAAAAGGGAATTAATAAACACAGTAATTCAATAGCATAAATGGAAATAATAACAATCAAACATTTAAAAAATAATTCTGTGAAATTATAATGACCTAGCTAGTACTCCCAACAAAGAAATATATATTTTTATGAATTGATTATGAGCCAGACACTGTGCTAAAAGTTTAACAAATATTCTATCAGTTAAACTTTATAAGAAACCAGTGGTAAGATCTATAATTATCTCTATTTCACAGTTGAGGAAAGTGAGGCAGACAAAGTGACTTGCATTGATTCTATACACAGTGTCTTGATTCTATATTTGAACTTGAGTCTCCCTGAGTTTGGGATCAATGCTCTGAAGTGCTGTACCAGGTAGTGATCTCTAAAAGAGATATGAAGACACATTACCTTCCTTTCTTTAAATGGGGTCATTATGAACATGGAACACTATATACAATGACAGATTCTCCTGAAGTTTTAGTCCTGATTAAATTTTTCTTTCCATTTCCTTTTTTATTCATTAGAATTTGCTTACATAACTAGAAGATGGAGGACTTGGAATATAAAAAATATGTGATAGAAAAATAAAATTTAATAATTCTTTTTCAAAAGAAAAAAAATAGTGACATGGTACATCACACTGGTTCCACATGCCCAATTCTGAAAAGTCATCTATAACCTAAAGCAAAGTTCAAACTAGTATTTACCAAGTAGCTCTAAACCATCTACTCCAGTGGTTGGTACTGAGTCCCAACAATGTTTCTACTTTACAGTTCTTAGCCACTTCGAAATTCAATTCTTCTTCCAAGTCCTAGACTTCTAATAGTTGGAAAGGCTCTCACTTTGCATCTTTTCTCCTCATTTACCTCCACATTTCTAAAGTGGAAAAAAATGTTCTATACTGGTTACTTCCACTTGATCTCCTCCCACTCATCTCTCAAAATCTTTCAGTCTGAGTTCTGACAGCTACTCAATTGACATGGTTTTCTCTGAGGTTGTTATTTGTCTACCTATCCTTTTATTTTCTAATTTAAGAGGGCAATCAATTAAAATTAATCCAAAACATAAAGATTATCAAATATTCAATTTTCTGAGAAAGAAATACTTCATTTAAAAAATTAAAATCAGCATGAAAAAAACTTTTTTGGGGTTTGTATCCTATTGGCTACTATTTGCCTGAGCAACACCTTGAATAGGGGCATATCTCAGACAGGGCTTTAATGAAGTTTGACAAAAGGGCAAACTTCTGATACTTTAGGTGTCTTTTTTTTTCTTACCAATAATTACCCAGTTAATCTCCAACTAAGCCAACAGAGAAAATGCATTTTATCTCTTAATATCACCAAATGAATATAAACTTGTAATGGCAGGGATTATTTTACTTTTTTCATCATAATCTAGTATCTAGCATAGTACCTGGCAGATAAAATATGTTCAATATATGGATTTAAAAATTAATTCAATATCAAATACTGTGCAATTTTTGAAAGCCAGGTATAACCTGGGGGACATTCAGAGAAGAGTCATCAAATTGTTAAAGCTTCTTGATTCCATCCCATACAAGATTCAAAGGAAGGATTGGGAATACTTAGTCAGGTCAAGAAAAGATTCAAGGGGTAGAAGGAACATAAAAACTGTGCTTAATTATTTGAAAGACTGTCACATAGGAGAGTCATAGCCAGGGAAGTTAGTGGCATCTTTATTGAAAATTCTTATATATTCTTTAAAATTTGCAAAATGCTTTTAAACACTGTATCTCAGAGTCTGGATGATGAACTTTATTATAAAATCACATGGCATTTATTTTAAAAGTATTTTTGAAATTGTTTATTCAATAGAACAAATATGTTTAAGGTCAATATTGGCAGAAACATTTAAATGTATTTTACTTTACTCCCGAAATTCTATAATAGCTTAGGTTGCCTGTAATCAAGAATATTTGGATATTTTTAGGTGTACTAAATAGTTTGGTAGTTGGGCCTATTTGGAGTTTGTTCAGGTAGCATTAGTATTATATCTATTATATTTTAGTTTATATAACATATTTCTTATTTAACCTTTTGATTTATTAGGTGATTTCCCCCCATCCTTTTTATTATTGATTCAATGACAATCTTCCATACAGTAATGTCTTCCTATGAGTTTTTTCTATAGATCTATTTATTTACTTGCTAGATAAGTATGTTATAATTTGTATGCTATTATTGAGCAAAATATTGAAATGCATAAATTATTTTATAATATATTTATGCCAATTCAGAATGATTCCTGTGTTAGCCAATATTTTATCAAAACTATCACCTAAATATAAATATAGATAAATGTAAAATCTACCGGTCATGGTCAAAGAAAATTCATCTTTATTGGTATACAATTGGGAAAACATGAATAGATGGCAGTTTGCCTCAAAGTGTTTAAAAACCCTGAAAAAGAATTTACAGATTTGGTGGACAGAAAGTAAAATATATTTATAAATGTGATGTGATGGGGAAAATAATGAAAATTGACTTTTCATTGTAATGTGGAATAGGGAGGGTACATTCCACTATGAGCTATCTAGTCATCTATTTTAGAAAAGGATATTGATAAATTGAAAGAAAATTCAAGGAAGGCAATTAGGAAAACCAGTGGAGGATATGCTATATGAAGACTGGTTCAAGAAAGAAGGAGCATTTAACCTGAAGAAGAAATTGAGAAGGATATGATAGCTATCTTTAAATGCTGTCATATAGAAAGACTTGGACTGCTCAATTAATTTCACTACTTCTTAGTTTCCTCACCTAGAAAAAGAGAAGGTTGGAGGAGAGATCTCTGCAACAACTGGAGGAAGTCCATCTCTATCACATTCAAACATAGAGTTCCTAAATCCTTCTCAGGTTATTACAACAAGATGTAAGTTAAATTTACAAATCTTATCTCCTTAAGTTAAATGTAAGAGATGACAAACCCAAAGGGTTTTTTTTCTCAAAATGAGATAAAGTTACCATTTTTATGATATGAATTATTCTATCCTAAATCTTCAAAGAAGAGCCAATAAGTTTCTTATTACTTTGTTCTCACTAGAAAACATATGCTTCTGCCTCCACTATTTATGTGATAATATGATTTTTCAGAGCAAGAAATTCTATGATTCAGAGGAACTAGTTCTACATAGGTATGCCTCTACCTATTGCTGATTGATAACTTGATACCTCTTCTACCTGGATGACCTCTCAGACATGATGCCAACCAAAAATATTGAAATAGCAGCAGACTGACATCATAGTGTATAATGACTATTGAAGTGTCTCTGGTACTTCTTTCATTTTTAGGTTTCTAATGAAGAAATGGTACAATTGTATGAGTGGCTTTGTATAAGTTAGAAATGAGAAAAAAAAGTTTTAAATGATGTTTGCAAATTGAAGAGATTTTTCTCCAAATCATTTCCCACATTAAGCTAATATGATGAACATATAAGCTTGTAAGATATTACAAATACAATTTTAATATAGCTAAACATTTATTCTCTATATTTTTGCCCATTAACCTTTTAGAAACAAAAGTTTCTTCTTTAAAATGTCAAGCAAGACTTCGAAGTTTAGTTTCCTAGAAATAAGTCTTATTCTTATTACATATTTTATGCTACAAAATTTTGTTTAAGTGGCATTTCTAATATGTATTTCTCAGACCTTGTGAAAAGATATAACATTACCATTCTGTATATTTTCTTTGCATGCATTCAATTATACATTGGAGAAACAAATTGAACCAATTTACTTCTTATTTAACCATAGTATTTGAAATTCATTCATATTATCTGAGGTATTTTGAAGCAAATCAAATATAAACTTTTAATTTCAAAGATAGGGGTTTAATTTGACTTATAAAAACTCTGGATGACAACAAATCAATGAAAAATAATTTCTCCTCTTTCAATATCTACCATTCCATCTCCTTGAATTCAATGTAAGAGATTATAACCCCAAAAGGTTTTTCTTAAAATGTAATAAAGAAAGTCACCACTTTTATGACATGAATAATTCCTCTGTCATATGAAGAAATGGGCAATGCAGACTGAGTATGTGTTTTCAAATTACTCTATTGACATTTACTTTGAATATATTAATTGCTTTTATATGATTTTGCCTGTTGTCATTCTTTCAGCAACAGCAAAGCAAAATTCTGAAACTGGCCTACTTTGGGCTAATAAAATCATTCAACAATAGTGGCAAAAAATCATATCCTTTATTGATTAATAATTAGTAACTGAAAATTTATATTTACATAGGAGAAAATAATATTTTATTTATGTAGAATATGTTTAAAATATCCTACTCATAAAACTTTATGTGGTAAACAGGCATATATTATTTCATTTATGGTGAAGAAGTTTCATGGCCTAAAGATTAAGAATAAAACCAAGCCTTGATCACTGCTCTTCTGAATCTTTTTGCATTGTTGAAATTGGGACATTGGGATATGATGAGGCAAAAAATTGACATTTATTCTGAAGGAGAAGATTGATGAAATGGAAATGAAAAAGCAATGAAAAGCAGAGATTGTCTTTATTACTTTAAGTAAAAAAACCTCAATTTTTTCATAATTATCTTTATGTAATCAAACATTCCATTCACTTTTGTAGTGTCTATTTTAACCCCGAGCTCAAAACAGCATATGGAACACCATACGGCAAATCCATTTCCCACAATTTCGTCATTGGCCAAATGATCACTGTGGCTAACTGGACAATAAAGCCATCTGTGAGACTGATGTCAAAACCATGGAGAAGTTTACTTTCCTAATACACTTTGCTTTAAATGAAACGTGATCATTATCATCCTTTATTGGGAAAGTCATTAAAGGCTTCATTGAGAATTAGCTAAATTGATATACAAATGTAATCAGTCTAGTTCTGCTCCAAGGTCCTACTTAATTATATAAGCATGATGAACTTACTTGTACTTGTTTCACAGTACTGACAGGCAAAAGTAGGGAGGGGAGGTGAAGCTACATATGGAGTAAAGGTAGCTTCTTCTGTTAAGTATTTTCCCTATATAGCTTTCCAGAGTTTTAGAATTTCAGAGCTGATAGATTTTACAAATCAGCTGACATGAGCTTCTCATTTTTAAAATGAGTCCACTGAGTGCCAGAAAATTTAAGCAAATTATGGAGGTCCATACAGTTAACAAGTAGACCAAGGACAAAAACCCAGAATTTGAGCCTAGTCTAGGTTTTGCCTTAAGAAACTCTACTTATGACTGTTTACCATAAAAAACGATACTCTTTGTTAAACCAAAACTTCCTTTATGTGAAAGGTCCAAAATAATAATGTTAAATCTCCAGTGCTTCCCTTCCAAACATAATGGTAGTTACCCTACCCTAAACAATGGTTCAGTCAATACAAAAAAAGTTAGCCCCCCATATTATGTGTAGTTTTTGTTTGGTAAGCATTACTTTCTCTTTGATCTTCATAACAAAGCTAGTCATTTCTTCTTATTAACAAGATTCAATATCAGGTGGTCAGAAAATGAGCTCACTTTGGAGCCAGGAATATGTAAGTTCAAGGCTGTCTTCTGATGCATACTGCCATGTGACCTAGAGAAATTAATGCATCCACTAAGTGTTCTGTGCAACTCTCTAAGCCTATAAGAGCATAAAAGGCTTGCTAAGGGAAGTCCTTAAATAGGAGCTCCCTAAACCAATGATTTCATGTGTTTAAACCTATCCCTTTTTCTGTTTCCTGTCAGGAAAATTTAACCAATAAGATACAACATAATCTTACTTGGGAATCACACACATTATTAGCTTCAATGTGGAAGAAAATCTCACTTTTCTTATGAATTATAAAACTCAATATGTTGCTTAAAATTATGAAACAAGCTTACCCAATATCTGTGCTTCTTCACTTAAATTATTTTTAATAATTTGGAATGTATATGTGCATATACATATATATATATATATAAACATATTTTGTCTTCACGTGTACAAGCTGTTTTTATCAATAGAATGGGAAATACTTGGAACTCTTTCATCTTTGACTTTATATGCATAGTTTACTGGCAAATACCTGGCAGATAATAGCTTAATGATAAGAAGTGCTTCCTATTTGTTTGATGAATGATCACTTGTGCTGTGAGACAATGAAATCTTGAGATATGAAAAACAAATAAAGCCATGAAAGAAATTTTCCTCATCTTAAAGGTAACATTGTCCTTTGGGGCAATGTGGAAAAGTGGGAAGTGCATTGGATCTAGGGCCAAGAAACCTTAAATTCTCATCCCAGCTCCATCATAATAAACCAGAGGGGTTAATCCTGTTCAGAAACCTACTTAGTCTGGCCTCAAAATTATTTGTATATAAAATGAGACAGTCTAAATTAATGTTATTTCAGGCTATATGATTAATCAAATAAATCAATGAAAAAGAACTCATTAAGAGCCTACTAGGTACAAAGGCACTGGGGATACAAAGACAAAAATAAAAAGTAGTTCTTGACTCAAGGAACTTACATTCTATCATGGAAGGTGATACAAATAGAAATTAGTATGGGCTTGACAATGGATTATAGATCTGTTGTCAGGGATAAGTACTAGCTTGGAGAAATTTATAGACAAATTGACCATACAAGAATGCATTATTCAACCATATGAACTCCCAAAGAAGATCTGTTAAGATAAAGAGTGATTTCAATCTACACCAGTAAAAGGAGGATCTATAATGATTCAACTATATATCCCTAATGATGAAGTATTAAATATGAAGTATTTGTATGAAGTATTAAATGA
The DNA here is from genome assembly GCF_027887165.1 of Monodelphis domestica. Lineage (NCBI taxonomy): Eukaryota > Metazoa > Chordata > Mammalia > Didelphimorphia > Didelphidae > Monodelphis > Monodelphis domestica. The sequence goes on from NC_077227.1 coordinate 562,018,816, forward strand.
TGTATTAAATGAAGTATTGAATATGTTATTTCTAATGAAGTATTAAAAATAATGTCCTTCAGTAAATCACTTCCCCAATAAGTGATTCAGTTTGCCCACATAAAAATTGGCAGAGGATTACTGGAGATTCTTCTGACTGTAAATTGTCTAATTATAGTATTTCATTTCATTAAATATTACAAAGTCTAATTATAGTATTTCATTTCATTAAATATTACAAAGCAGGTGAGAAAACTGAAGGCCATAGATGTAAGGTCAAACTATGATAAGAGACTTAAATTGTATACTACTAACTCTTGAATGTCTATTATCTGTGTCTGACAAACACTTATCCTAAGATATTTTTATACTATGTAAAATATTTTTTAGTACTTTCAATCAGTATCTGAGAGGATACAGATGATTAAGAGAGGAACAAAAAGAATTAAAATTTTACTAAGCCTAAGCATAGGTAGAATTTCCATTAAATGTTTTACTGGTAGTGAGATGGGTGATAAAATAAGAAAATTTTGTTTTAGGGACTTTTCAGATATTTATTAACTGTATGACCTTGAAAATATCCTCAACATTTAAAAAAAAACCTTTTATCTTCATTCTTAGAATCAGTACTATTTATTGGTTCCAAGGCAGAAGAGTGGTAAGTGCTAGGCCATATGGAATAAGTGACTTGCCCAAGGTCATATAGCTAGGAAGTGTCTGAGGACAGATTGGGCCACCTAGCTGTCCCCACCTTTAACCTGTAATGGTTAGATTAAAAGTTTTGATGAAATAAGAGAGTAGCTTTTAATTATTTAAGATTTAATAAGAATATAGTAGAGTTGTAAATTAATATTATCCCTTTAAGCCAGAGAAAAGAAAATTATAGCAGCTTTTAATAATTAACAATTTAGTTTTATTAAAATAAAGATAGTAAAAGAATATAGTAAAATAAATATAGTAAAGGAGGGAAATATAGGAAAGAGGTAGAGAAATAAATTTCATAATACCTAACCAGCTATCCTATGACTATTTATAACTGCCTATAATTAATTTACCTATAACTGTCTATAACTACCACTAATCAAAACCACCCCACAAAGTTCAAACCAGAGCCACACAATCAAAACCAACCCAATCAGTGTTTAATCCAAACCTAATTAGGTCTGTCAACAAAGACCAACCATCACCCAAAAAGTTCAAGAAATAAAAGAACCTAAAAGCCCCAAACCAAAAGCCAAGAACCCAAAAGCTCTCTCAAAAAGCTCAGGTTCTCCTTTTATATTCTAGCAACTAAACACTAACCACCAACCCAACACACTCCCAGCAGTCAATTCCCAGGAACTGCCAGCACCTCACTGTCAGCAACTGACTTCTTCCATAACCAACTGACCCTCACCCCTTTTACAGCCCTTTTCTTACCTCACTTCCTGTCTCTCTGGTTTCTACTTCCTTTTACTTTGGGCTGGTTAATCCTTATATATCTCTATGGTAAGAGGACCTCCAGTTCCTCTGTTAAATTAGAGAAAAGGAATAACAAATTCCTTTTTATAAACCTTTGGATGCCTCAGTTGACTAGTCTATAAAATAAGGAAGATAGACTAGACTGCCTTGAAAGGACTTCCTTGCTCTAAATCTATGAAACTATTAATAAAACTTACCTCATTTTAAAAATTCAAGATTAAAATTACAAAATAATAGGTAGGAATTTTTATAATTTTAAAACCAAGAAGAAACACTGATAAACCATAAAAGTCTAAAAGCTCTATTAGCTAATGGATCTATTTGACCTCAGCTTTTTATGCAGATAGATGTTGAAATCACAGTATCATGGAATTTCAGAGTGGAAAATAACTGAAGAGATTATCTAACCTGAAGTTATACTGAAACAAGAATTATTGATAACAGCTTAAAGCTTTGTTTGAAGATCCCAAATGTGTAAAATCAACCTCCACCCAAGGTACTCCATTTTATTTTGAGATTGTCCCAAATTCTAAAATAAATTTTATGCTATTAATTTTGTTAAAAAGATAGACAAAAGATATATTATTACATAATCCAACAATTGCCAAAGGAAGTTTGATGAGCAGTAAGTATTGGGTATTATAACCTCTGTGCCCCAATCCTGATATATACAATAGGTTTCTCACAAGCATTTTTTTTTCAGTTGAATCATCTGTAGAATTCATCTTAATGTTGGCATGAATATTAGACTAAATCCCCTTCCTCAAAAAAGACCAAGAAAGCTATATTTGTTGTCACTTAAGTACATCTGTCAGAAAAATCTAACCTGCAACAAACAAGAAAAACAAATAAAAGGCTGATGGAAGGGTTCCTCATTCTGCCAATGGTTATATGACATGGGACAAGTAAAGACTTTATGTTCTTTCAGTAATCGCTAGCAGCTGTTTATGGCAAAACAGGCTTTTCATTTATAAAAGAGCCTGTCAAGGTGAAGGGAAGCATGTCTGGAGAGAGCAGAATACTGTGAATTCATTACTCACCCAGCAATTTAAAGCAGTTCCAAGGTTAGAGAGGAAATAAGAGAGACTAAAGAGGTGGCTTAGGCTTGATCTGAGCAATAATATATTCTAAACCTTTATGTGTATTCCTTGAGTTTTCCCATGTTATGATGCTTTCAGATGATATTTTAGGATGTCTTGTGAGTTCCAAATATTGAATTTGAAACTATCAAACAATTTTTTGGCAATATATTAGTTTTTAACTTTATCACAAATTAATATTTTTGGATCAGTACCTGCCTTATCTTTGTCTGTTTTTTAAAGAATAATAACAGACACTCTAGAGAAATATTTACAGTTTGTTCTTTGCAAGTCCTACCTAGAGAGTTAGCTTTTTTCGAAGAGCAAGTGGGAAAGTGTCCAGGAATATTGCATCTAACAATTATCATTTATAACTTTCATGGATAGCTGCCTTTATTTATCAGGTCTCAATGGCCAGAATTCATTTATTTCTAACCAAAGAATCATCAACGGGGGAATAATTTTTTAAAAACCCACCACTAGCTTTCAATCCATTCTCAAGTTGTAGAGTTACATGATATAGTTATTTTTGCTTAAGTATAACTTTGTCATCATATCTCATTGTAAAAATACATACTTTATAATTTATTTCTTCTCAGAGCATGTTTGTATGCTTCTCTCTGTTTTTCATCATTTCTTGCTTGAAATATTATACAGCTTTAGGGATACCACAATTGGTGAGGGTGAATTCTTGTTCTTTTTGTTGTTTGAAAAAATATTGCTGCATTTTTCATCACATACATAATGTTTCATTTTTCATATAAAAAGTAGTATCATTAACCTATGATACAATACAAACTTTGAAAGTAAATTATCATCAGAAGAAGATGCTAATTAACAATTTCTTATGGTTTCCCTTTCAATACTTTCTTTTCCTCTTTGAAGTCCTCATGGATTTTCCAAAACAATAAACTCTGAGAGAGATTCTCTTCCTTTCCAAGGCTGACAATGTGTTAAAGTAAGGGAGCAAGGAAGGCCCTTGAGTGCTTGCCATCACAATTAACTCCTTTCTTCCTCTAAATACGTGCCTCTTGCCACCTCCACCTAAATACATTTTCCTCTCACTGGGTTAGGAACATCAAGTATGTTCAGTGTCTCAGTCTACCATTAAATACTATGGTAAGGTATTAGTAGCAAATGAGACTGTATCCATTACTCCATCTTTATTACTTAGAAATACAATTTTAAGATTATAGGGAGGAGTATTGTAGATAATTTAATAATCTAATACATTTTTTTTTCAGATTTAAACATTAAGGCCCAAAGAGAGGAAGTAGTTTTTCTGAGTTCCAATGACTAGTTAGTGACAGAGCCAGGAATGAAATGTTTCCTTTTTTTTTAGGCCAGTGTCATTATTTGTAAACTTTTTCAGGCTTCAAACCTGAAACTCAGCAAGGAAATGAAAATCAAAAGAACATTTTTAATACCAACTTCCAATAACTTTATAAATTATCTTATTGCACAAGCAAGAAACTTCTCCTTTAGGTCAAACAATGCTTTTCAGAAATAGGATTAGTTAGTTTCTTCTATGAACTGTATAAATCCTCTGAGCAGCATTACTTATTATTTTAATTCATTTTTTCTCTTTTGGTTTTAGTTGTTTTAAGTTCTATTCATTCCTAATATTAAGTCTGAGTCACTTTCATGATTTCAAGTTAAATTCTCTTGATGCAATTTACTCAATACTCGAGTTTAACTGCCCTATTTTAGGAATAAGAAATATTTTATTGGCTAAATATCTTGGGAGAAAATTATGCCTTTTTCAAAGGTATTTCAACATGTTCTTCATTACTGAAAAGATGAAATATCAATGAGAAACTACAAAAGGGGATAGGTGGTTAACCAGAGCTAAGAAAGTATTATCATTCATTGAATACACAAGTTAAATATTTAACTTCAGCAAATAAGCTGAAAAGCAGAAGCATCAACTTGACAAGAAATAGAAAACTAGAGAAAAGTTCAAATGTGTTAGGAACTTGAGATGATAGAATAAGTCAATTTGCAAAGGGACTTGGAGAGTAGTTAGGAGAAACATGTTTTGGGTTCTCCAGGATTTCTAGTGTGATTACGATTTGCATAAATGATCATGGTTTTCAAGAATAAGGATATGTCCCCCTCCCACCTTTAGTTTGTTGGCATCATAACACATTATGAGTCTTGTATTTAGTTCTGAGTACAGTTTCAGACTCTAAAAGGGAAGGACCTCAAGTCCAGGATATAGTTATTTGAAGAAATTGCAGATTTTTAACCCAAAGGAGAGAAAACTGAGCAGTTAGCCTCAATGTCTTAAGTACCTTGTACCAGAGATATCTGAGTAGTTTTCTTTGCCCCAAGATGGAAGGATAATGATCAAGTGGTACAAGAGACAAATATATGTGTTTGATGCCAGGAAACAAAGTATAGCAAAGCAAAACAAAAATCTTAATAATTAGAGCTATCCTAAAGAAGAATTGACTTTTTAAGGTGAAGTGGTTACATTTAATTGGGGGGGGGGTCTTAAAACAGATATCAGATAGCTTCTTGCTAGATATGGGTATTGTTTTTGGTTATTAATTTGACCTGAAGTCAGTTGAAATTTCTTTAAATTCTAAATTATACAACTTTTAAAAAAATTCTGTTGCATCTGTCACTGATGTATATTAGAAATGATGAATATTTTAATGTCGATCTAGAAGAAAAGGAGACAAACATTAAGAGAAACATAAGAAGAATGCCTAGGTTCCAACTCATAGGCAATGTGATGTAAAGGAAGGAATATTGAATATGGAATCAGAGAACTTTAATTTGAATCATGACGTACTAGGCTTAACATATTACTTAAGTCTCCTTCCACGATAGGCCTTTAATTTGTTTATCTATAAAATAAAGGGACTGGGCTAGATATTAAAAGTATTCCCTCATCCCTAGCTTTAAATCTTATATATAATCATGGGAAAATCTCGAAAGAGATAAGAATATGTGTAATGCTAAGGTCTTCTTAACCTAATGACTAGAGGTTTTGCTATGATTTTCTTTCACTTTTAGATAGTGCCCAGTACATTGTATTGAACATATATTACTTGAATTCTATCTCTTCCACCAAGTACCTTTTTTTCACATTAAGAAGTTGAGAAAAAAAATCTATCACTATACATCCAAATACTCCTTTATTCCCCAATTAAGGTTATTTGACCTCTAGACATGGATTGGGTAGTCTTCTTTGTTAGAATGAAAGTGGCAGAACATTGACATGTAACAAATAGCTCATTAGGTCTAATGAATTGGCCTAATTTTAATGAGAAAGAAGAGGGTAGAAATAGATATGGGGATTTATTTGTCTATTGAAGAAATAGTCCATTTGGAACTTGAGTAGTTCATATCCTGTTTTGAATATATTGATATAAAAGCACAAAGGTCTTTCACTGACAGTTTAGTCCAATCTGATATTTTATGAATCAGAAATCTGAAATCCACAAAAATAAAGGACTTTGCCTGGCATAAAGGGTTTAATGTATTTTCCACGGCTGCCTCTTTGATCATTCAGTCCAATCTCCAATCTAAGAAAGATATTCCATTGATCTCAACCTAACAAATCTTCATTGAATCTACATTACCCTGAGGCATAAAACTGAGAAATTAAAAGGAATACTGACTCTACTAATAATTGGTTGTATTTGCTCAAGCCTCTATTTTTTCAGGGGTTTCTGATACATATAACAATAATTCTTTGGGACTATAAACTAAACTTGAGAAATGGGGACCCTGAACTGAACCCTTCCCTAACTGTACCAACAGGGCCTGGATTGAGAATGATTCTAGGAAGCTTTGTTGATGAGATGATCATTATCTCATCAGGTGGGGCTCCTGAGATTTTCAGGTTAGATAATTGATATCAACCTCTTTATTTGAGACCTCAAAAGCCATTCTAAAGAAGTACTGGCAGGAATATGCCATTATCTCCTGTCCCTCCTGTCACAATCCATGGGTTTTTTTCCTCTTCCTCATCTTTCAAAAGCTGACTAATTTCTGTATCTAATTGGCTTATCTCCTTAAGAGAGGGGTTGCTGCATGCATGCTTGTTCTGCTGAGAATACATTAAAATACCCTTTGCTTCTTCCTCAGTTTCTTGTATCTTTCACTCAATTTGACTCCAATCTCAAGAGATTGTTAGGCTGTTCTAATTGTTAGAAAACTTCTTACATCCCCAAACTTTCTATAAATCCATTACATTATTCAAATTCATTCATTCAAATTTCATTATTCATTATTTCAAAATTCATTATTCAAGTAAGATAACTTCTATTTTAGTGTCAGTTCTGACAAAGAGCAGCAAAGGCTAGGCAGTGAGGTTAAGTGACTTGCCTGTGGCCACACAGCTAGGAAGTGTTTGAGGCAAGATTTGAATCCAGAAACTCGTGGCTTCAGCTCTCTATTCACTGAGCCACCTAGCCCTGTGACTTCATGTGATTGGCACATAGGAAGTATTTAATAAATGCCTTTGGAATGAGGTGACACTGTCAAAAATGTCAAAATATGTGACAGTTCCCTCCCAACCCCCAATTCCCAGACTCTTCACTAGAGATTACTTTTCAGGTTGAAAATGAAGCCAGTAATCAATGTACCTTTTGGGTTCAAGCACCTGGAAATTTGCATAAGAAACTGAGCACTCAGCCCTTATTTTACTTCTTTGTAAACAAACCTTTCATTACAGACATTCTGCAAATGTTTTGCTAAAATAAAATATACTATATGTATGTATGATATTCACATCTCTCAATCCATTGGGGAGGGAGAAGGACTTCCATATTTTCATTTACAATAATAAGCAAAGAGTTGGAAATGATGAAGCTCAACTTAAATATGTGTGCATTCCAATTTTACTCGTGAAATTTTGTAGGAACTTTAGTTAAATAGCACATCGGCAAAACAGATTTCAAATTGTATATCAATCCCTATTCTTTGAATTAACAAAATTATATGAGCAGCAGAGCCTCTTGAAATAGATTTGAGGCTTGTTTTAAGGAGTTATCCATTTAAATGATCTGTTTGTGAAGCAGTTCACATTTTAATTAGAAAAGGTTGGATGAAATAACCAATGCTGCTTGTAAAATAGGACATTAAATAGCTATCACATCTCATAAATTAAAAAGAAACATAGAAGTGAGATAAATCAGAGGGTTTTTTTTTTACTTCTTTTGCTTCTCACAATTAACACCTGGGCTTTAACTGGTTGTATTCCATTTTTGAAGAATAATATGCCAAGAAAAAATCTAAAAAAAAAACCTTTTTAAAGGTTTACATATAATTTGTAGTTATTAACTTTCAGAACTTTTCTTCAGTCTAAACTTTTCATTTTACAGAGGAGGAGATTAAGGTCCTGAGAATTTGAGAAAATCAAGATAGACTTAAGGAAAGCATAAAGTTGATCTCTATATGTCCTATAGCTGGTTCCTGAACTTGAATGCTGGCTAGCTTTGGAAAGAGGACCATATTTTTAACACCATATTTCCCTTGCCATTAAATATATTGATTGAGATTCCATAATATATATTGTACCTAAGTAGCATTTAGTATCATATTAGCTAGAGAAAGTATATTCCTTCAATCTATATTGGTAATTTGTTTGATTCATTCACTTTTTCTGGGAGAAAAAAACAGGTAAACAAAAAAAAAGTTATAATTTATACGATGCATTAAGACCTGCAAAGTGTTTAGTATGCTATGACATTTGATCCTAAATCAATCCTAAAAGAGGAGGAAAGTCTAAAATGGTAGACCGGATATTTCATTAATAGTCTATGCAATACATTTAAAAAATACTAAAGTGAAGTATTTAAAAAGCAGAAAAAAGAATAGTATACCAAGTCCATGAAGTGGTGGGACAAGTCCTTTAACAAGTCACTTAACTTCTCCCTGTGTCAGGCGACTAAAATGTAGTCAATAAACACTTATTAAGTACCTATAATGTGGCAGGTACTATGCTAAACACTTTGGATACAAAAGAGGCAAAAGGCAGGGGGGAAACTATAAATATTTTACTAGAAAAGCAAAATTTATCATTATGAGTAATGAGAAAAGAATAATGTTAAAATGATTACCATCAAGGCAACTAAAGTTATTTTCTTTATAATCAGAGAATTTAGAGCTGCAAGGGATCTTAAAATTCATAAAGTTCAACTCCATCACTTTATGGATTAAGAACTAAAATCCTGACAACTGGAGAGGGTCAGTGATTTTGGTCAATGTTACACGGGTAGGAAGTGGTAGAAGCAAAATTCAAATACAAATATTCTGACAGTAAATCTGGTGCTCTTTCTTGAGATTACCATAACCTAGTAGAATTTGATGATAATTATTGTTTCTTGAACCCTATTTATTTCTTAGGGATAATAAAAGATAACATTTATTTTATTTTTAAAATTATAATTAAATCTTACAAATTAGGGCCACAAACATTTTTTTTATCAACAGGTAGAACCAATTAGACATGAAAATGCTAATCACTTAGAATGATCAAGTGACAATCAAAATGAGTGCTTCCAAAATTCCTTCTTCCTTACTGTCATGTATAAACATTTTAAAATAGCTAATGAAATTGTAGGCTTTCTCTGGCCTGCAGATGCACAGGAATTTATTCTGCATTTAATTACTGATTTTCCCTCCATGAAGTTATAAGGTTTGCATTGATACAAAAAGGCTTCATTCTCAGAATTCAGCACTTGGCAATGAAGAAATGAAAAATAGAATTGTGACAAAATTAGACTCTTGCTGCATTGTAAGAGTTTTACTGGTTTAAAAATATACCAATGTCCCTAGCTCTCACTTTAATGCTGCCACACAGGAGTAAGACATTTATATAAACTCTGGTAGACATTTGATGCATCTAAAAAAAGTAAAGCTACTTTTATATACTAATTCTTGGTTCCTGTGGGGGAAAATCCTGTGGATATTTAATATATGTATTCTCTAAGTGATTGGCACACTCTTTACCATCCCAGTCATTTTCCATTTGCTGAAATTTTCCCAAGGAACTTAAAGGTAAATAATTATGAGCCTTTGGTTCCAGGGTAAGGTCTACTGAAGGGTGCAGTTTAAGTTGCTCTTAGAAGAGTAGTGATGGAAAACTTTCCCATCCTTGAGCATAGGATAGCACAAATTCTTCTCTGAGGGAAACTCCACCTTACCTCTGAGGAGAAATAACTAAAGCCTCAGAAAAATACTTTCTACATATTTTTCAGGTGGGCCTTTCTCTCCTGCTGAGGTCTTTCTAATAGTAACTATATTTTACAAGTTCTTCAGACTTTTCCTTTTGCAGATCATTTTGGAAGTCTAGTGAAACCTATGAATCCTTTCTCAGAATTCTGCTTTGTTTTGTTCATTATAATTGAAGAAAATACTGAATTTTATGTAGGTGTCATATGAAACTAAAGTTGCATTTTTCCTCATCAAAGTTAATGATCCCTTGACACTAGATTAAGAACTTTTAACATGGTACATTTTATAAATGTTCCTTTTTTAAAGACAGAATGAAAAGAAGAAAAATGAAGCAAACTTGTACACAAGGAGCGTATTTTATAAGAGGAGAAGACATGTACATGAGATAGTATGCATAGAATAAATACAAAATAAATAACAAAAAGTTAAATATAAAGGAGTTAGGGATGGAAGGCACTCATAGTTGAAAAGTTCAAGAATGACAGCATTTACATAGGTATCCCTGAATTAAGTCTTAAAATATGGAAACATAGATTTCAATGTGGAAGAGACCATAGAGCAAATCTAATTCAATTCCTCATATTTATAGACAAGAAAACTCAAGACACAAAAGAAGGTAAATGACTTGATCAAATTCACATAAAAAAGTTAGAGGGAGAACTAATTTTCAAATATAGGTGTTTTGACTCCAAAACAGCCCCTTTCCCATTGCTCCAGGTGTGGGAACATGAAGGCAAACTCTCCTTTCCCCTTCTTTGTCATTTCTCCCTCAACTATCCCTTCTACCAGTTTAACAGATAAAAACTTAAGTTAGTATACTAATTTTAAGAAAAGGCTACTCTTATTTACATATTATTTACAAAGTCATTTCACAAAGCAACTCTAGAAGGTAAAACCAAATGTATTTTTATCACTACTGGCCAAGTCAAAGAACAAGAAGTATTTAATCAGCAAAAAGCATAGTAATAGTAAAATTTTAAAATATATAGCATGTTAAATATATTATATAAACATATATGTAAATGATAATATAAATATCAATCTATACAAATATAATACATAAGAGTACATATATATATAAATTATATGAGATGCATTGTGTATTTACAACATTAAATAAGTATCAGATTGACTTTAATATAATATTGAGTTTTACATAATTTCAATAATTGTCTGACCACATTTGTTTATTTTTACTGTTTGTTATTGAAAGCATAGATACAAGTTTGCAATTTTAAGAAATGAGGACATCAGTACACTATCATTAAATTCTATAATTTCTTAACAATAAAAAGACAATTTTGAGAATGAAATAACGTACTTAAATAATCTACAAGTTCTTGGAACAATTTTCTGATCTTACAGAAATGGAAGAAAAAAGGCAGCCCATGTTTTAGTGAGGAGGGTGGTCACTCTTGGGCCCAGCTGATTTCTGTTACAATCAGAATCTAAGACTAATGAGACGCACATGAGGACACAGGTTGCCCTGTGATTTGGGGTTGCTAAATAGGATTTCCATTCTGTCAATACTTAATAGCCTATTTTTTTCAAGCAATTTGCATTAATAATAACATGTGATTTTATGCATTCTTTTATTTTGAAAACTTAAATACATAGTGTATATAAAGAAATTCTCTAACACTTATTGTGATTTGTATTCGTTCAGGAAGTTTCCATTCTAGGAATTTCCCTGCACTTATATAATCACAGATCTGTCATATAGTTGGTAAACATGAATATAACTGACACATTTGTGATTTTTTCAATGTATTTACCCTGTCCCTTCCATCTCCTACAAAATTTAAAATAGTCTAAAGTACTGATATTCGACGATATACTTATGAGAGAAAGTTGACTGAATCACAGAGAAACAGGTGACTTAAGAGCATTACATAGCTTTTCACCATCAGAGGCTAGATTTTAACTCCAGCCATATTTGTCCTAAAATGCAGGCTAGCATGGTACTCCACATAGGACATTGCCTCTTTTAAAGTGATTATTTTATTGCCACTTTACTTGTTTAGGAAGCATGATGAATTTTATCTATCTATCTATCTATCTATCTATCTATCTATCTCTCAAAAATATAGTGGGCAGAACTAATATAAACATATATAAAATCACTACATTATTATAAACAGAAAACAAAAGAAAAACAAATGAAAAAGGAAATAGAATATTTCTATGTAGATAATCATGAATAAGATTGACCTTAAAGAAGAGTTGAGGAAATAAATGACATCTCCTTTCTTTTCAGGAGTCAGGAATTCTGGATTTGGAATGATGCATCTGCTATCAGATAGTTTTATATATATATATATCATAGTTGATATATATGATATATACATGATATATATGATATCATACATATATAGTTGAAAACTTATTACAATTTTAAAGCTTTTTTTAAAAAATTGTTTAAAAATGATTCTTGGTCTGTGAGCAATAAAATATATTTCAGAAATATAGATGATGTAAAAGATATAAGTGAAAATTATATTTTAAAATTCATATGTAATGTCAGTAAAAGGCTCTATTCAGAGATGTCTGCATTTTTTAAAAATGCACAACATGACTTTGAAAGAGACATACAAGCATCCAAAGATCTTGTTAGATAATCAATCAGGGTCCCAAGGAGATCTCCAAAGACTGTGTCCTTGAGGATATTTTAATTAATTCTAATTCTTGAGGAGGAAAATGATAGACATTATTTTAACAACTCTCCACTTTCCTTCAAGGGAAGCAACCTTTTTCTTCATTTACACTAAAGTACATTTATAATTTTGAAAACACACTAATTTTCTTTGATAATCTGAATCCAAGCTTTTTCCTGGTCAGGGGAACTTTAAAATCTTTGTAGTCTTCAAGTCTCTCTCTTCCTCTTGACCTTTCCTCTTCCATCCTCCCTTTTTCTTTCTCTCCCCTGTGCATTGTATCTGCATACATTTGTATAATAAAATGTTTTTGTTTTCAGAAATTTTGTCCTTGATCCTCTTTTATTTTCTTTCCTGAAATGCTTACCTTTATGTTAAGCTACAACATGTTTTGGTGATGCTACAAGAAATTTAGCATTTACATTGCATTCTAGTTATTGTATATTTTGAACAAAATTTTATATCTGTATACACATAGACCCACAAACACCACATACACTAAGTAAGACTTAAAATTAGAACCTTTGCAAGGTGCATTAACTGTTTCCTGCTTTATGTTAATAAGTAAATAGAAAATTAAATTGTTTTCTGGTATTATGTAAACATTTAAAAGCATGCTTTACATTAATTTGCATATCATTTATGGCTAATTAACTCAAATCATACTTAAATCAGTATTTATTATACACAATGTAAATCAACCAAATTTCATTTTTCATGTAGTGACTATTAATATGGAGAAGTCTGGAAAGTAAATCTGATATTCTATTCTTATATTTCACACTTCATTTTCAATAAAAGAACACTCCCATTCTTTATAATACACAGGTTCATCAAGCTGACATGCTCCTATGACTCCCATTAATCCAATATGAAAGACTAATTAGAAGTTCAGTGGTCGTATATGTTAAAACTCATTAGGCACCTATTCATATTACAGTATAATTTATGCCCGTTCCTAAAACCAAATAAAAAAAATGATTTCAATTTAGTAGTGTATACTTATCAAAAAATTACAAACAGAAGATGGATAAATTTCCTTTACATCGCTAAAGACAAAACTTAAATCAGGAAACATTACAGGACAGTTGTTTGGAGAAGGTCATGGGATAATGTGGGGAGTGGCTTTATTAAATATTATGTGAGAGAAGAGTGTTGATTAAAATGTAAGATGATAGGTCAAGAGTAGACAACTAAGGAACAGACTCCCAAAGCACAAAGCCTGGCACACAATATTTAATTAATGCTTATCAAACATTTACTAACTTGAGTATGATAGTATTCTCTATGGTTGTTTAGAAGGTAGCCTGGTTCATAATATGGATAGGTAGGTTCCTAGTAGGTTGAATAAAGGACTCAGAGTGGTGGTTAATCAAGGACAACCTGAAGGGATTACTCCACTCTGGAAAGCAAACCTTTATGCTTGATCTTGCTCACTTCTGCATTTTTAATCTGTTATACTGGATCACAGTTTTATGGTATATTATAGGTCATTTAGTCTAACGTTCTCATTTTATAATCTGAACATTGGCCAGGAGCTACTCAATATTAAAAGGTCAGGGTAATGTGAGAAATAGATTAATAAACTGAGACTACTTAGACAAAAGAAATTATTAATATTACCTTCACATTTCTGAATTGGTTGTTATGCTTATAACACATTTAATCTTATCTTCAATATTTATAGAGGGAAGAAAGAGACTATTCTCATAGTTACAAAAAAGAACATTTTAAATCAACATGAGGTCTAAATGTGTTTTTCAATGAACCTGAAAACTAGATTCCCATTTTTGGAAGCTTTATAATATTTGTTTTTTCTAATATTTAAAATTTTCTAATATTTCTAATAATATAGTGTTATGAATAATAATTTCTAATATTATGAACATCTTCCTATAATTTTTTTATTTACTGCTTCTACACCCTTCTTCCCTAGAATCATGTAGTCTGACTGTTGAAACCTTCTCTATATAATTAATAACAGATACCTGATCATTATTCACCAAGGTCATCATCCTGCCATGTCTTCCAGGACCTACTCTACCTCCTCAACATCTGTATATATATTTCTACTTCTTTCTCTGAATATATATTAATATGATTTCTGGAGAGCATCAATCAACTGTTCTATGACTTCAATCACCATTCCTATGATATCCCAGATCAAAACATGATCTCCTACTTAATTTCCTATGTGTGTAATATCTTTCCACTATTTTTGAAGGTAAATATATATATGTATATTTACATATACATATATATTTGTTTCCTAGTACCCAGAGCTTAGCAGAGACCTAATATAAGCTTTTTCTCTAATATCTCTTACAGATCTTTCATCTTTTCTTTGTACTGTTGTCTTTTTTTGGATAACTAAGTTGAGGTAAGGATAGGAGGAACAGAAAAGAGGAGATAAAGAATTGAAAGGAGTGATGAAAATTAAATTGAAATCCCCAGGAAGTTATCTCTTGAGTCTAGCTTCAATTTGAAGATATAAAATGAATGAGAAGATTTCACAAAGAATAGAAAATTTCACCAGATAAATCTTTTTTATACTTTAGAGAATATTCTTTTCTTCCTAAGAGCACAAATAGCTGTCACTTATATGAGCAAATCTACCTTACTCCCATTCATCAATTTTCTTTGTGAGGTAGTAGAAGTTAATGACATTTATCTTATCTAATATTAGAAATTAATTTTAAAAAATTTAAGGATTATGCTTAAGACAAGAATTTAATTAATAGTGGTAGACAAAGAAAGAAGAGAAGAGAAAAGAAATAAGCATTTATAAATCACCTATTCTGTATTAGGGCTAAAAACTTAATAAATATTAATTATCTATTTTTATTTTCACAATAATTTCAAAAGGTAGGCATTAATATAAGGGGGAAAGGAATAAACATTTATTCAGTAACTAATAATCTCATTTTACAGATGAAGAATCTTACTTATTGAGCATATGAGAGACATGAGTAGACCCATGCACAAAAAAACTTTGTCTTGACACTAATGTAGAGATATTTTTTCTTTTTAATGAATTTTCCATGTTTTACTCCTCTTTTCAGTCAGCAATTTTAATGTATTTTATCTGCTCTTAATACTGAGAAGGATCTTTGAATTTACATTTAAGCATAATGACATACAATCTCAGAGTTAATAAGAACAAAATTGTTTTCTGAAAATATTAACATTTTTATATGAAGGAAATATAAAACAGGTATAAATAAGTCAAGTATTCCAGAAATTTAGATGTTTTCCAACAATAATTAAGACATTCCTTTAAAAAATGAAGAATGAGTGAATGCCAAATATAAATTTACTGTACCTCTGTGGATTCACTAATTCTTGGAACTCTATGGTTCTGTTTGACTAGTAGTTGAGGTTCTCAGAAAATTATAGGGTCTTCTTGGGAGTCCTCAGGATTTAAGAAAAAAATGACATTGAAAAATATTCACAATATCTGCTTTGAGGATGGTATGGCTGCTACGTCCTAAATGAGACTCAAACCTACATCTCTTTTTATAGCAGGATCAGTATGCTTTTTACTCTATTCTATTGCCTCTCCCAAAGAGAGAGCAAAAATAGAGACAAAAAAGTTCGTGAACCTTGTTCTCAAAGCGTTTAAACTTAATTGAAGTGTTTTTAGAACATTTCTCATTTATAAAATGTACTGAGAGAATCGTTAGAGTACTGGGCCAATCAAATGAACATGTGCTGGCAAAGCTAAAAATGATTTTAATTTGTTTTATCTAATTTTGATTGAGAAAACATTTCTTCTCACATTTTTGCAGAGGATAAATGATATAGTGTGTATGGAACATTGCATATACTCTCATACTACTATTATTTATTTTATCTATCTATATCTATTCATTCATTTTCATATCTATTTACTTATTTATGGATATATTTTATTATGAATTTGTTTTTCTGGATGGTTGCTGATCTTTCTCTTCTTTATATTTTTCTTTTAAAATTATAATTTTAATAAGGAATAACTTAGAAAGTGACAGTAGGAAAATGGGAAAATTAAGCCAATTTAAAATGAATTTATTTCTATCTAAACAGATATTACAATCACACATATATGTATATATATATATATATATAATTTTAAAAGAGACTTTGCCACAATACAGATATATTCTTAGTAAAAACTTCATATGCAGCAATAGTAAATTGACAAATAAATACCAGAAAAGTATTCCACAAGAAAAGAGCACTGTATCTAGTTGATTGTGTACTTTGCAAAAATCAAATGTTGAACCCCATAATTTTTATTAGGTATATATTCAGAAACATTTGCAAACCCTCAAAGACAGTCTACAAGAAACAGAAATGGTAGTAACAATCGCCCAAATTACAATTATGGCATAAATATTCAAGCTTAATTACTCCTCAGCAAACATGTGAACAGCTGATGTTTTGGTAAATATAGCCATTGATTATTTCAATTAGGTGAAACATTTAACAGAGAATTCAATAACCTCATATTGGAGAACTATCAAAGCAAACAAAAAAAAGGGTAGTGAAAGAACTCAAACAATAATCAATTTCTCTTGTATTTCATAAATTGAATGTGAAAGTATTCAGCAAGGCATGATCTATAGTAATTGCATAAAAAGAAAAAGAAAACTGGTTTATTTTTCAACAAGATGGATCTAGATTATTTATAAATATGAATTGCTCCCCATTAGTCTCTCCCTGGGACAAAGCTAGGCTTACAAATTTTCACAGTCCTGGACTGCATTTTCTTACTATTATTTTTGTATCCTCAACGTGTATGAGATAGTGTATCACACATATCAGATGTTAAAGATTGTTTATTGTTCTTAATTTAATTAGATTAGAAGGATCAAGTTTCAGTCTTCCCCTTTTGGGAAAGCGAGAAAGCACAGGAGGTTTCCATAGGTAGGAAAATTCCTTACAGGTAGAGACCAGAATTTTCAGAAATAAAAGAAAAGGTCAATCATTGACCTAGGATCATAGAGTTGAAGGGAGAAACGGAGAAGCAGAAATTGTTATCTGCAACAGAAACATGGCCAAAGCCAGTATCAACACAGTTCTTGGATTTCCTGACTGAGGTAAACAAGAGATTCAGCTAGAAAAAGAGATACCTTAATTTTTTGCACTGAAATTCTTACAGCTAGGTCTCCATGTTATGCTGGGCTTTACTAGTCAAAGTATCTTAAGTTTTCTTTTCTGTCAACACAGGTAATTAAAAAAATTCAGTTTTGCTGATTTCTAGAAAATTTCTCCAAATTAGATTCTCTCTGACACAAGTAAAAGGATAACATTCTTATAAGGGTCTTTGAATCAAATTCAGTAACAATAAGTGTTAGATAGTGAGAATTCACCATGTCTCACAGATTTTCCTTGGAAATCACTTAGCATCAGAGCTTGTTTAGGTGTTATACCTTATTTAGGAAGGTATCATAGACATATTTTGGTCTAATCCCATATTTTAGAATTTAAGAAAACAAAAGTCCAGAGAAATGTAATCATACAAGGCCCTGATACTATTCTTTTTAAATTCATATAGAAATTAAAATCAAGCAAAACTTTTAATCAACTTTTAGTTGAATTTATAAGAAACTGATAGTGGAATGCTGTTCTTGTGTTCATTCTCTGTCCCCTCTATTCAAATAGGATAGTAATTTGGTGGTTTACAAAGCTTTGTGTATTGAATGACAAAAATTTTTCCATTAAGTTTGTATGAGGATAGAGAACTGAATCAAATTCATAAAAAATAAGCAAAGAATTATCCAATTGAAAAAAGATCAATGAATTTTAATAGACATTTCTAAGATGAAAAATTATCACTAAAGTTATATGAAAATATGCTCCAAGTCACTATTGATTAGAGAAATACAAATTAAAATAACTCTGAGATGCCATTCAGACCTATCAGATTGGCTAACATAACCAAAAATGAAAATTATAAATATGGAAGGGATCTGTGAAAACTGAGACACAAATACCCTGTTGGTGGAACTGTGAAATGGCAATACCGTTATTGAAGATTGAAAAGCAATATCCACACTCAAAAGATAATAAGTTATGTAAACCATTTTTTTTCAGCAGTACTACTATTGGATGTTCATTAAAAAGAGATCAAAGATAAAGGAAAAGGTCCTACATGTACAAAAGCATTTTGAGCAGCAATTTTTGTAGTGGCATAGAATTGATCACTTGGGGAAAGAATGAACAGGTTGCAGTATATGGTTGTAATGAAATTGAGTTGAGAAAACCTGAAAAGACTTATAGGAACTGGTACAGTGGAGTGAACAGAACCAGGAGAACAATGTATAGAGTAGCATAAATATTATATGATGATCAGTTGAGAAAAACTAAACTATTTGCAGCAAAACAAATTACCAAGATATCCATAAGGGACCAAAATGAAAAAGTATATTCACAGTCAAGGAAGGAACTATTGAAACCTGAATGTAGATCAAAGCATGCCATCTTCCATTTTACTTCTTTAATGAGGTTTTTTTAATTATATGTGTAATATATGACCTCTGTCATGGCATGAACAATATGGAAATATGTATTGTATGAAAGAACTATTATAAACTATATCAGAGTATTTATCAACTAGGGGAAGAAAGGAAGGAGAGAGAAAATCTGAGACCTAAAATGTCCAAAAAAAAAAAAACTACTGGAAAAAGTGTTTCTACATGTAACAAAAAAAGAAATAAAAAACTTGGGAAAATAAATAAAAAATAAATCAGGAGGATAATGCTATTTCAGAAAAAGAGATATATGAGCTAAAGGTGAAATGATGAAATTTATTTTGTATCTTTTTTCTAACTGATCCTATTTCTAGTAAATTGATTTTGTCTTTTAGCTGCACACGTAAGGATTCTTTGTCTCTGAATTTAGTTCAGAAATTCAGCTGGCTTATAAAGAGTTAAGTTTAGAAATTCACTTCTAATCATCATTCTGTTTTTTTATCAAGGAAATATGTAACTCTTGAAGAATTCAAATGGACACAAGGTAGTATGGTCTAATATCTTTATTTCACTAAGCTATCCTGCAAGGATGTCTGCTTTGTTACCCAAGAATCTGGTCCACTATCTCTAATTTTACTGGGAGATTCAAATAGTAAACATTTCTTATTCACTGGAAGGAAGGGTTGTTGTTAGCTCCTTGTTTCCAGACTCCAATTAATCATATCGTGCTCCTCTCCGCAGCTCTGTAAACCAACCATATTTATTTAGCCAGTAATGATGTCAAGCTCTTTTAACCAATCATGATTTGCTCTTCACCTAAAAAGTACTGTTCTTTGTTCTATACCCCTTAAAAGTATAAAGGAGAGCTTATTTTGAGATCCTAGCTAAGGAAGTTGGGAAGCTATTTATTGGTAAATTCACACTTTCTTAATAAATTAATCAATGATTCTTTGAACTTTGTGCCTCAGTCTAGGTTAATTTTAACTATTACAAGGTGAATAACTAAATTTTCTTTCCTTGGGTCAAAAGACCATTGCTGAAAAAGATTGTTAGTACTGATTTTATCATCTACCCTCTCTAGGAAACAACATGAACCAGCATTTCTGACGATGTGGCCAAACTTTTTATTAGAAGAAAGTAGGATGTTGTTCCTAAAAGTCTTAAGATTTATAGTTTCAAGGGATTTTAGAGATCAAGTATGACTCTTCCATTTTACATATGAGAAAATCAAGTCCTAGACATAATGTTGTTCCAAGTGTTTAAAAATGATGCATATAAGTAATTCGTGGCTACTCCTTTTGCAGCTGATATTCTATATATACTGCTGTAACTCAGTCCAGAAGACTAGGGAAGGAGACCTTATGTTTTTTATCCTGGTTTTATCATTTGCTTTGTCCTGACTTAGCATAATCTAATGAAAACAAAAAGTGGGAAGTTAAGTTCATTATCCTGAGGTATAACTGGTATGGAAAAATAGTAAAACAAATAAAAAGCTTCATTTAGAGTCAGAAAGACCTTCATGTAACTTCTGCCTGCCTCAAGTCATTTATTTGCTGTCTTGGGGCAAAACATTCTCTGACCTTTGATTTCATCATTGACAAAATGAGGATAATAATAGTACCTAATTCATAGGATTAATATGAGAATCAAGTGTGATTGAGCACTGTGATGATACTTTCTAATACATGTATTTATTATTATTATTGATATTATTATTTTGAGCTTGAGACTTGTGTAAATCACAGAGAAAATAATAAAATAAATAATAAAAAATGCCACAATCTAAAAAAATAAGATTTTGTGCAGCTGCTACTGACAAATATTTCCCAACCGAGTCAAAAAGAGAATATTTTTAAAATCCTGCTTTAATAACCTGATCCCTTGTATTAAATACATTCTTATATATTCACTTCAATTCAAGCACTATTTATTTATTGACCACTATATGCCAATCACCATTTTGGCATTAAAAAGAAAAAGAAAAAAAAACTAAATTGTAGGTGCCCTCAAGTAGCTTACATTTTTATTGGTGGGGTTATATTTCCATAAATCAATGAATTCAAAATGAACAAAATCAGTCATTCAATACACATTTATTAAGTACCTTCTATGTCAGATATGGAGGACTGAAGGGAATACAAAGAAAAAGTAAGACAGTGAAGCAGACAATAAGCAAATAAGCTTGAGCTCAATTATGAAGAGCATGCAAAACAAAATTTTTTTATTTATAAAAATATAATATTAAATATGTATATATAATTTTATTCTAACATCTAAGGCAATGGGGGGGACACCAAAGTTTTTTTTTTAGTATAGGAGTGATATGGCAATATTTGTGCTTTAGGAATACAATTTTAGTGCCTGCATGGCACAGGAGAAGGAGGACAGACTGAAGAGAGGAGAAATATAATGTATTTAAAGTAATTGTGAAATTACTGCAAGATTCTAGGTTAGATGTTAGATAACTGACTACATAGAGATGCTGGTTATAAGATTATAGAAAAGAGACAACACTAGATGGCATTTGGAAAAAAGATTTTTAAAAAATGTGGATTCTATGATAGCCCCTGTTAAAAATACTGAGAATTCACACACACACACACACACAAATACATACACACGCAGACACACACATGCTCTAAAGAGCTAGTAGTCTAATGCATAAAGACAACACAAGATAAAGGTAAAAAGGGTAAGTAGTACAGGCAAATGTGGAATTGATGAAACAAAGCAACTGACCGGTCATGAAGTATAAGTGGGTATAAACAATTGAGGAGGAGGTCTAAATTATAAACCATAGTGACTAGGACAATGGTAATATCTTTGACAGAATGAGGGAAATTAAGATGAGGAGTAAATTTAAAGGGAAAGTTAATAAGTTCAGTTTTGGACTATATGATGAAATGACTACATAGATGCTAGAATTCCTCTACATTTCATCATGTAATGATTTTCTCAACCTGTAGAAACCCTCTAAGAGGAGTTTGGCTTTGATAATTGGTTTTAAGGAAAGATAAATACTAGGGTAGCTATGTATTCTTTTGCCAAAAAACACTAGTGACATTTGTAATAAACAAATCAAAAATTTTCATCTAATTGATCATTTATGCTCAAGTATTAAGATTAAGATAAATTACTAAGCACCAAAAAAGACATGGGAAAAGGAGGGGTTATAATCTTTTATTTATTGAAAATTATTTAAATGGTTATATTAATTTCCAATATCAATATTTTCAATAAAGCATTAAAAAGGTGTCTGTGTGGGCATCAAGGATCTGTAAGGACTGCTACTTCTGCTAAAGATAAATTCATGAGGTAAGAATGATTGAGAAAAATCATATTCCATAACTTCTGGTTTCCTGGAAGATGTCACTAAGCATATTTGAGATTCAAATGTAGATATCTTGTAACCTCAATCTTTCCTACCTAGTCTATGCTCATTTTCCAATGCAAAGTGGAAGCCAACAGTGTGTATACATTTCACTTAAATTATATCACTGATTAGTAGTTTTGTCTTAAAAGAGGCCCAGAAGAGATCTTACTATTTTAGAGACCTTAATGGCAATAACAATGAATAATTTAAATAACTAAAAATGAGGAGAACTCTTTTAAGAAGTGAAGTGGTTTGGAAAATTTCAAGATTTGGAGTCAGTTTTAAGCAGTGATACTTTTCAGCCATTTGTGAGTAATTAATTTAACCTTTCTCAGCTGTGGCTTATCATTGGTAAATTAAACTACCTATTTTACGATGTTATAAAGAATGTCTCTTTAATTGCTAGTACAATATGATGAGGCAACATGATGCCATAGAAAGAGATGAAGACAACCAATAAGATGTATATGGGTTTAAAGCCTTCTCCTGACAACTACTTGTATAATCCTGTGTGAGTTACCCTCTCAGTGATCCAGACAACTCTCTAACACTTTAAGTTGCAGAGAAAGTATTTATACAAATGGAAAGAAAGATTTTCCACACTGCAGTTCCCCCTATCAAAAAAGTCACATATATGGAAAAACATTAAAGTACAATATAAATGTGGATCTAGTGACTAGCCATAGAAATTCAAATGGATTAGGAATTCCAATTTAGAAATCCAAATGAGGAGAGTAAGTTTATATTTACAGATTACTATCATTTATTTATTTATTTGGTGTTAGTCCTGGTTGTGTGATGGTTGAGGTGGTAGAAGCATTGTTTTGGACACACCTACTCATGAAATAGATTTGCAAAAATGAACTTCCAGGCAAAATTGTACAAAGGCATTTCTTCCTCCAATGATCCACAATAATACAACAAATTATCTTTTCACTGATTCCTCAAACATCCTTTCATAGAAACTTTTTGTATGACAGTTATTCTCAAAGTCACGATGAAATGCCAAGAGCATTTTATTTTCTAGATTCACTGATAAACAATATAAATTTCACAGTAGTTATAAATGTAGGTGGCTCTCTTCTGATACTAAATAGAATCACATGAAACTATGGTATACTATAAATGCCAAAAACTCTCTTGTTGCAGAATACTTAAAATCCAGACACATACACAAAGCCTGTTGTAAATTTCTACTAAATAAAACAGTCAAGCAACAAAAGATGAATTTAAGAGTCTCTTTCACTAATCAGCTTGCATATAAAACCCTCACAATTCAGAATAATGTACTTTACAGCTTCAGAATGAATCTAATTTCAACACAATTCCATACGCATCCTTTCAATAGAATCTAATTATATTAAAATAAATACAATGTGCTTCTGAGATGGCAGAATTTCAGAATAAAGTAGCTGAAAATCTAAACTTAGAGACATTTCCTCATTAAATGTTGTGTAGAGACAAGTTAAGCCTCACTATACTTTTAATTTTATTAAATCCTTCAATAAACTTCATTTTTAATAAGTTAGTGTATGTTTTTAATCTAATGAGATATTGTACTAGGTGTGAAATATTTTGTCTATACAATAAAATTTTAGATTTATGTGTATCTCATCTATTTCTTCATATAGTTGAAGGTCTATGGAGGCAAAACAGTGAATGTCCATTTAATGGGATTGAGGAACAATTTGTATGTGATTAGAACAGTTGTTTTTTTTTTATTATTCTTTTTAAAACCCTTACTTTACCATCTTTACTTTCCATCCAATCCTCTGTATTGATTCCAAGGCAGAAGAGTGGTAAGGGCTAGGCAATGGGGTTCAAATGACTTAAGCAGCATCACGCATCTGGGAAGTATCTGAAGCCACATTTGAACCTAGGACCTTCCATCTCTAGGCCTGGCACTCAATCCACTGAGCTACACAGCTGACCATGTTTTTTCATTATTCTTTCAAAAAAGTATTCCCTAGAACTCATCTTATACTTCTGGCTGAATCATTATGCCTCTTCTCCTTCATAAGAGTTTTTTCTTCCAGTTTCTTTCATTGACACTATTCTAATTACTCCAATTTAAGAATAAACACTGTCAATCAAAAAAAATTATTAATATATCACATACTGTCCTAGGTGCTAACATGACCATTTAAAACCAAATCAAACTAAGCTACACAGTTCTTTCTCTCAGTTAACTTACAGTCTTATCTGGTATGATAACATGTACTTTTTAAAGAAAATATAGAATACTAAATTAATTCAAAGAATTCAAATACAGGGTAATTAATGAGGAAGGGTGCTAGTGGAATTAATCAAACCACCAAAAGAATAGCTAAGCCAGTGAAAATTCTTCTTGGTTCTATATGTTTGGCCTATATATTTTATTCCTAAAACGATACTTTAAAAGTGATGATGATCATAGATTAAAGAACAAATTAAAGCTTCACAACTTCTTAAAATTGCAGCTGTGGCTTTTAAAAAACCGATTTATATGTGAAAAGATCACTAGACTCTAGGGATGAAAGAACTGTTTTTCATAGTCAGTAGCAGCCTCTCACTCAGTCCTAACTTGTCAACTTGTTCTGAACCTAATGCAATTAGAGGATAGTATGAATAGAGTGCATAGAGAACAGGCAGCTGAATTGGGAAGAAGAGAATTCAGATCCTACATATGATACAGCTATATAATAGTGGGCAAATAACTTAATTTTTCAGAGTCCTTGGCATTTCCTGAAGGCTAAAATTTTCAATCGATGCTAACCTATTCTCAAGGAAGTGAAATCCTTCCTGAGAGTTCTTTATAATAATAAAATCATGTCAGATTAAAGATATAATATTAAGATACTATTACCTTTCACATCATATTAGAGTATAAGATCTAGAAGGCTGGGCCCATTTTACCTAAATTTTACATATTACCCAGCCTAATACTTTTCACAAAGTAGATATTTTAACAACTATTTGTTTAATGAATGATGAATTATTTGATGAATGTTATAATAAAATATGAAATAATTAATATGAGACAAGAGAGGAAAGAGCTGTTGTAAAATACATTGGTAATGGGGCAACTAGGTAGATAAATGGATAGAAGATTAATCCTGGAGTTGGGAGGACCAGGACTCAAATCTGACCTCAGTAACTTTCTAGCTGTGTGATCCTAGGCAAATCACTTACTCTGTTTTCCTAATCCTTGCTCTTCTGTTTTGGAGTTGTAATGAAGAGAGTAATTTTTTTTAAAATAAATGAAGTGGTACCACCTGAAAGGGCATTACCTGAGACTACAACCTTAGGTTTTAAAAAGAATGAATATTAGTTGAGATTAGAACAGATAGTGCCATAAAAGTTGAAGATATAGGAAAGCAGATTACATGAGATGATCAACTTTTCAACATTTCCTACATCCTTTGCTATTATATCCCTCCTTCAAATGAAGTCTCCTCTTCTTCATTCAGTCTGATCCTTTAGCCTAGGCCCTTGGATTTTAATGCTTCATAGTGACTCTACCTTAGGTTTCCTCTCTCTTGGATTCCTATTTAGAACTGTTACTCTTCTCCCTCTCATCTCTGTTGTTTGGCATCTGTTGATTTTTATGTAGATGATATAACAGAAACCATGATTTATTCCTGTTGTGACTATTTCCTACTAAATGACTATTTTATACTGCCATCTCTTTTTCTATGTGAAATATTCTCATTGAAGTATTTTTTTTTAATTTTAATGAGTCCTCCTATATCACAAGTGATGGTATAACTTGAAAGTGGCATTTCATTATAGAATTATAGAAATTGATACTTAATATCCTTGGAGAATAGAACTTCAAACACACTTCAGCCAATAAATTAAAGAATAATATTCAAAAAGGAACTTAATATTGGCATAAGAGAGTTTTTTTTAAATTATGGTTCACTCTGATGTCACCTTGGTTATACTGTAGATCATATCATAAGATGTGACATATATACTAGGAGTATATTTGACTTACTATTTGTCACTACAAAACTGCTTTCCCAAGATAGTCAATTTGTTCCTAATTGTCAAATAATTTTCTAAGCTTACTTGAGTAGTCTGTATCCTTTGGATATCTGTTATTCTTTTATTTCCATGACATTCTTTGTTGCTTTTCCTGACTTCTCATTTATCTTGGAATTGAATAACTGTGAGCAGTTAGTAAAAATGCCAGGAGGGAAATTGCATATTTCTCTTCTTCCTCCTTATTACAAATGTTACGATTGAATGGCCACTTCCACTTAAGGTCCTAATCATTTTCACATCAGAAATGGATTTGGCTTTGTTGAGCAGAATAAGGTGCAGAACACTAATTTTCAGTCTCACTTCCATCTTCTGTAGAATGAAGTTACTAGTAAAGTAAGTAGGTGTGCATGTGAGTCCATGTCCATGTGTACGCATGTGTGGATGTGGATGTGGATGTGCATTTATGTGGATGTGGATGTGCACATTGCTTGACATTTTGGCTGATAGCTCCAGCAGATGTCCAGATAATTGAAACGTCCTATCACTGCTATTCCTTGACTGCATTCCAGATCAGTACTATGTTTCTCAATAAAGTCATTTATTTTCTCCTTTCCATGTATTTTAAGGCATCGGTGATGATATTATTGTTCCTCTTTCTCCCCTCTATCAATACTTATCCCAATATTTTCAACTTTGCTCCCTTCCTCTTGTCATTGGAGATCTTTTTTATATATTAAATAATATGTAAACTTACTTGATTACTCCTCTAATGAATTTTATTACTTTCAAATAAATAACACTTTCATCATCCAGTCATGAGTTCTATTTTACAAATCTTAGTGACCTCCACAAAACAAAATGTTCTTTTATTAATCAGGGTTTCTAGTTTCCCTGGTTTATTACTTACACAATATGAAATCTTTATCAGGCCTGTATGATGATAGGCATAGAGTTTAACCCTCCTGAAGCTTTTCAATGGTAAGCCTGAATTACTTCACACATATGATTGTAATAAGGAATGTTATTATTTTTAAAGTAAAAGATATACCTATGAATTAATTTATATAGGAAACTGCCAGATGAGGCATTCCCTTCTATCAGTACAACTTGATATATCCTTTACAACTTATTTTCTTAGAGAATTGCCTCAGACACTTAGAGGTTAACTGATATATCTGGGACATAGTCAATAAAACTAATATAGTTGGAACTTGAACACTGGTATACCTAATCTCAAAAAAAAATCTTTATCAAAGTACAAATCTTCTGTGCTTTTATCATTATTAAAACTTTAGTACATCATGTTATTACATAGTTTAAATGCCATCAATGTCACAGTGCTTTCTATATAATGAAATCATGAAATCCTAACTCCTTATCTTATCTTATCTTTGAATACCTTTCAAAGTTATTCTTTCCCCTAAGCATTGTGTTCAATACTTTTCTCTCTGTCTCTCTCACTCTCTCTCCCACCTCTCTCTCGTCATCTCTCTCTTTCTCTCTCTCTGTCTATATACATAATATATGTGTAGATAGATAAATCCCTCTAGCTGTATTAGTCTGCTTACTATATTATAAATATGCAATTATCTTTCACATGTCATTGTTTTAATTTGTACTCTTCTTCCCAAATGGAATATTTACTTACTCTACTGATCTATCAACAGATTCCAGTCAAACTTCAAGGATTGATTCTTCTTATACTCAATCTCTGGAGTCTTCATTTTAGACATCAGAGAAAAGTACCAACATTCTTTGTGCTCACTACCCTCTGATTCTTATTATTTTACAACTATTTAGTTTCTTTTCTTTTTTTTTAAACAATATTTTATTTGGTCATTTCAAAACATTATTCATTGGAGACAAAGATAATTTTCTTCCCGCCACCCCATAGCCAACATGCGATTCCACTGGGTATCACATGTGTTCTTGATTCGAACCCATTTCCATGTTGTTGGTATTTGCATTAGAGTGTTCGTTTAGAGTCTTTCCTCAGACATGTCCCCTTAACCCCCGTAGTCAAGCAGTTGCTTTTCCTCAGTGTTTTTACTCCCACAGTTTGTCCTCTGCTTGTTGATAGTGTTTTTTCTCCTAGATCCCTGCAGATTGTTCAGGGACATTGCACTGACACTAATGGAGAAGTCCATTACGTTCGATTGTACCACAGTATATCAGTTCCTGGAGGTCGTTCCAGTCCCCATGGAATTCCTCCACTTTATTATTCCTTTTAGCACAATAGTATTCCATCACCAACATATACCACAAATTGTTCAGCCATTCTCCAACTGAAGAGCATCCCCTCATTTTCCAATTTTTGGCCACCACAAAGAGTGCAGCTATGAATATTCTTGTACAAGTCTTTTCCCTTATTATCTCTTTGGGGTACAAACCCAGCAGTAATATGGCTGGATCAAAGGGCAGACAGTCTTTTATCACCCTTTGGGCATAGTTCCAAATTGCCCTCCAGAATGGCTGGATCAATTCACAACTCCACCAGCAATGAATTAATGTCCCTACTTTCTGATTCTTAGTCTTAAATTGTCTTCTTTCTATCTCTTAAACTGTAATATTTCTTCACACCCTTTCAATTCTACTTCTAATAGTATTACCTGATCTCAGTTAATCAACTTCAATTCCAGGTCTTACACAACAATTTGTTATTTAATTTTCTAGTGCAATTATTACCTATCATTATTTGCTATTATACATGTTTGTGTGTTATATCCCTGTTGGTCTGTAAGCTCCATGAAGGCAGAGATGTTGTCTTATAAAAATTGTGTATAACTTCCAGGACATAGCACAGTGTTCTATAAACAGTAAGTTTTTTAAAAAATAATTATTATAATGGATAATAAGATTTATATAATCTTTTTTATATTCTTTTTTTAATTTTATAATATTTTATTTGATCATTTCCAAGCATTATTCACTAAAGACAAAGATCATTGTCTTTTCCTCCCTCCACCCCCCCATAGATGCAACGCGTGATTCCACTGGGTATCACATGTGTTCTTGATTTGAACCCATTGCCATGTTGTTAGTATTTGCATTAGAGTGTTCATTTAGCGTCTCTCCACTGTCAAGTCCCCTCAACCGCTGTAGTCAGGCAGTGGCTTTTCCTTGGTGTTTCTACTCCCACAGTTTGTCCTCTGCTTATGAATAGTGTTTTTTCTCCTAGATCCCTGCAGATTGTTCAGAGACATTACACCGCCACTAATGAAGTCCATTACGTTCGATTATACCACAGTGTATTAGTCTCTGTGAACAATGTTCTCCTGGGTCTGCTCCTCTCGCTCTGCATCACTTCCTGGAGGGCGTTCCAGTCTCCATGGAATTCCTCCACTTTATTATTCCTTTTAGCACAATAGTATTCCATCACAAACATATACCACAATTTGTTCAGCCATTCCCCAATGGATGGGCATGCCCTCGTTTTCCAATTTTTGGCCACCACAAAGAGTGCAGCTATGAATATTCTTGTACAAGTCTTTTTCCTTATTATCTTTTTGGGGTACAAACACAGCAGTGCTATGGCTGGATCAAAGGGCAGACAGTCTTTTATCGCCCTTTGGGCATAGTTGCAAATATACCTCCAGAAGGTTTGGATCAATTCACAACTCCACCAGCAATGAATTAATGTCCCAACTTTGCCACATACCCTCCAGCATTCATTACTTTCCTTTGCTATCATGTTAGCCAATCTGCTAGGTGTGAGGTGATACCTCAGAGTTGTTTTGATTTGCATCTCTCTGATTATAAGAGATGTAGAACACTTCTTCATGTGCTTATTAATAGTTTTGATTTCTTTATCTGAGAACTGCCTATCCATGTCCCTTGCCCATTTATCAATTGGAGAATGGCTTGGATTTTTGTACAATTGGTTTAGCTCTTTATAAATTTGAGTAATTAAACCTTTGTCAGAGGTTTCTATGAAGATTTTTTCCCAATTTGTTGTTTCCCTTCTGATTTTAGTTACATTGGTTTTGTTTGTACAAAAGCTTTTTAATTTGATGTAGTCTAAATTATTTATTTTACATTTTGTGACTCTTTCTATGTCTTGTTTGGTTTTAAAGTCTTTCCCCTCACAAAGGTCTGACATGTATACTATTCTGTGTTTACCTAATTTACTTATGGTTTCCTTCTTTATGTTTAAGTCATTCATCCATTTTGAAATTATCTTGGTGTAGGGTGTGAAGTGCTGATCAATTCCTAATCTCTCCCACACTGTCTTCCAATTTTCCCAGCAGTTTTTATCGAATAGTGGATTTTTGTCCCAAAAGCTGGGATCTTTGGGTTTATCGTATACTGTCTTGCTGAGGTCGCTTGCCCCCAGTTTATTCCACTGATCCTCCTTTCTGTCTCTTAGCCAGTACCAAAATGTTTTGATGACTGCTGCTTTGTAATATAGTTTAAGGTCTGGGACTGCAAGGCCCCCATCATTTGTGGTTTTTTTAATTATTTCCCTGGATATCCTTGATCTTTTGTTTTTCCAAATGAACTTTTTTATGGTTTTTTCTAAATCAGTAAAGAAATTTTTTGGGAGCTCAATGGGTATGGCACTAAATAGATAAATAAGTTTGGGTAGGATGGTCATTTTTATTATATTGACTCTTCCTATCCATGAGCAGTTAATGTTTTTCCAATTGCTCAAGTCTAGTTTTAGTTGTGTGGAGAGTGTTTTGTAGTTGTGTTCATATAGTTCCTGTGTTTGTCTCAGAAGATAGATTCCTAGGTATTTTATTTTGTCTAATGTGATTTTGAATGGGATTTCTCTTTCTAGTTTTTGCTGCTGAGCTGTGTTGGAGATATATAGAAATACTGATGATTTATATGGGTTTATTTTGTATCCTGCAACTTTGCTAAAGTTGTTGATTATTTCAATTAACTTTTTGGTTGAATCTCTAGGATTCTTTAAGTAGACCATCATGTCATCTACAAAGAGTGAGAACTTGGTCTCCTCCTTGCCTATTTTGATGCCCTCAATTTCTTTTTCTTCTCTAATTGCTACTGCTAGTGTTTCTAGTACTATGTCAAATAGTAGAGGTGATATTGGGCATCCTTGTTTCACTCCTGATCTTATTGGGAATGCATCTAGTTTATCCCCATTGCAGATGATATTAGCTGATGGTTTTAGATATATACTGTTTATTATTTTTAGGAATGACCCTTCTATTCCTATGCTTTCTAGTGTTTTTAATAGGAATGGGTGTTGTATTCTAACAAAGGCTTTTTCTGCGTCTATTGAGATAATCATGTGGTTCTTGTTGGTTTGCTTGTTGATGTGGTCAATTATGTGGATGTTTTTCCTAATATATTGAACCAGCCCTGCATCCCTGGTATAAATCCTACTTGATCATGGTGGATGACCCTTCTGATCACTTGCTGGAGTCTTTTTGCTAGTATCCTATTTAAGATTTTTGCATCTATATTCATTAGGGAGATTGGTCTATAGTTTTCTTTCTGTGTTTTTGGCCTGCCTGGTTTTGGAATCAGTACCATGTTTGTGTCATAAAAGGAGTTTGGCAGAACTCCCTCTTTTCTTATTATGTCAAATAGTTTGTATAGTATTGGGGCTAACTGTTCTCTGAATGTTTGATAGAATTCACTGGTGAATCCATCAGGCCCTGGGGATTTTTTCTTAGGAAGTTCTTTGATGGCTTGTTGGATTTCATTTTCTGATATGGGATTATTTAAGAATTCTATTTCTTCTTCTGTTAGTCTAGGCAGTTTGTATTTTTGTATATACTCATCCATATCACCTAAATTGGTGTATTTATTGCCATATAATTGGGCAAAGTAATTTTTAATGATTGCCTTAATTTCCTCTTCATTGGAGGTGATGTCCCCCTTTTTGTCTTTGATGCTATTAATTTGCTTTTCTTCTTTCCTTTTTTTAATTAGATTGACCAGTAGTTTGTCTATTTTGTTTGTTTTTTCAAAGTACCAGCTTCTTGTCTTATTTATTAAATCAATAGTTCTATCACTTTTGATTTTAATAATTTCTCCCTTAATTTTTAGGATTTCTAGTTTGGTTTTCTGCTGGGGGGTTTTAATTTGATTGCTTCTGAGTTTTTTTATTTGTATTTCCAATCAATTGATCTCTGCTCTCCCTAGTTTGTTAATATATGCACTCAGGGATATGAATTTACTTCTCATTACCACTTTGGCTGTATCCCAAAAGGTTTGAAAGGATGTCTTGCCATTGTCATTTTCCTCAGTGAAATTATTAATTGTTTCTATGATTTATTCTCTAACTAAAAGATTTTGGAGTATCATATTGTTTAATTTCCAATTAGTTTTTGATTTGGTTTTCCATGTACCATTACTGATCATTATTTTTATTGCCTTGTGATCTGAAAAGGCTGCATTTATTATTTCTTCTTTTTTGCATTTGTGTGCCACATTTCTGGGACCTAATGTATGGTCAATCTTTGTGAATGTGCCATGTGGTGCTGAGAAATTGTATTCCTTTTTATCCCTATTTATTTTTCTCCATATGTCTATAAATTCTAATTTTTTTAAGATTTCATTCACTTCTTTTACCTCTTTCTTATTTATTTTTTGATTTGATTTATCTAAATTTGATAATGGTTGGTTTAAGTCTCCCACTAATATGGTTTTGCTGTCTATTTCTTCCTTCAATTCTCCTAGTTTCTGCATTAGAAATTTGGGTGCTATATTATTTGGTGTGTACATGTTGATTAGTGATATTTCTTCATTATCTAAAGTCCCTTTTAACAAAATATAATTACCTTCCCTATCCCTTTTGATCAGGTCTGTTTTTGCTTTGGCTTTATCAGATATCATGATTACCACTCATTTCTTCTTTCTGTCAGTTGAGGCCCAGAAGGTCTTACTCCATCCTTTAATTCTGACCTTGTGGGTGTCTACCCGCCTCATGTGTGTTTCTTGAAGACAACATATGGTAGGGTTTTGGATTCTAATCCATTATGCTATTTGTCTATGTTTTATGGGTGAGTTCATCCCAATCACATTCAAAGTTATGACTGTCACTTGTGGACTCCCTGGCATTTTGATATTCTTCCCTAATTATAATCTTTCTTCTTCAGCTCTACCTTTTAGTCCAGTGATTTACTTTAAATCAGTCCCCCTTGTCCTTTACCTTGATATGTTTTCCTTTCTAGTCCCTCCCTTTTTGTTCCCCCCACCCCCCTTCTTCCCTCCCTTTTTTGTGTTCCCTTCCCCCTACCCCCCCTTGGTTTTCCCTTCTCCCTTCCCTTGTTGGGTAAGATAGAATTTAAGATCCCAATGGATCTGGATGTTCTACCCTCTCAGAGTTGATTTCCCTGAGAGTAAGGTTTAAGTAAAAACTCTCTTCCTCTCCTTCTTAAAGGAGTTTTCTTCCCCTCCCCTTCCAATGTGAATCTTTGTGTGAGAAAGATTATTCTATTTGGTCTTTCTTTTCCCCCTATTTACACATTACATTTTCCCCATGTGTTAGTATACATAGATTGATATAAATGTAGTCCTTATAGAAAAGAGTTTGAGTAAAAGAAAAAGATAGCATTTTTCTCCTTTTCCCTTTCCTTCATATTTACCTTTTAAGGTATTCCATGCTCTTTGTTTTTCGATATTGAACTTTCCACAGAGCTCTGGTCTTTTCTTTGCAAAAACTTGGAAATCTTCTATTTTGTTGAATGCCCATACTTTCCCTTGGAAGTATATAGTCAGTTTTGCTGGATAGCTGATCTTGGTTGAAGACCCAGCTCTCTTGCCTTTCTGAAAATTGTGTTCTATGCCTTATGATCATTCAGAGTGGAACTTGCAAGGTCTTGTGTGACCCTGATTGACATTCCTTTATATCTAAATTGTCTTTTTCTGGCTTCTTGTAGGATTTTTTTCTTTTGTTTGAAAGCTTTGGAATTTGGCTATTACATTCCTGGGAGTTGTCTTTTGAGGATTTAGTGTAGAGGGTGTTCTTTGAGCTCTGTCAGTGGCTGTATTGCCCCCTTGTTCTAGAATTTCTGGGCAATTTTCTTTGATTATATCTTGTATTACGATGTCAAGTTTGCTGTTTATTTCTGGCTTTTCTGAAAGTCCAGTTATTCTTAAATTATATCTTCTTCCTCTATTTTCCACATCTGTCACCTTGTCAGTGAGATATTTTATGTTCTCTTCTAATTTCTTGGTCTTTTGGCTTTGCTTTATTAATTCTTGCTTGTTGTCTTTGAGTTGCCTGATTCTGACTTTTAAAGCCTGGTTTTCCTTTTCAGTTTGGTCAAACTGGTTTTGTAGATGCGTGAATTTCTTTTGCATTATTTCCCACTTTTCCTCCCAGAGGGCTTCCATCTTTTTGATCCTTTCTGATTTAAATTCTTCATGGGTTTGTGGAGAGTTTCCATTTCCTTTGGAAGGTTTCAGAGCATTTGCTTGTGTTTCCTCTTCTATCTCCTCTGTATTTTGTATTTTTGCTCCATAAAATGTGTCCAAAGTCGCCCCCTTCTTCTTGTTTTCCTTGGAATTTTGGGGCTTTTGTGCTTCTGTGAAGTTTGCCATCTCTATCTGAGTGGGGAGAACTAGTTTTTCTTATCTCTGTCTGGTGTTCAGAGCTTTTAGCCCTAGGCAGATTGTCTGTTCTATGCAGTTGTTGTTCTGTCTTCCCTGGGAAGCCAGGAATTGCTGGTGTTTCCATGTTACTTCCCTCCTCAGTTCCCTCCCGATGCTTCTCAGTTGCCTTACTTCTAAGCTCTGAGCCTGGCTTGGCCCTTTCTGCAGGGTGTTTGTTTCTGTGCTTTAGCCGGCTAGGAGAGCCTACACTCTGAGAGGGGAGGGGCTTTGGCTTCCCGATGCTCTGAGGGCTCCTGATAGGATTAACTTTCTCTGGGTTGAACTGAGTATGCTTTGAGGCAGGGTCCTTCCATGAGACTTGGATGGAAGGATCCAGCCAGGGGGCTCCAAGCTCCCCCCATCTTTTCTGTTTCCCTGCTGTCTGGGTGCCCCCGCGACTGGGTCAGGTTGTTTTCAGGAAGGGGCCTTCATAATAGCTGGCTCCCGAGGCCCTTTTGCCAGCCCTGAGGGTTACTGTTGTTTCAGAGGACCCTGCTCTCTGAGGGGGGAGGGGTCATGGCTTCCAGGAGCTCTGAGGGCTGATGATAGGATTAACCTCAGACTGAGTATGCCCTGAGGCAGGGACCTTCGGTGAGACTCAGATGGAAGGATCTGGTCAGGGGGCTACAGGATCCTCCTGTCTCTCTCTGTTTCCCTGCTGTCTGGGTGCCCCCTCGACTGGGTCAGATTTTTTTCAGGATGCGGCCTTCAGGATAGCCGGCCCTGAGGCTCTGAGGTTCCCTCTGCTGCCTCGGACTCAGTGCTCTGAGTTGGGGGGATGGGTCCTGGGACCTTCCTTCTGCCTAGCCCTTAGGTCCGAGTGATCTCAGGTTCTGGCTTTTGGGGGGGCCATACCTTTTGATCCAGGTCCAGGTCCAGGAGGAGGATTCCTGGGGTCTATGCTGTTGTTGGTTTTGAATTTCTGTGCCCTAGGAGCATATAGTTTGAGTTCGGTAGGGAAGGGTTTCCAGAGATCTGAACTTTAGCTTTCTCTAAGCTGCCATCTTGACAGGAAGTAGTCCATTTATATAATATTTTAAATTCTGCAGAGGTTAAAATTATCTTCTAAAGTGATATTATTTCAGTGTGTTGAAGCAGATGACAACATTCCCTCCATTTAGAGATAAAAAAAATATGAGACCAAGAGCCTGAGTTGCCAAGAGAAATACAGTTAGTGAGTGTACCACAGGGATTGAACTCAAGTTTTCCCGTCTCCAGTCAGGGAATGACTAAAGTTGCTTCATTCCATCAAAACCCTCTTCTTCCAGCTCTGGTAGAGCATGCCTAACCTCCTTATAAATCATTTTCCATGTGCTTTATGTTTAGGGCCTCAAATTATTACCACCTTTGAACACTACCATCCTGAATATCCCTTTGCCTTTACCCATTCCCCCAGGTTCCTGTCTTCTCCAACTCCCTTAGGAGTTAGGAAGGCATGATATAAGAACAGGATTACCATTACAACCTGATTATTCATTAGGCCATCCAGAGCATCCTTCGAAATAAAAACAAAAATAGTGTAAAACCTGATTTCACCCTCATGAAATAATTTCTAAGTATTACTCTCCTTTCTTTCAGGGTTACAGTCATTCATAAGATACATGCATAAGATACATACTATGACATGGATAGCATGAAAACTGCTTTTTCTCCTTGTTTTCTCTCCATTGATTTTATAGTAGCATTCTGAGAGATCCCATACCCCCAACTTTTTATTGCACAAATCAAAACCATTTACATGAGGTAGAAAACAAAACAAAAATCATGACACTTCTTACTAAGGTTGGGCAAAATGCTTCTCAAATATAAAAGCAAACATATTTCTTCAATAATATTCATAAAGCATGAATACTCAGTGAATACTGAGAAATTTTAAAGCATACTGAAATGTAAAGAAAAAATTATGAATATTACAAAAATATCTGAAAGCTATGGAAAGCTAAATACTTCTTTTAAACCCACATATGAGAGGGAACATGTAATGTAGGCTAATGATAGACAAAAGCTTTTGCTCAACTCAGCAGTTGTTCAGCACAGCAGTCTTCAGGTTCAAAGGGTAAGAAGTATTTCTCACTCTGAACATATCCTCAATTGTATCTGAAAATTACAATGACTATTCCCTGTCATCTTGTCAGAAAGCACTATTTGGTTTAATAGCATACAGGACATTTCTTGTGACCCCAACATTAACAGTTTTAATGGATGGAGTAGAATTTTTGCCACTCATTTTGCTAAAAAATATGGTGGCAATGAACACTTTTATATCATTCATTGGAAAATACTTCATACTCTCAGCTTTCCAATGACTAGGAAATGCCAGCACAGATTTAAGAATTCTGCAATTTTACCCATGTATTATTTTTCTTAAAATCATTCATTTAAGGACTCCACATTCTAGCTTTCCTATTTATTATATCTGTGATTCCCAGGCAAGTCACCCAACTTCTTTGGGTATCAGTTTCCTCATCTATAAAAGACAGGGTTGGACTGATTAAATTTCTATGACCCTGTGATCCTATGACTTGGATTCAAGTGTTGCCTCTGATAACATATTAGCTATTTAACTATAGTCAAGACCCTTAACTCTTAGGTCACTTAGACTAATTATTAGGTCACTTACACTCATCTACATTTTGCATAAGATATAGTCAAACTTCCATTGCTTTTCTTTAAATTTTTTCCTCATAAGTGTATTTTCATCTATGCATAATAAGCATGAAACAAAAATACTATATTTGGCTTTGCTTCAGCTTTCTCCTTCCCCCATCAATTTCCCCAACAAAAACACATCCATGTATCCATTTCCCACCCCCTTATTCCCTCACTGCTTCCTTTTCCTACAACTCAAACTTGACATTGGAAATTGCATAGGCTCACCTCTCTGGAGAAGTCCTCACTGATTCTGTCATAATATATTTAAGAAACTCCTTGGTCAATTTTAAGCAGCTAAAAAATCTGTCAGTTGTAGTGTAGAATTCTTTGAAAACTTACTGACAGGGGAGAGACTTATACAACCAAAATGTCAGCTCATCATTAGACTGACTTAAATACCTGAAACTTTAACTCATTCAATAAACAACTTACATTTTTCTACTAGTTTATTTGGCTTATAAAATGTTTATTATTATAATGATGTTATATTGTATCACCTGCCAATTCTATATTTCAAAAAAGCAGATAGATATATTAAAAGGTTCATGACTGAACACAGACTAGTATCCTGGACTGATTCTGGGTACCATAAGTTGAATGTTCATTTATCAGAACTCAGAGTTGGTTTACAAGTTTCTGTAGAGAAGAAATGTGAAGTTTGAGTGTTGGTAGCATCATGGAGAAATGGTAAAGAAGCAGCATGGTGGCCTGTTTTCAGGTAACATAAGGCAAAACGATGCCCAAAGAGAATGTAAAATTGCTTACATTTGTATTCTGTTGGAACTTATTTAACTATATTTTCTCAAGATTCTAGAAAGGAGAATGATTATGAGGACACTTTTACTAAAAAAAAATTGTACTAATTGATTTCCCACTCTGGTATACTTTCTTTCCATCCATTCTAAAACCACGAGGGAACGATTTTTTTTTTAGTATTAATGGCCCTTGATAACAAGGGAGCAATCTGTTATCATGAGCCTCACTTATATCCACCTAAAGAATAAAAAGCACACCATGACTTAAAAAAATTTAATTTTTTTTTTGAAAATTTTATTTAATTAGTCAATTTAGAACATTATTCCTTGGTTACATGAATCATATTTTTTCCCTCCCCTACCTCACCCCTTCCCATAGCTGATGCACAATTCCACTGGGTTTTACATGTGTCCTTCATCAGAACCTATTTCCATGTTGTTGATGTTTGCACTAGCATGATCACTTAGAGTCTATATCCCCAGTCATATCCCCTTTGATCCATGTTATCAAGCAGTTATTTTTATTGTGTGTTTCTACTCCCACAGATCTTCCTCTGAATGTGGATAACATTCTTTCTCATAAGTCCTTCAGAATTGTCCTGGATCATTGCATTTCCACTAATGGAGAAGTCCATTACATTTGATTGTACCACAGTGTATCAGTCTCTGTGTACAATGTTCTCCTGGTTCTACTCCTCTCACTCTGCATCAGTTCCTCAAGGTCATTCCAGTTCACATGGAATTCCTCCAATTTATTATTCCTTTGAGCACCTTTTATTCCTTCCACCATCAAGATATACCATAATTTGTTTAGCCATTTCCAATTGGAGAAAATCCCTTCATTTTCAATTTTTTGCCACCACAAAGAACACAGCTATGAATATTCTTGTACAAGCTAAAGAAGAGACTCCTAATAGTGGCAGAGATACAGCTTTCTGTGCCCAAGTTTCCATTCCTTCCTTCCTGAAAGGTCACTATGTTACAAAAGCTAGAGTTTTCCATTAAAAAATAAATGACTATAAAGGATTAAAGCTCAGGTTAATCAAATTATTTTGAGGAAAAATAACATGAGTATAGGTAATTATCAATAGCACTAAAAAAGATGTCCAATGTTAAAGCTAGTAAACAGAAATATTTATAACCCTCTTTCTGCTTAGCTTTGGACACATCTACCCTATCAAATAATGCACCATCACTTTTCCAAGAATACTAATTAGGAAATTCCAAGAATTTGAGTGAGATGACCATATTAAAAATAACTTTAATGCTATTTAATTATTAGGGATTACTGAAAAGTTACAAATGTGTGGAACCAGGGAAAACCAGGAAAGCATGTGGATCTATAATCACAAAATAACAAATAAAAATCTAATTGAATTTCTGCCTCATTTTAAGCACTATCACATTGTTTAGGAATATAGCCTGTATCTGTGATCTCACAGTTCCCTGATGAAGAAATTTCTTTTATCAATATAGCTGGGCAACTTCTCCAAATCTTACATATTCTTAGGGGTCTAGAGCCCTGAGAGGCTTAGTGATTTGCCAAGGGTCATACAATTATCATATATTCCATTGGCAAGAGAATATTAGTATCCTTTTATGTATGAAGGACATAACATTCTTTTAAAAAAGAGTAGGTTGTTGGAATCCCCAAGGGAAAATAGGCATTGGAGAGTAATCTAAATTTTAAATCAAGAGACCTAAGGTCAAAATATGTAAGGGAATAAAGAGCACACCTCAAAACAAAAACAAAAACAACACTTGCTACTTTTATGGTTATACCTAAGTTGCCTAATTTCTTAGATGACCATTTTTTTCTATATGAGAACATTAATACTTCTATAATGGAATATACTTGACTAATAGAAGAGGGAAAATCCCACAAACTTTAATGTGCAAATCAAATATGTCACCATTTAGAAAATTTAGATTCACAAAGTCCTTAGGGAATATCTAGCCCAATTCCATCATGAAATGATAACTAAAAAAATGACATAATTTGCCAAAGATCACAGAGGAAGGAACTTACAAAGCCCCGATTAACATCTAGGTGTGCTCTGCTTCTGTTTCTTTCTCTTTCTCTCTATCTCTGTGTTTGACTTTCTGTCTCCATTTCCATCTTTTTCTCTGTCTCTGTTTCTCTCTGTCTTCCCCCAATCCTTGGATTCAGGTAAAAGAAAAGCAAGGGTAATCTGTTCTTTGGTAAGCATCCATGTTTAGAATCTTTACAAGTGCAATAGAAATGTCACATTTCACTGTATCTCAAATCTCAATTTATTTAGTCATCTTGCTACATTTCCTCCAATTATTCATGCAATATGGTGGGCTACTTTTTCTTTTTTCACAATGCTACTAATAAATCATTTAGACTATCTATTGTTCATTTTATGTATTTCTGCAGTATATTTTTGGTCATATATTTACTGCTGACATTATTTAAACCACTTCTACATAATTTCCCACTTGTAATATACTGTGATTTGTTGAAAATTATATTTGTTTTAAATGAAATTTACTTTCAAAATAGATTTATATTCTTATAGTACATCAGAAAGGTCCTAGAAAAAAATTAGACCATTTTATGGTGCATGTAAAATCTCATATATTTGAAGAAAATCCTATTTTTAAGCTAAGATACAATTTACCATCAAATTTCTACAATAAAAATATAAAGAGAAGGAGGAAGGATCGTTGGGAAGGTCAGGGTAAATGATGCTTGGGTCTCTTAATCTTCACTGTTGGAAGCAAAGTGATCTACTGACTTCCTTTCAACTATTCTCTTTCTATAAAAAAGATTTAGTCAGCAGTTTTAAGAGAATGACTTTACAAGAGGCCACCACATAGAAATGAAAATGTTACCAAGAGGAGTGAAGTCTGCAATGTGTCAGAATGTTAGAAAGAATAAAATTATTTGAAATGTAGTAACCCTGGTGCTGAATTTTTCAAAAATGGAACACAATAAAATTCTTTTTCCCCCTTAAATTACTCCTTTTTAAAAATAGAAATAAAATAGAAATATCTCTATTTTCAGAAACTTATATTTGAAAAGAAGTTTAACTTTATCTCTTATCTCACATTTCCAAATTAAGTTTATAATAATTACCCTGATAACATACAAGATAATTTACTAAATTTCAGTTAGAATCAAAGTTTTCTAAGTTCTGAACCGTATTGAATATGCCATGATGCCATTCATTTGGCCTATGCCTACAATTTAAGTGCCCACTACATGCCTATAAATGGTGATATACCAAAATCCCTACCTCTAAGGAGTTTATATTCTAATGATGAAAACAAGAAGTATTCATAGAGGTCCATATTAATAAATACAAAGAGAGTAAAATAAATATTTATATCGAAACATATAGAAGTTTGGGAAGGAGGGGACTTTTAGTAGGGGGTATCAAATAAGGCTTCATGAAGAAAGTAGCACTTGAATTGCCTTTTAAAAGATGAGAAGGATTCTATGAGGTTGAAGTAAGAGAGATTTCAGTCCAAACCTGGAGGACACTGTGCAAATGCATGGAGGTGAGATATTCAACGTCATGTGTGAGGAAGAAAAAACGACAAGATTATTCCTGTCATACATTCCTAATTGATTCCTCTGGTGCCAAATTTCTCTCTAATGCATTTTCCTCATAGCTGCCAAAAATAATCTTCCTTAAAGCACAGGTACAATCTCATTATTCTCCTTATCAACAATATTAAGTGACTTACTATTTTCTCTACAATAAGATATAAACTTCTGGCATTTGAAGACCATCACAATTTGGCTCCAGTAATTATTTTTTTTTTACATTATTCCCCTTTACCCACTTCAATTTACAAGTAAATTATCCTGCTTGTCCTTCACAAAACCTGATTTTCCTTTCTCTCTATGCTTCTGTTTCTTTAAACAAACTGACCCTCAGGCCTGGAATGCAACCTTTCTTCACATTTTCTTCATCCAATCACTCTCCCTTCAAATCTGACCTCCAGTACAAAGGATTCCCACTACTTTTCAATAAACTTTCTTTCTCATATATTATTTTTCCTTATCATTTTATTTCCTATTTCTGAGTTGACTGTGTTTTTGGCTTTGTATTCTTAGCACCTAGCACAGTCCCTTGCAAATTGAGAAATGCTCTTTGAAATGCATATTTCCCTATTCATATCGAGATGTTATATGTTCATATTAATATATTAGTTGGCTTTGAATTTCATGATATGATACTATGGAGATTATAGAGATTTTACCAAATAACTAGAAAGATAAATCCATTAAAAGTTACTACTGCAAAATAATTATGATGCATAGTATAATAAGGCTAAGAACTCAGATGAGGAGAAATTTGTCTGATGCTGATGAGACTACAGTACTTGGTTTTTAAACTAAGAAAATAAATTATTTTTAAGTTATGGAAATACCTATATTTTGAAGAATGACTGAAGAGAAAGCATACATGTATTCAAAGTAGTTATCTTAAAATGATTTTTTCCTTTTTAGTTTCCTCTAGTAACTTGATTTTTTGTCACTTCATTATCATTGGATGTTCTATCCACCAACTTATAACTAAAGCCATTACCTCAAGTCCCATATTTGAAATAATGATTCTTTTCAGAGTTTTGTATTCTTTAGATGAATTGCAAATAAGATGAAAATTTACAACCTAAATTGAGGAATACCATTCAATTAGAAAAATAAGAATGGTTTTACTTTTACCTTCAAAGAGGAATGGATGAAATAAATGTATCAAATAAATTGCATTTCTGGTTACAGATAGATGTGCCTCAAATTAAGACCAACCAGGTTAAGAACTTAGGAAAATGTCCAAACTTGGTTATCACACTCTTTGAAGTGGTTAGCTGATGATCTCAGAGATTACCTCAGTATTTTCTTGTTATTAAACACTCTGCTCAGATTTTCATTCTCTAATGATTTTTCTTTTTTTTTGTAGTTATTGCAACAAATCTTAATATGAATAAGTAGTGGTAGACGAGTTTAACTGTGTTTGTTCATCAGTGTTGATGGTGTGCCAGCTCTATCATAAAAGAACACTCTCACATAAAAAAAGTAATTCAATTAAAATATGGCATTATGGAAATGTTAAAGGGTATAGTCAGAAAGGCAATGAAATTTAAAGTGAACATAGAAACTGCTTCTTTAATATGTTTTTGCTCTTTGGATACGCTATATGATCACTAATAGTGTGTGGCTGACAATCAGATCCATGTCAGAATGACTGAGGTATATGTCATATGTGATATGCCATAGGCAAAACAGTATATTATTGATGTCAAAGGGAATGGTGAGCATAGATCAAGAATAGTAATTATCAGCATGGAATTTTGTGTTGAACTTCATTTTCTCTGCTTTGGTAGATTTAAAATAAGCCTGTCATTCTTGGGTAATGTTTTCATTCAGTGAGTTCACATTTACATCTAAGACATAACAATTCTAAAGAAACAAGTGTATAGAGAAGCCTTTTTATGTGTATCTATGAATGCTAGTTGAAATTATCTGCTGTATCAAAATACAGTAGGCAAAACTGTTGCAGAACTACTTTACTGAAGATCATTAAATAGTAACTTGTTGGCCACTTGGCAGGAACAGTAGAGAATGGTTCTTGTTTGATGATGTTATTGTGAACATGAAACCCTGAAATGAAATCACTAAATTAACCCTACAAATGGAAAATAGTTTTCAAATCATCAAGGATAAACTTTGCCTTCTTGCTTTGTTGAATGAATCAATGACCTTCCTGAAGTCTCATTTCAGGCAAAAATTTTCCTCTAGCTCTTCAGCTAAGTAGAAATGTGATTCTTGAAGTTGAATACTTTGAAAACTGATAGGCAATCTTAGGCTACAGGTTTCTCAAAGCCAAACCTTTGATCCACAGACTAGAAATTAGCAATATTTAACATCATTTCACTAAATTATATTGTCTAATAAGCCACTATTCTCTCAATTCTAGTGCTTGTGAGGGGATGTAGGATAGGAAGGAAGGAACCATTCACTAAGAACAGACTCTCCATTATTTAACTTCAACCATGCCAATATATTGAGGAATTCAGTTAAGACAAAATTGACAGCAGAAAATGGTTTGGACAAGATCTGTTTTTTTTTTTTTAATTTAGCAATAGACATATTGACCATTCTGAGAGCCAGTGCATTAGAAACAGATCAATAGATGAATAGATTTATAACTATAAAATAGCACCTACTGACTTTGGATTATGGGCAACAATTTTATGAATTGCTGAGAGTATCAAAGAATTTAGCAGCATATAC
Source organism: Monodelphis domestica (assembly GCF_027887165.1). NCBI lineage: Eukaryota > Metazoa > Chordata > Mammalia > Didelphimorphia > Didelphidae > Monodelphis > Monodelphis domestica. The sequence goes on from NC_077227.1 coordinate 562,063,226, forward strand.
AATGAGAAAGACCAGAAGCTCATTTGGAACAGTAATCCATCATCTGTGTCCGACATGACAGTGCAATCATGCCGTACACACATTTTTCGTCAGATGTTGCTGATTAAAGTGACAGGGCAGAGGTGCTGAATCACATGGATCCGCATCTCTCTCCACCACCTGCTTTTAATAACAGACACACAATCTGATAATAGTTTATAAGAATAAAGAGGAAGTGAACAAGAGCTCTAGAATGGAAATGAAGGCAATTGCTCATCTTTTGGGGAAAAATAAGAACTAAACAAAGAAAATATTCTCAAAGTCAAGTGTGGTTGGGGTTTGTATGTATGAGGGCTAATATGAGAATGGCATTAACTAGGGAAATTAGAGAATTAAAAACAAAGGAAGGTTTCAATTAAGATACTAGTGATGTGATTCTAGTATGCAGGTGAGCGTGTCAAAATAATTCATATTCCTAAACTGCACAAAATTCCCATTGGTGGATGGATTTTCATTTGCTCAAAATACCACTGAAATCGTGAGTACATTTTGTAACAATTCATCTATTGTTTTTGTGAACTGAGGAGCAAAGTTTCCAACTTAATTCAAATATTACATTTTTCATACCATTAAATTTTTCTCTGTATACAACTTTAGTGAATATAACTGTTATCCTCATCATGTTCAATACAAGGCATACAGTTCAACAATAACCCAAATGTCTAGCAAATAATTGATATAATAAATGTAGTTTCATTTTGAAAATCAGTTTTGTACCCATCCTTGTTTTTCCCACAGCTTATGAATTCTCCCTTTAGATTTCTTCCTGGGCAACTATTCAGGAATTCACTTTCAGGAGCCACACAGGACTTCTTTGAAATGCTGCTGCCCCACATGTTTTTTTGCCAAATTTTGTCCCCTTTCCCTTTTTTCAGTCAAGAAATAAATATGAGTAGAGGAAAACATTCATTTTAAACTTTATGGAACATTTATTATGTAGATAGCTAATTAATTTTTTTTTTGAAATGGATCCTAAATGATAAATCTCTAAGTTTCACAGAAAGGAGATTTAAAAACATATGGTCACATATTATACAATTTTCATCTATTTGTAAAGAAATATCACTTTAATGGAAATAACCTCTAATCATAGAAATTGAAACAGAAAGAACTGCATCACCTTTAAAAATTGTGGCATTTATCTATAATTTAAAAGGCATTTTATATGAAATGTAAAAATTGAAACTATCATTTTCAAATGTGAAATGTTTCATAATTCTATTGCTCACATTATACAGTGACCCATTGGATTGGAAAGGGGGGGTCTACTTCTACTAAAAGTACCATTTATTTTGAAATGTAATGTCTCTATTAAACATGTGATTGTAGTTTTCAACTCTGTTTTATGAATATGGCTATGAGAAAAATTGGGTATAGTTGTTATTTTGTCCAATCATGAGAATAGTTCCTAAATGTTTTAATGGTCATTGTCAATGTCAGTCAAAGGATATTTTTTGTCTCTGCTTGTTAGGCTAAAAGCCTTAGAAAAATAAGGTTTCCAAATGTTAACGTAGTTTTTTACCCCTCAACTATCAAATATTATCTAGGCACTCTCATCTCAAAATGAAATGGCCCTTATGTTTAGGAGTGGTTCATTTCTTTGCTTTTGTATCTATAGATTCATGAAGGAAAAGCAACTGGCTTAAACACAGTGATGAGAAAGTGACTTGGAGAGAGGATTTCCACTTTAAGCACTGAGCCCAGTTTCAAAATTTCAGAATATCTTTATGCAAGATGTGACTACTTACAATGATGTAGAATCCTTTTTCACATATATGCAGTTGTTTTGCATGAAACCACAATTTTTTAATACCACTCTTTGCCAAATTCAGTTCTTCAGATAGCTATGATGACTGTTACCTCAAAGAAATTCAAAGCTAAATTTCTCTTTTATGGCTTAAGTAAGGAAAATAAACATATAAGAATGAGGACATAGAATCTCCTTCAAATTTTCAGGGAGATCCTAAAAGGGAACACTATAGAAGCTGGAGAAATTTATTTTATTTTTTCATTTATTATGAAGGCAATAAAAATCAATAAACATGAATGCAATATATAAAGGAAAAAGGGATGCCATTTGAAACCATGTATTTCTTTCACATACCCTCTTTTTTTCTTTCTATGGAATACAGCATTGTTTTAAATAATTAAAATTTAGCATAATAATTTCAAAATTGCCAAGTTTCTTTATATACCTATCAAATTTTTCTTCTGTTTTTTTTTACTTCTTTTTAATGATTGATTGATTTGCTTTTGTATTTTTTCTTTTTTAAGAATTACTATCACTATCTCTTCTAAACTAGATCTAAGCTAATTCCATTCACCAAGTTGGAAACACTGTCAACTATAAAATTTAATTTATTATTATTATTAGTAGTAGTAGATTAAAAGCAAATAATATATAATAATGATAACAAATATTAATATAAAATTGAATATATATCAGGCAGTATATGTTGGAACTCATGTGAAAATGAAAATTATTGGGAACAACTGGTTAGCTCAGTGGATTGAGAGTCAGGCCCAGAGATAGGATGTCCTGGGTACAAATTTGGCCTCAGAGACTTCTTAGCTGTTTGACTCTGGGTAAGTCACTTAACCCCCATTGTCCAGCCCTTACCACTATTCTGCTTTGGAACCAATATATAGTATTGATTCCAAGATGGAAGGTAAGTTTAAAAAAAATAAAATGAAAATTATTCTCCTGATCCAATTTCTACCCATATCCTGGATCTTCATCGCTGTTTCCCTTCATACTAAGTTTCTTAAACTTTAAACAGCACAAACTCCATATCCTTTTAAAGGGACATTATTTAAGCCTGAAAACCTGAAAATTATGTATACACTGAGTTTGATCTCCAAGAAGAATGGAAAAAGGAAGTGATGGAATGGGATTCCAGGTTTCCCTTGTATTCCCCAAACTCCTGAAGTGTTTCAGGTCATAAAGAAAGCAGGAAAATTCCTCTCCTTCCTTGCATTATCATAATGTTGAGGAAAGGTGACCCTGGGCATCAGAGACCCATAATAAGGAAAGACCCCTGAGAGAAATATTCCCCTTGGATTCTCCCCTAGATTATGAGATGGTCACAAACATACACTTTCCAGTGATGCTCTGCTACCATTGGGTTGGATCTATGACATCTACTTGTCCCCTAAACTATGCCCACTCACCCCTTGTGTCTTTAGGACACAAAATATCACTCTAGTCTCAGTCAGATAACAAACATCCTCCACTTCTGCCAAACCTCATTTTATTCCCCTATCCCTAGTCATGTAGCCCATGTTATCAAAAGCATATATATAAAGCCCAGAACACATTTCCTACAGGAGGCAGTACTCCACCTGCCCTGTTCTCCCAGCCAATTCAAAATGAATTCCAAATTAATAAATGTCTCTTTTTTATTTTTAAGCAAAGTTTTAGATTCTTGTATTTTGCTAAGGATACCTGTCCCAAACCTGGGGTTCACCTGAAGTTACTCCACAAAAGTAGAAATGGAAACCAGTTCTCTATGGTGTTTGCCATGCTGTCTCTAATGAAATTCATTAAAAAAAAAAAAACCTTACCTTCTGTCTTGGAATCAATACTGTGTATTGGTTCCAAGGTAGAAGAGTGGTAAGGGCTAGGCAATGGGGGTTAAGTGATTTATCCAGGGTCACTCAGCTGGGAAGTGTCTGAGGCCAGATTTGAACCTAGGACCTCCCGTCTCTAGGGCTAGCTCTCAATCCACTGAGCTACCCAGCTGCCTCCCCAAAATTCATTTTTAAAAAGTATTCACTTCAGAAATTTTAAAGTTAGAATGTTTGGGGCATTATAAATGTTTTCTATATAAAATAAATACCCCTCGTCATGGGGCTATCCAGATGGGAAAGGAAATTGATTAGAATGTTTATATTTTATTCTATTTTTAAAGGTTAAAAAAAAGGAACAAAGAAGCCAGTCACATCCTGGTGGGGTTAAAATCACAGTCTGGTTCTCAGTTACAGGTAGGATATTATCTGGTCACTCTTTGCCAACACAGCCTTCTGAAGCCCCATTCACTATCTGAATGAAGACCAATAATCTTCTTACCACATAATCCTTAACAAATGTGTCCTTTGAATCTCATGTATCCTTCAAAGAAAAGCCCTTTCTTGTAACAAGGAAACAAAGTCAACTAGAATAAATCCATACTTTTATCATCCTTAAAAATGAATGTCTCATTCTGTACCTCCAGCCCATCACCTCCTTGCCCTTGAGTAGGAAAGATGGCTCTTTGTTAGTCTTCTGGAGTTATAATTGCTCACTGCTGCAATGATCATAGTTATTCCTTTCCATATTTGTTTTTAATGCTGAAAATGGCTTATGTGTATACCTGTATATATGCATATATGTATGTATACATACACAAAAATGTTTATATATACATACACATATTTCTTGGTTCTACTTCCCATTTCCCACCACTTATACTACTTTTGGATTTCTTTGGAACTATCTATCATGCCCCCTCAAAGAATATTTTCTCCACCCACATTTTCAGCTTTCTTTTTGAGTGATATCTTCCTTCTTTACATTGTAAACTCTTTGAGGGCGAAGAATTATTATTTTTTGTTTGCATTTGTCTCTAGTCTATAATGTAGTGCTGGACACATAATAGGCAACTAATAAATGTTTACTGATTGACTTAATCACTTTATTCCATGTAAGTTTATATAAAAACCTTCAAAAGTTTTAACTGTGTTCCTTTCACTATTCCATTAACTTCGATATTTGGTTTCAAATCTGGCTTTAGACACTCCCAAACTATGTTGCCTTGGGTAAGGAACTTAATCCAAATGGTCTAGCCCATCTTCTTTTTTGTGCTAGAATGGAAACTAAGATAAAAGGTAAGAGCAAAAAAAATAAACACCAAAAATACTCAATTGTTATTTTCTTCTTTTTTCTCCCATATTTGACAATCTGATGCGTATGAAGTAGAACTTCAGATTTATTTTATTGCACATTTTAATATAGGTTAGTAATTCAATTTTTTTTCCTTTTAAAAGCTACCAGTTCATCTCCTTTACCATTTAGTAAGTAAGGAATGGCGCTTATTAATTATTTTTTTTCACAGGCATGAAAAGTGACAGTATACAGTATGTATGTTACAGTGGAGTGTTTAGAATTTGCCTGTACACATCCATGTATAATATTCCATGTGAGTAATTTTGAAAGTGCCATTGGATTACCTGCCCACAAAGAAGAAACCAGAATTTAGTCAAAAAAGGCAAAGGACAAAGGTTCCTAAGATGGCAATGGGGGGGTGGAGAAGGGGCTTGTGTGAAATAAAGATAATCGATGTCATAATATTTAACCTAGTTATGTTTCCCAAGAATTAGACATAGTATGAACTGAACTGAACCTTGAAAGGAAAGAGATTTAGAAGGAAGAATTAAGAAGGGGGTTCTTTACAAGTACAAATGATGAAGTCTGCATATTCAGAGGTAGGTAGTAAAATGTTTATGTATGTATGTGTATGAGTGTGTGTATTCCTCCTGTTTTCATCCTATTGAAACTAAGTTTGGGCCTATTGGTAAAAACCTGATTTAATAAAAAGGGTAAATCTGTATAGCATGTAAGGAGATTTGGAAGCAATTTCACATTTACATTTTTATCAGTGTTTCCTGAAATTCAATTATTTTAATAAGAACTATCACCTTTCTCCATCACCAGTGTACTTGAGGTTCATTTATACAGATTTAACCTGCATAAATCTGACTGTTCAAGTGACTTAATGTCTCGGTGACCCCAGGCAATTCTACAAGACTATAAATTGGAAAGTAAGTGCTGATCTACATTAGTTTACAGTTTCCTCATAGGGAGTTCTTTATGCCAATGAAGTCAGTAAACATTTATTAAATATCTACAATATGCTAGGCACTCTCCTCAACTCTGGAGTTAGAAAAAAAGGCAAAGATATTTATGAAGTGATGCAAAGTGAAATGACCAAAATGAAGAAAATATTGTTCATAGTAACAATAGAATACAATGATCAACTGTGAATGACTTGACTCAATTATTATCAATAAGACAAGGATCCAGGACAAGTCCAAGTGACTCATAATGAAAAAGGATATCCAGGAGGCTTCTGGGTGGCTCAGTGGATTGGTCCAGGGATGAAAGGTTCAAATCTAGCCTCAGACACTTCCTAGTTGGGTGACCCTGGGTAAGTCACTTAACCTCCTTTGCCTAGCCTATACTGCTCTTCTTCCTTGGAACTAGAACACAGTATTGATTCTAAGACAGAAGGTAATTTAAATATTTATCCACCATGAAGGGAATAGATGAGTTAAAATGCAGATTGAAACATACTACTCTTCATTTTATTTCCTCCACAAAATTTTCCCTAGTGAAATCAATGCCTAGTTTCAAAACATGACAAACATGGAAATATGTATTATGTGATAATTTATGTATGTACAACCAATAACATATTACCTGCTTTTTTTGCTAAAAGGGAGGGAGGGAAAGGAGGGAGAGGACATGGATTGTAAAATGTAAGGAAACAAGTATTAAAAATTGTATTGACTTTTTAAAAAGAAGAAAAAGAGAAAAAGACAGTCTTTGGACCCTAGTTGTTTAAAATACAATGGAGCAAATCAATGTTCTGTTTTTTTTTTTTTTAAACCATTACTTTCTGTCTTGGGAATATTTTTTTCCAGTTCACAAAGCTGAGTAGTGTCTGAGGCCAAATTTGAACTCAGGACCTTCTCTCTCCAGACCTTCTTCTATATCCACTGAGCCACTTATCTGCCTCTACAGTTCTCTTCTTAAAAAAATCTATCTTGCTTCTAACTCCCTTCCCAAGTGTATTTCACACATTTTACAATTAGCTATCCTATTCCCTTGTTAGATTGCTAAACCTCAAACTCAAAGTCCCATTTCAGGATTCATACAAGATGTCCTTAATGACTAGAATGCACTTTATCCTCTTCTCTGCCTTTCAAAATCATTATTTTCTTTCAAGGTTCAGCTTACATGGTACTTCCTTTATGTAAGTTTTCACAACTCCACTCAATTGAAAAGTATTCTCCCAATTCTCAAATTTTCTCAGAGTATGCCAACTTTTCTACTCATGTCTATGAGTAGAAATTAGTAAAATTAGTATCTCCATTATTGCCATCCTTCCCATCCCATACCCACTCAAATATAAAATGTCCTTATGGGAAGCAATTATAATTTGTATTTTTATTTATGAATCTCTGGAACTTAATACAGTCTTTTGCATATCATAAAAGCTTTATAATATCTCTCTTATAGGTTTACAGATACCTTCCAAAAGGTGAATTGCCACAAGTCTAATAACACATAAGGATAAATCTAATGTCACATAAAGATGGTCCTATCCCTAATGAAAGTTCATGTAGAAAGAATATGTAAAAGAAATTGTTAATAGAATAGAGTTTTTAAAGTTTTTTTTTTAAACGCTTACCTTCCATCTTGGAGTCAATACTGTGTATTGGTGCCAAGGCAGAAGAGTGGTAAGGGCTAGGCAATGGGGGTCAAGTGACTTGCCCAGGGTCACACAACTGGGAAGTATCTAGGCCAGATTTAAACCTAGGACCTCCAGTCTCTAGGCCTGACTCTCAATCCACTGAGCTATCCAGCTGCCCCTGAGTTTTTAAAGTTTTATGAAATCTAGATTCTGATAATATTTTGTAGCTTGAACTTGAATATTAAATTTTATTTTAGGGGAAGTTCCTATCATTTTATTATCTTTAAGATGATATTTTAAACTGTCAAACACATCTGAGTGATGGATAGCCACAAATTTCTTGGGGTTAGAATTTGGAATTTCATTTAACATTCAAAAGGGGAAAGTTATATTGTTTAAATATATTTTTCTTACTAATATCCTCAGAAAGTGCAGTTGTCTCTAAAAACTGAAACTGGTATAAAATCCTTTGTTAGTGAATAGATAATGTAAGTGTGGTTTCATTTATCTGAGGAACTTTCAGAGACCCTCTATCAATATATAATAAATGACCAACAGTATATAGCTTAATTTTTTATTAATATTTTTAAAACTTTACCCACTCTCTTATTATCAGTTATTAGAAGAACAGTAAGAGCTAGATAATAGAGGTTAATTAACTTGCCCAGGGCTACAAAACTATGAAGTGTCTGAGGCCAGATTTCAAACTGAAGGCCTGGTGCCCTATCCATTATGCTGCTTATAGTTTTAGTGTTGTCCAAACATCTGAGTAGCTAAGGGACAGTGTGTTTTTGAGGCAGAATTTAAATTTAGTCCTTTCTAGCTCCAAAAGTTGTCTCTTTGCCCTATTGCTAATGATCAAATTTAATGTTAAAATATGAAAATTTCTGTTGAGAAACTTGAAAATTATTGTGTTTAGAACTTTAGAAGGTTTGTCTATCTAAAATTTACTTCATTTCCCCTCTACTAGACTATTTATCTGGGCTTCAGATAGCTGAGAGCTCCAGTGGAGTATCTATCTTTCTTATGTTAATAAGGATATTCTGAGACATTCTCATTTGTGGCCTGGGCTTCAACATCATCTATGCCATTAAGCAAGAGAAGTCAAAGTTACAAAATCTCATACAAATCCTCCTCCTCCTCTTCCTCTTCTTCTTCTTCTTCTTCCTCCTCCTCCTCCTCCTTCTCCAGCTATGTATAGCTATTTTCTTCTTCCTCTTACTCTAAACATTTTTCTCTCCCTTTAGTCTTCATTCATTAATTCATTTAGAGAATAACAGGATTTAGAATATGTGGCAATCCTAGAGATTAAATAATCAATACTATTTTATTGAAGAAAACTCAAAACAACAACAAAAACTCAAGACTTAAGAAGTTTACTCAATCATATAAATAGCTAAAGGAGGAGAAAAAAATAAACCTGTGTTTTTGAGGTCAAATCTACTGCAATGTCTATACTACCTTACAGCATGCATTTACTCATTCATTCATTCATGAACACAACTTTGACTAAATTTTTTCATATATATTTTACTAAACAATCTGGTGTAGTGATCTCTAGATCTAGATCTCTAGAGTTGGAGTTATTTCATTTAGGTTGGAGTCTTAAGACTTGCTATTTATTGTTCAAATGGCAATGAATCTCAGTGTCATCTTATATAAAATATGGGATTGGAATAAAGTGTTCTAATCTGAGAGCCACAAACCTGCTTTTTAAAAATTAAAATTACTAGTATAATTTAATATGATTATTTCCTTCATAACCAACACTGCATTTTGGTTTTTACACTTAAATTCATTTTTCCATGAAGGTTCCTGAAGCTTGTCCAGACTGCCAAAGGAGTCCTTGATACACAGACACACACACACAGACACACACACACACACACACACACACACACACACACCCCTACCATATACACAAATACCATACATTAACACACAAAAAAAGATTAAGGACACTTGTACAACAAAATCAACAAAATCCCTTCTAAATCTAATGATTTAGGTGTGATTTTGTGGCAAAAAAAAAAAACCATTACTAGATGGTGGCAAATAAGTAGAGTTAATACTATGTAGCCGAATGAGATAGTGGCTAGAAAATCCACATACAGTCTAAGGACTTAATATAATACCTTGTTTCTTGTTTGATTTGGGGCAAGTAGCTTTTACTTTTTGAGCCTCAGTTTCTTCATTTACATGATAGGATTTGGAAACAATCATGGTATAGTAACAAGAATGCTGAATATAGATTCAGGAAACCTGAGTTTGAATCCCAGTTCTTGTATTTTTTTACCTTTGTTATATTTCATAAGTCCTTTAGGGTTAGCTTATCTATATAAAAAAGGTGGAGTATATAGCCTTGAAAATCTTTTTAGGTCCATCTTCATGGATATATTATTAATATATATTATTTGGAATATAAATATATTATTTTGAATAACTAACACTAAATATAATGATCAACCTCTCACTCAAGGAGTCTATAATCTGAAAGGGCTTGTGTTATAAGCAGTATTATGTAGTTTTCTACAATAACTAAAGAAAATTTTATATGTATATATAATATACATACATATATATGTATAAAGCATCTTTTAGAGGAAGGAATAATAATTTCTAACTAGCAGTGATAAATTAAAAAAAAGTATTTTTAAGCATCATTGCTGTACAAGACAAAAGTGAAATAATTCCCATCTTTAAGTAGCTTACAGTTTGTTGAGTCACAAGAAAACACTTCCTAAAGGAGATGCCATAGGCAGAATTTCAATGAAATTCATTCTAAAAGGCATGCCATGCCAGTAGTGTTTAATTTCTCTTTTTCTTATAAATGATTGAATGTTTCTTAATATATTTCACTACATGATGTATCAAAGTATGAGTAAACTAATATTTCTTCTACCTTATCTTCCAACTGATACCAAGCCAATGAGAGCAGGATCAAGGCTCCATGTCAGTGTTACTTATTAAGTGATGAAGTTAGTGTGATATAAATCATTTCTACCTGAGCAATTCTCTGGGTAGCCTATTACAACAACAGTTGATTATGACAGCTAATAGTAGTTTTAAAAATTTTTGATTTTTCCAAAGTACTAGATATGCCAGTCTTGGAATGGATCTCCCCAAATGCTAAAGATCTCATACTCCTCAGAGTTTATGCTTCCTGTCATTGGTCATATCTAATCAGTTTCACTGTCAAGCTTCCATGTCTCTGAAGGAATTATCCTAGACAACAAATGTTCATTTTGAGAAGCAAATATAGTGTGTTTACATTTGAGATTTTCACCAAATTCTGCATAAAGAGATCTATATGACTCATGAAACACTTTTTACTCTGTTACTACTCATTTCAAAATTGAAACCCTTTTCACCAACCCTTCTCCTCCTGAGTGCCCCTTTTTAAGCTTTGTTGTTTTTCATTAGCACACTTCACTGATGATACAAATAGGAGCATCAAGATTGTTCTAAGAGTAATTAGAGGGAATTTTAAATTTTATGTTAAAAACAATAAAAATATTCTCTATATCCAAAGCTTATATGATCACAGAAACTTAGAGGTTTATAAGATTAAAGTCTTAGACTATGAATGGATTTTAAAGGACATCAAGACCTGCTCCTTTATTTTATAAATGAGAAACCTGGGACATGGAGATGTAGTGATTTCTTATCTCATAAAGCCAGTAAATGAGGCAAGATTGGAATCCAAGCTTTATTGACTCCATGCCTAGTATTAGGTGCTTCATTTTGTCAAGCTATTTATAAGTGAAAAACTGAGTAGCAAAGAGGTTAACCTAATTAGCTAATGTCCCAATAGATTGGAATCTATGACCTTTGGCTCCAAATCAAATATTATTTCCCTCTGTACTTTTGACACATGAATAAGTCTTATTTCTCATAATTATGATTAACTGACATGTATTGCTTATAATTGTATCATAACAGGTAAAAGAATAAAAAATAATTTAAATTATAAAAATATATAACAAAGTAATAATCACTGATATATTTTATATTATTATTGCAAATCTTGAAATTTCTCAGACTTGTGAATGTTAAAAATTTCCTCATCAGAGATCCTCCAAAAGGATTTTTTTTTCTCAAGAGATTCTGCTTTTTCTTATATAGGGGTTTTTCTCCTATGTCACTTCCCCTAAGGCCTTACATATACCAATCACTGTAGATGTTTTCCAAAGGACTGCCCATCTGAATTCCTGCTAAGTCGACTAATCTCCTCAGTAAATCTGAACCAGTGAAGACACAGCTGAGTCAACTAATCTCATTAAGAGAAAACTTGCCCAACCCTTTCAGGTACCTAGCATCTCACTGTATCAATTCTAAAAACCACTCATGGCTCAAAGAACTCCTTGCCTTATTATAAGCATGGGTCCAAGTACTTTCATTGTTTAGCAAGGATTTTTCTCCCCTAAAGCAGTCTTAAGTAGGGGTGGAGTAAAGGTCCTCCCATTTCTGATTCTGGCAAGTTCTCACATCAAAGTGGGGAATGTTTCCCAGTAGGGAATTTGTTCCAATGGAGGATTCCTCAATGTGGAAATTTTTAACATTCACAAGTCTGAGAAATTTCAAGGTTTACATTATTGTTCATATCTGTACATAGAACATTTTTTAAGCAGAAATAAAATCCATTTTTGTCAGAGATTACTACCATCTTAAAACACATTAGCTTTTATTCTAGGCATCACAAAATGAAGAATGGCAACCACGAGGACCATTAATAGCAAAGAGATGATGATTTTAAAACAAAGAAGAGTTCATATTTCATTATAGAAATAAACAGTGGTAAGAATCTAAGCCAAAATCTAAAGCTGGAAGTCTATGGGAAAATTTTTTGACTTGCATCTAAGCCTTTATTTTACTTACACAGAGAGCTTCTCATAAGGAAACTTCCTCTAAACCAGTACCTACTCTGGAATTTATACTCTTAGAATGTTGTTTTAGCACATGAATTGTAAAAGTGACTTGATAAGGGTCACCCTACCAATATGTGTGAAATAAGAGATTTGAAAATGGAACTTCTTAAATTTAAAATGAAGTTCCCAACTAAGAAGTTATAAAGTTCTCAGATGAAGAGTAATGGAGATAATGGGAAAACTTACTGGAGAAGCCCCTATTTTCTCATTTATGTAGGATGTGCTGATCTATGTGTGATGTATGAGATGATATTGTGTGAGATGACTATTTCAGGGAACATGATATTTGGTGGAGTTGTGGGAAGTCTAGTAAAATATAAATCAGGAAAGAATAAAAAAAAAATTCCCAGAAGCCATAAGGGACTAGTTAAGTTTAAGTTACAGAAATTCAGAGTGACCTAGCCTTCACTGATTGATGCTTTTATATCCTAATAAAATAGATTTAAACATAGGAAGCTTTACATAGCCCATACATTTGTTTTCCCTTATTTTTAAAGACCACAAAACTGAGCAAATGAGAGGATGAGTGATATGGTAAAATAAAGTTCCAGAATCAGGACTGGAATCCATGTCCTCTGATTACAAAGCCAGATTTCTTCCCATTTTTGCTATACTATGCCCTCTGGCAGTAATGTTCAGCAGCTCAGGAGTAGTAGAGGAAAATAGGGATGGTGTGGGTGTCATGAGTTTTGAGGGATGAAAATGTGAATTCTAGGCTAGAAAAAATGGATAACTGAACAGACTAGAGATAGCATTCCTTGACACCCCCATCCCAATCATTCTTATTTTAATTTAAAGGCAGTGACTGGACAGATGATCTTTAAGATTACTCCCAAAACTAATGGTCTATTTTTCTCTGATTCTATAACAGTAAACTCATTTTCTACAAAGATGCCCCTGAGATATAAATATGGGAACAAAACTTTACAGTAAGATTCTCAACTGAAATATGAAAAGCACCAACATCTATATTTCAGATGATCTGCTTTAGAATAATTAATTGCCTTTCTCCAAAGAGAGATATATCTATATAGTTTGACAAGAAATAATGAGTAATGAACTTAAAAAATTACTTGGACTTGTACAAGCTTCTCCTCTCTTTACAAGGCGAAATTAAGTCTTTATCATAGCACTAATGGTTCTTAGTACACAGATTTATACTGTATTTTGAATTATTATAGGAGATGGACAATTTATTATTAGACCACAGTTCAGTATGATTAGACCATATTAATGCCCAAAAAATAGCATAAAAGAGGTGGAGAATTAATTTAAAATGTTTTTTTTTTAAAGAACAGAAATGTGATTTGATTGGTGTTAGAAACTCCCAGAGAGGAAATTCCTTCTACTCCATCAGGTCTGTACCCAAACTTAAGAGTCCCATAGTGTTGTTCAAAGGCAACTCTGTTGACATTAGGTTACTTGACTATTCCACTTTTGAAAATTACTTTGTATTTATTAACGGTTAAGGTAGGGAGAGAGGGGAGAGGGATAGAATGTCTAGGTACCTGTTCCTACTGTGGTTTCTATTCATTAAAAAATTAATTAGTGCTGGTGAATTACAACTTGGAATGACCTGGATTTGATTCACACTTTTTGACATTAACTAGCTATTTAACCACGAGAAAGTTACTTACTCTTTCTAAATTTATGGGGATGATAATGACTATAACACTTTCCTCTGTGAGCATTGAGATCAATAGAACAAAAGTGTATAAAATGCTTTCTAGATTTTAAATCACCCTGTGACTGTCAGATATCATCACCATAATCTTCCTCCTCCTCATTTTCATCATTATTAACAAATAAAGCTCCCTCTAACTGAGACAGAAAGCATGTTTTAAAAAAAAATTTCATCAATTTTACTCTGTATAGTAACTTGCATCAAGCACAATAGCAAAAGTGATTAATAAATACATATGCTACTGAACAACCATTTATGGTGTTACCAACAATGTCAACTTAACTGATTATAGAACCATTCAATAGTTAAACATATTGACCATAAGAGGTAGAGACAGGAAAACCAAATTTGGAATCATGTCTCACTTATTGCCTATGTGTCCCTGGAAAAGTAATTTAATCTTAATTTCTATCATTTTCTTCATTTATAAAATAAGGATACACTAGCACCTATTTCCCAGAACTGTTATGAGAATGAATATAATTAATGTATAAATGTTATTTTACAAACCATAAAGTACTATATAATTTTCATATGTTCTAATTATTAATTGTGGAATAGAAATGGAAATTGACAAAATATCATTTTTGTTTCAAAAACAATATTCCATATATAAATTATGTGTATACATACACATACAGAAATATATGTATACATATATAAAGACATGTGTATACACATATACAGAAATTATATATTCATACATACTTGGATAACTGTATCTGAATCTGAACCTGAAAGGAGAGGATTTCACATTTTCTGAAAGGAAAATTATTCAGAAATATTCTTGAGTTTAAAAACTATTACAAACACACACATATACTCAGAAAGAATTTTGTTCTTGGCAGAACATTAATGAGACTTAAATTAATCCAGTGTCTTCAGTATTTTACTCTCTTTAGTGGCATGATGCATTAGGCATCTATTGATAATAAATATACAGAAGTTTAAAATTGCCTTTACACGATGATGACTAATGAATGTTGTTCTAAAACATGACTTGAGGGCTATATTTGGAGAAAATGTTGAAATTGGAAGCAATATAGAAGGGCTCATAAATAGGTCAACAAGGTATTGGGTTATTTGCCACAGATTAAGATGATAGTGATTTATATATTTTCCTGAAACATGCAACTCTAAATTCAAATGGATCTACGACTCTGCTAGAAAAAAAATGTTTCAGAATAAGAAGTCTCTCTATTGGAAGAAATCTCAGAAATCAGTTATTCCAATCCATACCTAAACAAGAATTCCTTCTATACTACACCTTACTTTCAAACAATCTTCTAGCCTTTGCTCCATAACCTTAATATCACCTCAAAGTTACCAATTTCTTAATTGCCAGATGTAGTAGCCTAGTCCCAGACTTTAATCTTCATTACTTCCCTGCTGTGTTTATAACATTTATTCCTTTTCTGGATTTTTTTTCTTTAGAATTCTGAAACACTTCTCTTTGACATCTCCAACCCAGACTCTTTTTCTCAAATTTTCATTCAGGTTGTACCTTTTAACCACAGTTACTTCTCAAGGTTATTTCCTGGAACATCTTTTAAACCATGACATTTGGTTTTCTTATCAGCTCCTATGGAATCAATAAACATCCCTACAAAAAGATACTCAGATCTATTTATCTACTATTGATTTTTCTTCTAACCTCCCGCTTCCTAATTTCCATCTCTCTCTTATCAAAAAGAATGCTCTATAGACATATTAAACTCAAGCTCTCTAAAACTAAACTCATTACCTTTTCCTATCCTAAATCCTCTGTCTTCCTAATTCCACTATTAGTGTTAAAGGCAACATTATCTTCCCAGTTATGCAGGTTCATGTCCTAAGTACCACCCCTGCCTTACTCTATATTCTCATTCATTTCCCATATTCAATCTGTTACAAATTTCTTTCAATTCTGTCTTCACAATATTCCTCATATAGTCTGCCTCCTGTCTTCTGAGAATGACATGATTCTAGTGTAGACTCTCCTTGACTATGACTGGACTGTTATTAGTGCCTTTTAAATGTTTTCTCTGTCTGAAGTTTCTCCACCCTCCAGTCCATCATCTACTCATTCACTAAAGGAATATTCACAATTCTAACCAGGTAATCCCACCCATTCCCCAACATTTACTAAATTTTAATGGATCCCAAAAGCTTCCAGAATGAAATACATAATTCCCTGATTGGTATCTAAGGTCATTCCAAATCTTTTTCTTCCTATACCATATTCTCCATCCTCATCCCACTGTTATCTAGAGACTCTAGGCCCTTGGTTTACTCTATCTATACTGAACCATTTACTTGCCCTATGCCTGGAACATAGTAAACTCTTAATAAAGATTTTTTTTTAAATTTCACTTGAATTGTCATAGTGAGCAAGTGATATAACAGTCTCCAAATAAACTACTTGATTTCTAAATATTCATAATTATAATAAATTTGTTACTTTAAAACTGCCTCCTTGAAGCTTTTTACCAACTCTTTCAAGTTCTGCTCTATAGGATAAAGTAGAATGAGATAAATCCCTTTCATAGTCTAGTCCTTTGAATATGTGAAGAGATTTTTCACATTGCTATTTCTGCACCTCCAATGCCCAGGTACTGTCTATTTTGGAGGGCTTTAATAGTCGCATTTCTTCTAAGAACTGATCCTTATATGGCATAATTTAGATACCCTTCATTATCATCTGTATGGTTGTCAGATGATCATTTCTAACCTTGTAAATAAGAATCCAATAGTAGGCACAATACTTCAATCCTGGCGTGACAAGAGCAGGGGACAGTCTAAATTCACATCTATTATTCTGCATATTATACCTCTTTTAATTAAGTCTATGATTATATTAGCTTTTGTGGTTGTTATAAACTGATGTTGATTCACATTAATCTTGTATTCCCTTAAAACTCTTAAATTTATTTTTCAGATGTATCTCTGTCTATGCAAGAAAACACAAAAATACATCTGTATATAAACATATTAAAATACACAAAGATTCCTGTATATATTTTTAAATATATATATATATATATGATATTTAGTCATTTCAGCCATGCTCAACTATACATGACCCCATTTGAAGTATTTTTTGCAAAGATACTATTTTGTTTGTCATTTTCTTCCCCAATTCAGTTTACACATGAGGAAACTAAGGCAAACAGTATTAAATACCTTGCTTGGGGTCACAAAACATAAACTATCTCATATGTATGCCAAAATATATGTGTATGTTTTATACACATATGTATATATGCCTGTATACATATGTGTATGTAATTATATGTTTATGCATGTGTTTCTTCACATAAGCAGACATAAGCAGAATAGTAGTTATATCATTGGTTTAATGGGTAGGGTCTGATTTAGTGTCTGTCTTTTTCATCTCTTCATATATGTCTATGTCTAGGTAGACAAATACCATCTACATATCTATGTATGTATACATCTCTATATCTATACATATATCAATATTTATAGTATAAATTATATGAATCAAAGTGATTGCTAAATTGCTGAATAAATTATAGTATATGAATATAATGGAACATTTCAGAGTTATTTTAGGGATCAAATGATATGCCATATATAAAGGGTTTTAAAAAACCTTAGCATTCTTTAAATTTGTTACATATAAATATTTTTAATAAACACTTTAAATCTTAGGTACTAAGAAAAATGCAAAAGACTGTGAAACTGGAGATTTGAGTCCTAGATGTGCTATTTGCTCATTATATGTATGTGGTAATCTTCAAGCCTACTTAAGCCTTAGTTTTCTCATCTGTAAAATGAGGGAACTGAATTAGAAGAGTTCAGAGCTAACTTCTAATTCATGAATGCCCTGAATATGAGTATGATTGCCTTATGATGGGAAAACTGTTAAACGAAAAAAAGAAAAGAAAGTATGTCCATCTACTCCTAATGAATAGCAGGTGCTTATTAATGGTGATTTTTTTTAGACTGACTGAATGTGTGAACTTTTCAGAATTAACCACTAAAGACTATTGGAAGTATATGACAATAATCCCTGCTTGTATGAAGACTGGGATTTATTGACAGCCTGGGTTTCAGTGGTCCAAAATGGTAAAACAATTAGGTGTCCACCCTAAGTCTGGAACAACTTTGATGAGTCCTTAAACATGGGTCATGGTGGTGAGGGTGCTGGTAGTGCACCAGGCTGCCTAATGAGGAGTGAACCAGTCTAGGGCAGAAATTGAATAGGTCAGAGTTTTCATATTTATCTGTAATGGGATTTGACCCTTGAGTAGCTATTTTTAGTTGGACAGGCTAGGTAGATTTGGTTTAAAAAATTGCCCCTAGAATGATCAAATGTGATAGACTTAGCTATTATCAGCAATACAACAATCCAGGGTAATTTTGAAGGACTTATGGAAAAGAATGCTACCCACCACTGGAGAAATAACTGTTAGAATAGGAATGTATATTGAAAGCACATGAATTTTCACTTGTTTATTTAGATATATGCTTATGAGTTTTTCTTTTATAAGACTATTAATTTATAAAAATGAATAATATGGAATTATATTTTATGTGATAATTCATGTATAATGCAGATTGCATTGCTTGCCAGCTCCAGGAGGAGGAAAGGAAAGAGGGAGACAATTTGAATCATATAAGTTCAGAAAATTTATGTGGACATTTATTACATGTAATTGGTAAAAAATCATAAAATAATATAAAACATTTGCTAAAATTAAATGGGTATGGACTTCGAATATTATTTCTAGTTTATCCAAAGATTAGGATGTATAAAATACCTTGTATATCATAAAGTGATATACTAATCTTCTTGTTCTATTATTATTATTATTATTTAGAATCAGATAACATTAGAATGTTTCAAATGTTTCAGGAGCTTTTGTAAAGTAACAGAAATTGAATTTCTAGACCTCAATGCTATACTAACTGAACTTCTTTATATTTACTTCTAAAATATTGTACCAAATGGGAAATAAAAAAATTTTCACCACTTCTAAATTCTTAAGGGTACCAAAGATATTTACCAAAACATATTATCTCCCTGCATTTTAGTAAACAATTTTATATGGAAAACTGCCAATTACATACAATTCAATTAATCATAAATATATAGATTTCAAAAAAATCACAAAGGTATTAAATCAAAAACCTAGCCTCTGTTTGGTCAATGTGTTGTAGAAAGGAATATTATTCAAACATGGATTGGCCTTGGCTGTGTATTCCAAATATGAGATTGTTTCATTTATGGCATGGCTAAATGATTACACATACACTTAATAAAGTTCTGTTAGTTTAAATATAGGAGGGTATGATCTATTAATGCTAAATTATTTGGATACTTATACAGAGAAATACATCTAACTAGGTGCTCTAGTGGGGAAACTAACCTAGATAAATTTCAATTGACCATTGCATCAGAGGTGTTATGATGATGGTCAGCCATTCTACATCCTAGAATTTCACATTTGTTTTTATTGATAACTCCATCAATTTATATTTCTTTCCCCCTAACTACTCAAAGTATTTTTAGAATATAGCTGGGGGACCAGAATTGGAACTATATTTCACATTCTACAGAAAATCTATTATAACCAGGCCTGCTTGGGCATAGCTTAGCCTCTTTCAAAGAGACTTCAAAGAATTATAAGATTTAAAACTGTGATTCACTTTAGAGATCATCTATTCATCTAGTATTCTGATTCAGAATTGACTACTCATTTATTCTTTCAATAAGCATTTGTTAAATGCCTATTATGTGCTAATGATTATGCAAGGCATTGGGGAAAGGAAAAAAATTTTAAAGTATTTTTCCTCAATAAATTTATTTTGTTAGAGGAAACATTCTATAAAATTGTAAGTAGCAAGTAATTCTGAATTTTCCTCAATGACTGGGTCTGATTCTTGATAAACAGAGAGTAAAAATTAGAAGAATGGACTTGTCAGAAGCTTTCTTTTCTGTTGTACATAAGAATGAATTACCAAAAGGATTTTCCCCATGTTTGGGGGAAAATCTTTCTTTATGGTTTCTTACATTTGGAATAACAGACTCTTACACAGAAAGAACAGTTGCAAAAGACTATACAAAAATTCCCTCCCCTACTCTATTAAACTGAATTACCTCTCAACAGCAGCACATTTTTGCTTATTGTCTTTGCATCCCCTCTATTCCCCCAAAACATTTTGAGAGAGATACTGTTGTTGCAGTAGGGAGTATCACTGAGTCATAATCAGTAACCAAAGAACCAAATTCTAATTTAACCTCAGACATGCTCCATGTGTGTGACTAAGCAAGTTATTTCATTTTTATTTGCCTCAATTTATTCAACCATTAAATGGGGATGATAAAAGCACCTATCTTTCAAGCTTGTTGTGAAGAAATGAGACATTTGTAAAATGTTTCCTTCTTCCTCAACTACAAATGTTCTGAAATATAATGTTTCCATTCATTTTACAATTTAGCAAAGATCTTTGAACTCACTGGAGAAAATCTATCCTCTGTCACTAGTAATGACTTCAGCTCAAATTCTTCTATATTAGGTGTATTCTGGGGGAAAAATGCTAACTAGTGGAACAATTTACCAGAAAATATTTCTGTGAGGCTTTTTTTGGTGAATGGTTTTTAAGCCAGAAGAAGGAAAGCATTTCACAAGAGAATGAAACCATTCTTACATATGCAATATCCAATCTGACGTATTTAGAAGGCATCTGTTCAGTGCAAGACAAATTGAAGTGTTTTCAATACAGGGGATAACAAAATAAAATGGAAATAAAGCTAGGAAGGGTCTGAATTAGTTAACTGAGTATTTTTAGCCAAGATTATTTTAATATAAAAGTGTATGTCAGGAACTCTTCTTAGAAAAGTTTATGTGAATTTCACTGTCTACAAAAATGATCGTCTAGTATGATATCAGGTGTTTGTATCATCAACACTCATCACTTCTATAGTTTGAAAAATGTCTTTCTAGTACTCAACAGGCTTTAAGATTATTAAAGTTGGAAAAATAGTTAATGCTTCTAAATGCCATTCTAACAAATAAAGTAATAATATGAAAATAAGAAAAACTAAAAATACTTGATCTGAGACTTTCTATTTTACTTGGGTCACCTGGTAAACTACCAAATGCTTTCTGAATTTCAAAAACAGCAATTGATGACAGTAAACCAGTTTCTCCCCATTTCTTTCTTGTCAACTGGATCACTTTTAAATAATCAGTTTAGTCAGAATTTATGATTCCTTCTTGGAAGGAAGGAAAAATGAAAGGAAAAAGAGGAAGGAGGAAAGTAAACAAGCAGTTAGTGTATCTAGTCTGTGCCAGGCCTTATAACAACCATGGGAGATAGGTTCTATTATAATCTCAATTTTATAGTTGAGGAAACAAGAAAATAGAGGTTAAATGACTTGCTTAGCGTCATACACCTTACAATTAGCTGAGATTTGAATTCCGGTTTTTTTTTTCTTACTTCAGGCTCAGTGCTTTAACAACTATGTAGCCTCAGGGTATTCAAAATGTACAATTGTGATGGAATATATTTGGGTGGTTTGACATTTGTCTTAGGTTTCTAATTTGTCATTCTCTAAATTCTCATTTTCCTCATGATTGCTTCCAAATTATAAAGAGATCTCTATCTGATGACCACTTTGATTTTCATTTCATAACAAAGCAGATACATCATCAATGACTTTGACTCTGTGGTAAATGTCCTTCTGCCTCTGGTTGCTCACTCATTCCAGAGACCTTTCCTTTACTCCAAGTATTATAAAACTTGAGAATATTTTGCAATGTCTACTTTATAGCAGTGTTATAAGAAGACCAATTCATTCAATTAAAAGGCAATATAAATGTTACTATATATTTTAAAAAATCTGTTTCACCTTATTACTTCAAAAGTTTGTTTTTCATAACCAAGGATAGAACTTTAGATTTAATCTGTATACATTTTAAATATACAAGATGGTGGAGGCAGCACTTCTAAAAAAATCTGGAACTTCAAATAAGCCAAAAACCAGTTACAGATCAACAATATTCTATGATAGTCTCCAAAAATCTAATTTTAATTCAGACTACATCATAATAGTCAAATACCCAGAGCAGAGGAGATAAAAGCCACTTGAATTACTAGATTATATTCCAACTGATAATCAATTGGAAAATATATCTATTCCTTAGTTAAGACACTCCAAGAATCTTGTGCCTCTTTATTTTTTGCATATGAGGGCCTCTATTTCAAGAGTTCTTTTTTCCTGTCCTAATACTCCCAAGATTGCTTCAAAATACAGCACAGGTACAAATTCCTATGTAAGGCACTTGATGATACTCTTGTTACTAGTACTTTCTTTCTTACAATAAATATGTAGAATCTATTAGTCATGTTGTTGCCCTCTTCAATATATTTACTTTCCTTATTATAAAAGACAAATGCTTGTGTTTTATTTAAAGTATATTTCTGAACAGCAAGGAGGATAAAAGATAAGGATTAGATTAGAAATCTTTATTATTTTCAAATTAGTTGCTTTCTTCTTAGAATAGGGATTAGGAAAAACAGATCAATTCCTTAACCATAAGATAAGAAATAACCAAAACAATGTTTACTAATGTTAAAAAAATCTTCCCCAGTCAAGAATATTGTTGTACCATGTGGTTCTTGATGCCAGGCATGCTGAGACTAGGGCACTACTTGAGCTTAGGAGTTGTGAATTATATTAGAACTTAAATCAACTGGTATTAGCCCAATTTGGCACCAACAGAGTAATCTGCTAAGAGTTAAAGGAAACCAAGCAGCAAAAATAAAGTGGGGGTGCAAACTGTGCTAGGTCAAAAAATGGAATAGATTGAATATTCCAGGATGATTATAATAATATTGAGAATAGGCCAGAGATCCAGTCTCTGAAAAGAAAAAAAAAAGTCTTTCCCATTTAGTGGTATTCCTAATATATTTGTCAGTGTTTCTGTTCACATTTTAAAATCTTTTTCAAAGGTATTTCTTCTTTCACAATTCAAATAGAACTACTGAATTTAGAGTTTCCATCTAAATAAAAATGGTTATCCTTTCATTGTAAAAAAAGAAAAACAAAGTACTAAATGTCATCTTTATAAGAGAATATCCATATATCTTTTAGTAAAACTAGCCTGCTCAGGTTCTCACTGAAATTATCCTCTAAACTATTGCTAAAACATTTTTTTCCCCATTTGGTTTAGTGCCATGTTGAGAAACACATTTGTTTTGTTGACTAGCATTCCTTTTTAAAGGGAACTGGTCTGATTTCTCTTACTTTTTTCCTCTTTAGATTTCTAGATATCTTTAAACAAGTAAATGCCTTAAAATCAAGAATTTAGTGCTACTACCTACATAAATAATGATTTTTTTTCCTAATCTACTCACACAAAGCAATTAGAATTCATTTTTTGGTTAAATAAATACATAATTTAGAGCTTTTGGTAAGTCTAGTAAGGATCATGAATAACCAACATTGACTTTTTTCATATTCATCTATCACATCAGAGAATATAACCACTAAAATGAAGATAGGTATTATACGTCAATAAGATCATAAGAGAAAAGGTATATGTTTCTATTCCTTGAATGGATAAGAGAAGGCACATGGAACACATGGTGTTTCAGAGTTTTAAGACTGGATTCTATTTTTAAAAATTTGTGAAAGCTAGTAACATTCCTGGTGGAAATGGACTATTCATATTTATGCATAAATTACATCCTAAGCCTCTCACCCATTCACACACAAAAACGTACAATCATTATGCTGAAATGAAAAGCAAGAGTTTGATATGTAAAGAAGTTTTGTGGCAACTATTCCTGCTTTACCTTAGTGATAGTGGTAGATTATTTGGGCTACGTACATATGACCCTCATATACTTTTTGAGTCTAATTGGAAGACTTTCATTTAACTCTCAATTTGACAATCCGAGTCATTACCATTTAAAGGAGCAGGTCAAAGTATTTGGCAATGATGGGCAGAATCATCAGAGATTCAACTTGAGTTAAGTATGAGTCAGAAAAATGGAGATATGGCCTTTCCTCATCTTTTCAGGTCCATTCTGTTAGGTGACCAAAGCATTTCTAAATAGATATTACCTCTATTATATAATAACTCATATTTGTAGTAAATCCTGATTTGAATGGAGATAGATAGTACATTTAAAATCTATCCACCTTAGTAATAAAGAAACCAAGTCTCAGTTAGGTAGAATGACTTGTTTATTGTCACACTATTAAAGACTTAACTATAGCACAAACTGACATCAAGTTTAATATTCCACCTACATTACCTAGAATACCTGACCCTAAATAACAGTGAGATTCATGATTATTGAGATCATCTTTAGAACTTTTTATTTCTTTAGGTCAGACATCAAAACATAATTTAAAATAATGAAGTAATAAAAATGAAAAGGTAAAAATCCATCAAAAAATTATGATCTCACCTTGAATGTTTTTTTCTTAAATTTACCTCAGTAGGGAATCTCAATAGATAATATTACTCACAGTAGAGAAAGCTTCATAATATAATTTAATGATTTATCCTTAACACAAGATCTAAAAAGAAATGAACATGGTTATTAGAATCTACTACTACATTCATTTCCACTGAAATTATTTATATATGCATATTTATGTATCTATATCCATTGTTACAGATCCTCCCCTAAACTTATTTTTTATTTATTTTGTATGTGGTTTATATTTACTTCTATAGGTCCATTTTATCAACCCTATTAGAAGACATATTCCTCTTGGCAGTTGAAAATAATAATTTTAATTCATAGAAATTAGATTTAATGAGATGTATAATATTATATTTTGATGAAATTGTATATAGGATTTTTAGCTAGAAAATGTATAAATAGGATCCTTGGAGTATCACTGTTAATGGAATTATTTTATGTAATAAGATAATCTAATTAAATTTAAAATAATTCTCAAAATTTTTGCAAGATTTATATAAAGAATCTAGATTTCATCCTTATTTTGTCATTTAAAATAATCTCACGTCCATGCTCTTTTAAATTATTGATTGTTTGGAAGTGAATAGCATTTATTAATTAATATGATTCACTATTCATTATTAAGATCTTGGGTCTAATATTGGAACAGAACATGAATGTTTTGAATGTGCTAAAATACCATATCAATGGAGAGCCTTGGAAGGAAGACAATCTCAAAATATTTAAAGTGATTAACTTTCTCCAATGATTCTCTACATTATATAATATAATATTTCAAGTGATTATATCCCTTGCTGCTATCCTTTAAAAAGGGGAATTCTATAATCTCTTTTCAATATATTGCAACTTTTTCATTTTATTGAAGAGTAAATGAATGTTATTTACTAAAGTTTCCATAACTGTACTATAAGAGAAAGACTAAATACCATCTCCTCCTATTTGTCCAATATTCTCTCCCAACATTCTACTATTACCCCTACAATTACATGAAAATCTTGGGAGTTGACAATAAAGCACATGATACTTTTAGAATAGAATAGAATAAGAAAAATAATTTCCTGCTGTTTTATTTTAGTGTATAGAAATGTGTAAAATCTTAGAAGCAGCTTTTGAGGAAATCAATGTCTTTTTTCCATATAAGGATCTCCTTGGATTAGATCCCAGACTCTGGATAAAGTAGAGAAATTTTTTTCTAATATTGTCTTTTTTAAGTGCATTCAGTGCTCTATCATGCCTAGATTTTTAAAATGAATTATCTATACATGAATTTTTTAAATAAAAAGAGAAAAAGAGAGAAAATATTATAGTGTAAATTATATTCCTATCCTGATGACCAATTCTTTGTCTGTATACTCAGTTTGTGTGTGTGTGTACACATATCCCATACTTTGAGAGCAGATGGTTTATAAGTGGTTTGACAAGTTACATTTATGAAACAATAAATCTATAAAAAAGTTGTCTTCACTAGGTCATTCTACTAAATGGCATTTCATGAAAAGTTGGAAATGACTAAAAAAACTGAAAAACAACAAAAATTTCAAGTTAATGCTTGCAAAGCACTTTAAACAGATTAAGTTATTTAAGATCCACAAGAGTCATTTAGTCAAAAAATATTTGCTAAGTACCTACTATGTGCCAGACTTGTTGTTAAATGCATCCTTATATGAGGAAACTGAGACTTAGAGAGCCTATACGCCTTACTCAAGGTTCACATCATTAGTAAAAGTTTGAGAATTTAAATGAAATGTTTCCCATCCCAATCATAGTAGACCATATGTGCTATTTGAATCCTACTTTCTTCTATAGATGTTTAACTTAGAAGTGAAGGGTGTTCCAAAGACAATGATATAAGCATTTTGTTGACCACCGAAAACTCAGATGAACTTTAAGGAAAAACCCATTCTTAGTTTGAAACTGAATTTCCTGACTAAATTCAGTCCTCTTATATAGTATTTGATTCTACCTCTGGGTAGAAGAACCTGTCTTGTCATTTTATTATGTAATATTTGATTAATTCCTTTTTTTTTCTATTTTTATGCTCATTTTTTCAGATGAAAAATAATTTACAGATGACATCCAGTAATCTAGTAATGATGGAGTAACCCAGAACAGCTCTGTGCAAACATGAGAATTCTTTCCAACCAATATTAAAATATTGCCACAAAATTAATACAGCAATAAAAGAACCAATAAGGAGAAATAGTGAAACAACTTTCAAGAAAAGAAAAAAATACAAAAAACAAAAGGTAGCCAATGAACATATAGGGCATGGGAGTGAAAGTAGAGTAGAGCCAGCAAGAAGCTGTAGCAAGGAGGGAAGAGCAAGCCAAGAATAAACCATACCCCCAACCCCACATCTGGTGTCTCAGGTTTGGGATCTAAGATCAAACCAACATGTAGAACCTGAGATCCTGCCTGGGCAAATAGTGGTAAAAGCCTCTCCATACCCCTCAAAATTTCAAACCTGGGGAAAAGTTTAGAGCCCCAGCCCAAGGAATTCTAGTCTGGAATTGAGATAAGGACTTAGTTCACACTTTGGGGTGGTTTATAGTACTAATCACTAAGTACTGATCTTTTTGCCTAAAACTCAG
Source organism: Monodelphis domestica (assembly GCF_027887165.1). NCBI lineage: Eukaryota > Metazoa > Chordata > Mammalia > Didelphimorphia > Didelphidae > Monodelphis > Monodelphis domestica. The sequence continues at coordinate 562,090,374 of NC_077227.1, forward strand.
GGCAGAGGTTCAAGACAGGACAATCAAGGGTGTGCCTGACTGAATCAAGTACACAGTCCCTGACCTGATCAGACCTGATCAGAGTGAGGCAGAAAGTTTACACCTAAGTCTGAAGCAAGTCATTATGCTATTAGCATCTCAAGGGACAACTGAATCAGCAGGGGCAAGGGCTCTTAGAGCTCTCAGCCCTCAGACCTGTATCCCCAAGATAGGAAAAATGAGCAAACAACAAAAAAGCACCTAACTCTAAAGAATTTTTATGGAGACAAAGAGCAAGGAATAGTGAAAGCAAAGGAAATATATGTGAAGTCCAAAAGAAAAATATGGATCAGATACAGATTCTGGAAGAACTAAAAAAAAAGGCTTCAAAAAGCAATTAAGAGAGGCAGAGGAAAAGTGGTAAAGAAAAATGAAAGTTATGCAAGAAGTGGGCCAATTGAAAAAGGAGAACTGTGAAGATGGGATTAACTTCTCCCTTGCCCATTTTTTAGATTTAATCACCAGAAGCATATACACCCCACTTACCCTTAAGTGGGGGAGGTCTGCGACCAACATGTGTGAAAGTGAGTAATGAATTAGAAACCATTGACTGCCCCCTGGGCAGTCCTAAGCAAAACTATAGACTATAATTTGTCCACATAGAAAGTAGAATAAGACCAAGAAGTGACACAAAGAAGCATCGTTAAAAGGACTTACAACTTCCTATGAGGCACTTCTTTGTTTGCAGTTCTGAGTTCAATTTGAAGGCTGGTAAAGAATCTGCTTACTGGACTTGAGACCTTGGACTTGGTAAGACTGTTCTTAAATCTATCCCTTTGAACTACCATATGGGTGAGTGAAAATGATTGACTCCTTTCCTGGATTTTCTGAAGGGACTAGCCTCAGGAGAAGCTTCCCCTTTTGAGAGAAGCTTACTGATTGAAGCTCTTGCTTTATTCATCCTCAAGCCCTTGGATCAAGGCTGAGACCCCTCTAGCTGAGGACTAATTAGCCCTGCCTGTGTTGAGCCAGGGGACAGACAAAAATATTTAGTGTGTTAGGTTAGATATTTTATCCTTTCCTCTTTCTGATTTTCTTACTTTCACTCTTTCTACATTTTATAAACAAATTGCTAAAAAATCCTTTGGAATTGATTAAGTTTCTGGTGACCATACTCTTAAATAATCTAGTCCAACCCCTTACAGAAACAAAACCTGACAGAAGAAAATCTGGTCTTAAAATCCAAATTGACTGTCTAGAAAGTAATGATTTCATGAGAAGTCAAGAAACAATAAAGTGGAATCAAAGATTGAAAAAAAAAGAGGAAAACGTGAACTATTTTATAGAAAAAAATACCTAGAAAACTGATCTAAGAGAGACAATTTGAGAATTATTGGACTACCAGAAAGCCATGATCAAGAAAAATCTTGCACATCACATTATAAGAAATTAAAAGGTAATTGCACAGAGATTCTTGAACAAGAAAATATAATTGAAATTGAAAGAATTTACAGATCACCTTCGGAAAGAAATCCTCAAATGATGACTTCTAGGAATATAAACAAGAGATACCAAGCCAAGGAAAAATGCTTCAAGCAGTCAGAAAGAAATTATTCAAATACCATGGAGCTATAATCATTATCACACAGGACCTAGAGGCTTCTTCATTAAAGCATTGGAAGGCATGGAGTATGATATTTAGGAATGCAAAAGATCTGGGTTTATAAAACAGAGTAACCCTTCCAGCAAAATTGCATATATTCTTCCAGGGAGGAAAATGGACATTTAATAAAATAGAAGATTTCCATGCATTTCTGAGGAATGAGCCAGACCTAAACAATAATTTTGAAGTCCAAACATAAGGCATAAGAGAAGCATAAAAAGGTAAATAAGAAAGAGAAAAGTTAAGGAACTCATTAAGGTCAAAATGTTTATATTTCTACACAGAAAGAGGATTTCTGTAATTCTCAGAAATTACTCTTAGTAATAGAGAAGATAGAAGGAATTTACTCAGGAAGAGGATAGAGAATTAATCTGATTATGATGATATGATGTACATGATGATATATGATAATATGAGTATATGTAAATATGATGATATGGAAAAATATGCATCATATGATATGGTAGGTATACATATGAATAATATGTAAAAACCAATCAAGGGCTGAAAGAGGTGGTTGTACTGAGAAAAGGGAAGGGGGAGATAGAATGGAGTAATGTAGGGATAAGTGCTAAGGGATAGAGAAAAATTCATAGATTGTCTTTAAGAGGAAAGGAGAATTTTTGATAAAAGTGCTGATGGGGGGAAAGATTATGGAAGGAAAGGAGGATCTTGGGATTTGACCGTTTTCAACTGTCACTCTGGATCTGACTTTCACTGAGCTGGAAGGAAGATTTTTACTCTGGCATCCCCTGGGAAAACCTAATCTTGTGGAAAGGTTAGGGATTCCTGGGTTGGTGAATTTTTCTTGGAGTATACTGCATTTTCCCTGGATTACAGAGATTCACCTGTCTGAGAGCTACCAGTCAAAGATCAAATTGGCTAAGGTAATCCCAAGAATTCTGTCATCTGGGACTCTAGGTTACATAGGAAGTCAACCCCAGGCTTGAGAGGGATTTTTGGCTACTAGTGAGTCCTAGCTCCTTAGCCTTTTTAAAGACAATCTGGGTACTTAGATTAGCAGAGAGTCATATAGCATTTGGATTTTTAGGTAAGAGCAGAGAGTGGATAGGCAGGGCCTACAGAAGCAATAAAGAGTGCCTCTTGAGAGATGTGTAGAAGGTGGGTTGAGTCTAGATCTGTAGGTTTAGAACCCTTCCTGCCCTTTCCCTTACTCCAATTATCAAAATAAACTTGGTTTCCAAAGTCCAAGGGTGGGTGTTTCTCATCTCCCATATATCTAGGCCTTTCCCAAAAAATCTACCTCCATTTGGAGATAGCCATATCTTTCAGTAAATTATATAACAAAAAGGGGTGAAAATTCATTATACAGAGGGGAAGATAACAGTGGTAACAAGGGGAATTGCTCAAACTTTACTCTCATTGTAAAGGGCTCAGAGAGGGTAAAACAAGCACACTCAGTGCTGTATAGAATTCTATCTTACCCTACTCAGTGGAATATAGAATTCTATTCTACCCCAAAGAGAAGTAGAAGGGGAATATGACAAAGGAAGATAGAAGCAACTGGAGGGAAGGGAAGTTGGGGTATGGTGACACTAAGCAAAATATTGGTGAGGAGGAACAGAGGGAAAGGGAATAGAAAAGGATTTAAACTGGAAAATATGACGGAGGGTAATACACAGTGATCATAACGCTGAATATGAATGGGATGAACTCACCCATAAAATGGAAACAGATAGCAGAGTGTTTTAAAAACCAGAATCCTAATATATGTTATTTACAAGAAACATATTTGAGGTAGAGTGACACACATAGATCTAAGATAAAATGTTGGAATAGAATTTATTATGCATCATGTAAAGTAAAAAAAAAAAGCAGGAGTAGCAATCATGATATGAGACAAAGTTAAAACAGAAATTGATCTGAATAAAAGACAAAAGGAAGAAAATTACATTTTGCTAAAGGGTTCTATAAATAATGAAGTAATGTTATGAAACATTTATGCACCAAATGATGTAGCACCTAGAAAAAAATTAGAGTTAATAGATATCTATAGAAAACTGAACATGGAAAAAAGGAATATACCTTCTTTTCAGCAGTATATGATACATATACAAAGATTTACCATGTACTAGGGCACAGAAATATTGCAAACAAATGCAGAAAAAACAGAAATAATGGATGCAATTTTTAGATCATAATGAGATAAAATTATAATTAACAAGGGCTCATGAAAAAGCATATTTACAAGTAATTGGAAACTAAATAATTTTTCAAAACTAGTGTGTCAAAAAATATCACAGAAGCAATTATGGACTTCATTAAAGAGAATGACAATGAGGAAACATCATATCACAACCTATGGGATACAGCAAAAGCTACTCAGGGGAAAATTAATATCTCTGAGTGCCTATAGGAATATATAGAAAATAGAGAGGGGGGAGATAAATGAATTGGACTTTGTGAATACTGGATTTAGCTATCTCCTGATAGTAACAATGAAGATACTTAGCTCTTCTTGTATAGTGAAGCTAGAATTGTAATCCACAATCAATTTTTAGATTTTAATCTACAAAAAAGATAATAACTCAGTATTTAAGTACATCTACCTATTTTAACCACAAAAGGTGTTAAGTAACTACAAAAGGTGAACTTATCAAAAAAGGTGTTAAGTAACCCAAAAAGATATAATCTAACCAAAGAAAGTGAGAATTAAAGAGTGGGCAGTCCTGGAGAAAAGCATCTGCTGTGATTGGTAGACGTGAAATTTAGGAGAGGTGACACAAAAGAAAAATATTCTTTAAAAATAGGATGAAAGGCCAGAAGATATTTTCGATTTGAGTTTCCAGTTGTATGGAGGCTTTGACTTGGAGGAGAGACTTGAAGATAGACCCTTGAGGAGCAACTGAAAGACAGACCCTTGAGGATCAACTGGAAGACAGACACCCAGACTTCTTTCCATTTAGACTGTCACCATTGGTGAGTGAAAGGCTGACTTAGTGACCCTTCTTTTCTCGGGGACTCTCCAAGAAAAGGCCCATCATCTTGAGAATCTCTTCCCCTGGCTGGAGCTTCTAAATTCTGACTGATATCAGAAGAAGCGAGAGTTTTCTCTCTCTCCCTCATTCCTTAATATCTTCCATCTATTCTAAATATTGTAAATAAACTACCATAAATTCCATTTACTTTAGTAATTCATTTTGGGATGTAGAAATTAAATCCTTGGCGACCACCTATATAAACATTTAAAGTCCAACCACAATAAAAATTTAAGAACTTGCAACTTAAAAAATAAAAAAGAACAAATTGAAAATCCCCAGATAAAAACTAAATTGGAAATTCTAAACAATACAGGAGAAATTAAACAAATGTAAAAAAAAAACAAATAAAAGCAAAAATAAATATTGAACTAATAAATTAGCCTAGGGGCTGGTATTTTGAAAAAACAAATAAAATAAAATAGTGGTTAATCTAATAAAAATGAAAGAAGAGAAGCAAGTTAGTAGAATCAAAGATGAAAAAGGTAATCTCACCTCTAAAGAGGTGCAATTTAAAGTAATTACTTAGACCTATTTTGCCCAGTTACATGGCAATAAATATGACAATCTAGATGAAATGGGTGAATATGTACAAAAAAATAAATTGCCTAGATTAACATAGGAGGAAATAAGAATACTTAAATAATCCCATCTCAGGAAAAGAAATTGAACAAGCCATTAAGGAATTTCCTAAGAAAAAATCCCCAGGGTCAGATGAATTCACAAGCAATTTCTATCAAATATTTAATTAAAAACTAATCCCAATATCATAAAAATCATTTGTCAAAATAAGCAAAGAAGGAATTATATAAAATTCTTTTTATGACACAAATATCATATCAATTCCAAAGCTAAGCAGAACAAAAACAGAGAAAGAAAATTATAGACAAATCTCTTTAATGAACAAAGTTGCAAAAATCTTAAGTAAAACACCAATAAAAAATTACAGCCAATTATCACAAGGATTATTCATTATGTCCAGGTGGGATTTATACCAGAAATGAGAGGATGGTTTAATATTAGGAAAACCATCCACATCATTGACCATATCAATAATCAAACCATCAGAAATCACATGATTTCTTAATAGATGTAGAAAAAGCCTTTGACAAGATACAAAACCCATTCCTACTAAAAACAATAGAAAGTTTAGGGATAGAAGGACCATTCCTCAAAATAATAGAGAGTATATATTTACAACCACCAGAAAGCATCATCTTCAATGTGGAAAAGTTAGAAGCCTTCCCAATAAGATCAGGAGTGAAGCAAGGATGTCCACTATCACCGTTATATTTAATATAGTATTAGAAATGCTAACAGTAGCAAATTGAGAAGAAAAAGCATTTGAAATATTAACAGTATCAAATTGAGAAGAAAAATAAATTGAAGGAATTAATGTAAGCAATGAGAAAACTAAGCTATACTCTTTGCAGATGATATGATAGTATACTTAAAGAGAAAACTGACTAAAAGGCTAATGGAAATAATTAACAAGTTTAGCAAAGTTGCAGGGTACAAGTTAAACCCACACAAATCATGAGCATTTCTGTATATTTCCAACAAAACTCTGCAGCAGGAGTTAGAAAGAGAAACTCCTTTTAAAATCACTCTAGACAATATAAAACATTTAGGAATCTATCTACCAAGACAAATGCAGCAATTATATGAACACAACTATAAAACACTTTCCAAACAATGAAGATGTAAATAACTGGAAAACCATTAATTGCTCATGCATAGGATGAGCTATGTGAATTTTAGATTTTTCTCCATTTTGCTTAGTCTTTAGAAATTCTAGCAACTAGGAATGTATATACCCCTACTTAAGGATTAAGTAATGAGGAGGATGGCTTATGACCACATGTGCTAGTAAGTGAAAAATAAGAAACAACTGACAGATCCCCTGGGCTGTCCTAAGTCAAGATTAAATTACCATTGGTACATCTGAGACACAGGAAGTGAGGTAAAGAACAATCTACATATTTTCACATCACTTCCTATCTCAGGTTGCTATTTCTCTCTCACTCAGAGATGTTGGGCTCATTTGCAACATTGGGCTCTGTCAGCAGTATGGGGAGCACTGGGCAGCATTTTGACATGCTGGCAGCTCTTGTTGGGTTTTGACATTTGTGGCTTGGTGGTGAGGTGACTGATTCCTCCATTCCTTCTTTCCTTGACCTCTAAGTCCTATCTGGCTTGCCAGAGCAGTCCAATTCTGTTTTCTCTCTCTATTCTTCTTAATTTCTTCCCTCTATTGTAATTAAACCACCATAAAAATCCCAAACTTACTTGACTATTTTATTGGGATTGAATTTTAATCCCTGGTGACCACTAGTATAATAAATTCAGTCAACAACCCTAATTTTTAGCAACATAATAATATTAGTCAATAATAATAGTCAACATAATAAAAATGACAATTCTACTCAAATGAATATATTTATTCAGTGCCATACCTATCAATTTGCCAAAAAGCTATTTTTATAGAATTAGGAAAAAAATATAACAAAGTTCATCTGGAAGAACAAAAGATCAAGAATATCAAGGGAAATAATGGGGGTGGGGAAGTGAAGGATGGGGCGTTATTAGTACCAGATCTTTAAACTGTACTATAAATCAGTGGTCATCAAAACAATATGGTACTGGGTAAAAGACAGAAGAATGGATCAATAAAATATATAAGGGAAAAATGACCTCAGCAACCTAGTGTTCAATAAACCCCCAAATCCTAACTTTTGGTAGAAGAACTTACTATTTGGCAAAACTGCTGGGAAAATTGGAAAATAGTATGGGAAAAATTAAGTTTAGATCAATATCTTACATTTTATACCAAGATAAATTCAATATGCATAAATGATTTAAATATAAAAAGTGAAATCATAAATAAGTTAGGGAACATAGAATAGTATACCTGTAAGATCTGTGGAAAAGGTATGAATTTAAGACTAAGCAAGAGATAGAGAACATTACAACGTGTAAAATGAATGAGTGATTATATAAAATTAAAAAAAAAAAGTTTTGTACAAACAAAACCAATGCAACCAAAATTAGAAGGAAAGCAACAAAATGAGAAAACAGTTTTATAAAAAAAAACTGACAAAAGTTTGATTTCCCAAATATATAATGACCTAAGTCAAATTAAAAAAAAATTAAGCCATTCCTCAAACAACAAATGGTCAAGGGACATGAATAGGCAGTTTTCACATAAAGAAATCAAAACTATTAATAAGCTCATGAAAAAAAATCTTCTAAATCCCTCCTGATTAGAGAAATGCAAATTAAAACAACTCTGAGGAACCACCTTACACTTAGGAGACTGGTCAATATGGTAGTAAAGGAAAGTGATAAATGTTGGAGAGGATATGGCAAAACTGGGGCAGTAATACACTGTTGGTGGAGTTGTGAATTGGTCCAACCATTCTGGAGGGCAATTAGGGATTTTCCACAAAGCATTAAAAAAATGTTTGCCCTTTGATCAAGCCATACCACTGCTGGTTTTGTATCTCAAAGAGGTAATAGGAGAAAATGCTTTTTCAAAAATATTTATAGCTGCACTGTGTGGTGGCACTAAAATTGAAAAATGAGGGAGTGTACCTTGATTGGGGAATGACTGAGCAAATTGTGGTATCTGATGGTGATAGAATACTATTGAGCTGAAAAGAATGATGAACTGGAGGATTTCTATGTGAAATGGAAATACCTCCAAGACTTGATGCAGAGTGAAAGGAGCAGAACCAGGAGAACATTGGACAAAATGGCACAATGGAATGTAATAGACTTTTCTGCTAGCAGCAATGCAATGATCCAGGACAATCTAGAAGAATTTATGAGAAGGAATGCTATCTATGTCTACAGAAAGGACTATGGGTGTAGAAATGCAGAAGAAAACCATATGAACTAACACATAGTTCAAAGTTGATTAAGTTTTGATGTTAAAAGATCAATCTATTGCAAATATGAATAACACAGAAATAAATTTTGACACTTAAGCTAGAGAAATAAGAAGGAACTATTACAAAATGAAGTCTTTAAGACTATAGTAACAAAGAGCCATGCATGCCATAATGATTATTCTAGGCAACATATGCCCAATATTTTAGTGAAAGAAATACATTTAATATACCAGAATATTTTTTGAGAATAGCAACTAAAATAATTACAATTTTGTCACATTTTCTAGAGTCTTTTATATTTAATGACTAATATTAGATTCTCAGAATATTTGAAAAACAATTTGTGAATATGATAATAAGTCCACTGGCTCAGAGAATTGTAGAAGGGAAAGGAAATTAAGAAGTGACTATTTTTTTAGATTGACTATGGAGAGAATTCTTTAGGGTCAAGGTATATTAGTATAAACGGATGATTTTAGATTTAACTTCTAAAATCAGTACTCAGTTCAGCTATGAATTTGAGTATTTGCTGGGCAACCAGTGTGGTAGAATAGATCCAGTATGGAACATGGAGTCAGAAAGACCTGAGTTCAGTTTTGATTATAGATGTTTACTATGATTCTGAGCAAATCATTAACCCTTTGACTCAATTTCTTCATCTATAAAATGAGCATAATAAGAATACCTCTTTCTTATGGCTGTTATGAGTAAAAAAATGAGAAAATATTTAAAAGAATTTTTAAACCTTAAAATACTACACAAATATCAGCTTTAATTATGACCTCCAATAATGAAGAAATTTAACACTTTCAGTAATATTGAATTTCCCTAAAAATATGATTAGCTGTATTTTCTTATAAAATACCTATACCTTATAAAAATACCTTATAAAATACATATAAATGTACAAGATGATCTGTCTTTCACAATCTCAGATGGTTTCCAGACTTTTAGTCTACTATAATCAATACTGAGAGGTTATACTGTGAAAGACTATAAAATTAATTGATCTGAACATTAATTTAAAATTCATTAATTAAAAAAAATATTAAGCACCTGTTTTCTATAAGGCCCTATCAGAGAGAGAGAGGAAAAAAAAAGATATGATCTCTGCTTTTTGAATCTTACCATCTAGTAAGGGAGACATGATACACATGCACAAGGAAATATAATAAAAGCAAGAATTTGAATATATTGTAAGAATTGGTAAATATTTAACAATAGACTCAGAAAAATAAATACATGTGACATACTGTTAAGATTAATCTGCATTATTAACATTTTCATTGTTTCTTTCTTAATCTAGACAATAAATAAAATAATAAATCAAAATTTGATTTGTATCATTTTCTAATTTCTGAGATGTAAATTCTTACACTGAAAATTTTATGATCAGTTTATTTCAGCTCATTAGAACTGGTTCACATTTCTAGTGTGTTTTAAGGTTTATGAACTAATTTGTTCACAGCCACTTCAGGACTAACAAATGGGTAGATAATGTTGTCCAAATTTTAAGGATAAGGAAATGTAGATTCAGGAAAATCAAAGAGGATGCCCATAACTATATTGCTACTAAATGTCATCTAAGATTTGAACATATCCCCTAATTCCATTCTCTCCCCTAATTTTTCACTGACTTGGACCAGTATAAGAGATTACATCACGGCAAAAAAATTATATTATTTCCCTTTCTGAACTTCAGTATTTTAATTTCCAAATTGGAAATATTATCTTCATGAACTACCTATCTGTAAATTGGAGTTGAGTAGAAATTGCTTTGTTAATTAAAAAATTAAAATAAATTATTTCATTTACTAATATCATTCCCCTTTTTCTATGTCCATTTCTATATATTCTCCCTTATATATTTTACTATTTTTTTAGCTTACCTAAAACATAGGGCTTTGTTTTAGTATCTTATTTTATATATGTTTTAATACTAGTTGGTCCTTATTATGAAGTGTGATATTATATTATATTATATGATATTATGTTATGTTATATTATTATATTATGTTATGTTATATGATATGATATGATATATCTTCTAAATATAGACAGAAGTGCTTGGGCAATTTAGCAGTAATCCTAACACCAATATACTTCAAAAGGTCCACATTCTTCCTCAGTGTAAAAGTTTCCTTTACAAAAAGAGACCATTGCCATCTCACCATTACATGAACAGGTAGATTGTTTTTATAATTTGGAATTGTCCAAAAGTCTCATTCCTTGGTTGTCAGTCTCTAGAAACATTGCTAGGTTGGGTTTCAGATGACAGACCCTTTGGTAGCCATTACTTGAAATCTTCAAAGTTAGCAGTCTGACAAGGCTTTTTCTGTAACTAGTTCATACTGCAAGAATGCAGAATCACTTCCATATCACAATTAGAGAAAAGCTTTAGTGGAGGATTATAATAAGATAGAAATATGACTAAAAGTAGTGATGCTGAAAATGCTTGAGTATCGTATGTACTCAGGTCTAATAAATTATCAATAAATTGTAAATCAGATTGGAAAGAAAAATGTTACTGCAAAGTTTGCATTGCTATGACAAGAATAGTTAGTGAAGTTGACAATAGGAATTACTTAACTTACTGTATTGTACCCAATTAAATTGAACACTACCCAAAATAACAACATAGTATTAATTCATTTGTAAATGAGGACATTAAACTTTTCTCAGTTGATAATAGCCAAAGATTTACAGTGCACCAAACAAAAATAGCTCAAGGCTGGAACATTCCCTTAAGGTTTGAAACAATGTGTGCTCTGAGATATCTAGATATTTAAACAAATGTAAAAAACGAATAATGGTGCATAAAATCATAATAATTCAAGATAAGTACCAAATTAACACAATTCTTTTTATAATTAGCTATTTTATTGAAGCACTTAATTTACCAATAACCCAAAGACTCTCTTCCACATCTAATGCAAAACATGGGCTTTGTATCCTAAGGAGTGTGCCCAACTTTATTTGAATTGGATTGAACTTTATCTACTGCTTTCAATAGCACACCTTGCCAACTTCAGTCAATTCAGGTTATGACATTCACATTCAAGCAAAGCGAAAAGGCCTCAGAGAGAATAATTTTCTCTGGGTAAATATTTCTGTCTGCTACAATTACTAAAACAGTTTCTTTCTCTTTTTTCCCCTCTACCCGATTAATCCATCCTGTTATTCGCTAAATTCACAAGCTAATGGAAGAGGAGCTGCTATAGATAGATTCTAATTTTAGCAATATTTTCAGACAGCTAAATTACCATTTTTATTATAAAGCAGAGAAGTATTTTCTTCAACAAGCTTCCTAAGCAACATTGCAGTTAATTCCAAAAGGAGAGGAGAAAGGAGGTAGTTGATTCTCATGGCATTTAAAGGGATGACAAGTTGAAAATATCCTCAGTGTTTGGTCATGGCTTAGTGTAAGATTCCATTCCATATGCCAACTTATGAATTTATGCAAAAGAGTCTTTAGCAAAATTATATATTTATAATAAATATGAATTCTACAATTTTAATATATTTCTTTCAATAAAATTTCTATACCAATCCCAGTGTGAACATTTGTTAATATAATTAGTAGGTAATGACGTGCAGAGTAATAACTAAAATTATTTGGGATGTTATGTGCTTCAGTGCTTCTTTTGATAGATAGAGAAATTCATATGCTTAGAATGAAAAAAAATTAGGAGCAGAATGAAAGATGTCTTTGGAATTCAAAGTTGAAGTTCTTATGTCTCTTTCTAAAAAAATTACATCTGTTAGGTTAAAAAAAGGAGATAAGTTGATGGAAAGACTAAATAAGATGTGATTCCTGTACTCATGGAGCCTGCAGTCTGCTAAGTGATACATACTGATATGCAAGGTAAAATTAAACATGATAAGTGAATAGCAAGTGTACAAATCTAATATTAAGAGAAATTTAACAAAATGAATGTGAGAGACTGGAACAAAGAAAAAGTGTTTCTATATCTATCAAAGACTACCTATTAAGTTATGAGAAACAAGGGCTAAAAATAGCATTACTATAACATGTTTATAAGTATATACACATGTATGATGCATGAATATAACTATGTATGATAGATATTGACATATTCACACACACACACACACATATATATATATATATATGTATAACTCCTTGTCACATGGAAGAAATGATGGATTTGTTAAAACTTGATCAGAGGAGGGAAGTGAGATGTCTCAGTGGATTGAGAGCAGGAAGTGCTGGGGCTCAAATCTAGCCTCTGACACTTTCTAGCTTTGTGACCCTTCTCGAGTTAATTACCTTTATTGCCTAGTCCCTACTACCCTTCTGTCTTGGAATCAATATATATTATTAATTCTAAGACAAAAAGGAAGGGTTAAAAAAACTTAATGATAGGATTATATATTTAGAACTTGGGTAATTAATATAATAACCCCATTTAACAAATGTGGGACTCGAGCATAAGAGAAGTTAAACAATTTGCCCAGTATATAGAAGCTAGTAAATGTCCAAGGTAGGAACTGAACTCAGATCTCCCTTACTTTAAGTACAGCACTAAATTTTTATTGGTCAGAGTTTAGTCACATCTGACTCTTCAAGATACAGTGGGCATTTTGTGGGGGGGATAGAGTAGTTTGTCATTTCTTCTCAACTGAATTAGACACACATAGATGAAGTAATTTTCCCAGGATTACACATTTAGTGAATGTCTAAGGCTGAGTTTAAACTCTGGGGTTCTAATTCTAGGCCCAAAGCTCTATCAACTGAGCTATCTAGCTGCCTCACAGCACTAAGTACAGTGTTCCATCTAAACCATGACTTAGACTTAAAAACAAATTCCTTACATTTCTTAAAATCAGTAATGTATACAGGTTCCAAAGCAGCAGATGGATAAAGGCTAGGCAGTGGGGGTTAGAGGATTTTTCCAGGATCACACATATATGAAATGTTTGATTTGAATCTAGGACTTTCTGGTTCTACGACTGACTCTCAATCAACTGTGTGACCTAACTGCTCCCAAAACATGATTAATTTCAGTCATTAATTTTAAATTTCTATTCTAAATATTGATTCTAAAGCAAAAGAGTTGTAAGGACTTAGCAATTGAGGTTAAAGGACTTGCCCAGTCACACAGGTAGGAAGCATTTGAGGTTAGATTTGAACCTAGGACCTCCATTATCTAAGCCTGGTTCTCTGTCCACTAAGGCACTGAGCAACTCAGAGGGATCATAGTATACTTTCATAAGTTAAACTGGCAAAAATTTCATCTTCAGATCACCTTTTTTTGGTACTAAACTTAGCTCCAGGCCTGGAGTTTAAGCTAACAGGTATCAAGTATCAAAGGGGAAATTAGAATCCATCTTCCTTAATCTAAACCCAACTTCAATATAATTTCAGATTCCCTCTATTTTGTGTCATACAAAAATGAATTTATGATCATAATATAGTTTTCAACGATGCATAACATAACCTATGCATTTCTATTATTCTGCTCTCTGTCCCTTCTCATAATTTTATGACAGAGAATATACCTAGCATGGTAAGGACCATTCAGAAGTAATGTTGACATTATACACATGCCAGTAAAATATGTGAACTCTTCATATGTTGTCTCTCATTCTCATTTTGTAATTGGTACATTTTTTTCTTTCAGAAACTACTAGATAATATTCTTCACACAACTTCTTCAAGATAATTCCTCATTTGAAATCTATTGTCCTCTGTTCCGACCCACTGAGTACTTTTCCATTGCCCTTTGGGTGATAGCCAAATTCAATTCTTTGAAGACAGTAGTATTACATGTTATTCTCACAGCAATACAACATTACTAGAAGAATAATACTATTAAAAAGATGAGCTTTTGTTTCAAGGAATGGTTTGGTATCATTAAAAGAATTGGGCAATTTCCCAAAGGCAATTTAAGCCTGCTTTTCTTCTCTGGTTCAATTGTGAGCCCAGTGTACTTTCCAATTGCAGCTCTTGTCCAAGATATATAGTGTTTTAAGAAATAGGAAATTTCTTATTAAATGAGAAACTGATGTAGTATGTTAATAAGTGGGCTTTCACGTATCCCCTTTGTAGATTTAATATAATCCTACTATTACATACCAAATTATTTGTTATCTATTGAAAAATCATTTATTATTTGCTTTGTTTCTGCTCTTGAATTTAAGTGCACACTGACAACTCACTGGGATTTTAGAATCTAAAGATTTTACTTTTCATTTAAATGTCAAGTTTGATCCAAGTAGCAAATGTACCTCTGTGCTGTAGCAGGGATCTATTTGAGCAAAGGTGAAATCATATGTCTATTTTATTGAGAGTACAAGAGAAAAATAATTTAAATCTTCATATGTGTCTTAAAGCACCACACTGGAATTTTACCAGAATGCTTTTGTGTCATCAATTTTAGCAGCAGCAAATTATTTTAAACTTTTTCTATATAAATCAAAACCCAAATTACACATGTGACAAGAGGAAAGGAAAGTAATCCTTACCATACTTTTATAATATAGAAACAACTAAATATTGTACCAAAGGTAGGGATTTAAAAAAATTTTGAAAAGGAAATAATTTCTAACTTGCTTAAGGTAAAATTCTTAAAGAGCTAGGCTGACAGATTCCTAACTAGTTAAAATGAAGATCAAATGAGAATTTCATATGAAAAATGGCCATTTAATTGAGTTCTTTTACAAATTAGAAAAATAATGATAGTTTTAAAACACAAAATAGGTACATACTATTTACTGGAAATTTACCTCTCATTTCTGTGTTCTTGAAATGAAGAAGCAAATCCAAAGGAAAAGCTGCTTTCTGATAAACAATGATTAGCTTCAGTGGACAAAAACTGATGGTTCTTTTTAAAAATAATGGTAGAGTAAAATATAGGGTACATGGGATTGTGAGGAAATAATGTTACTAATTAATGTTCCCTTTTTCATAAGTGGTAAGAAAAATGTGATGGTAGAGACTGAATCAATGGCATAGAAGTGATTTAATCACAAGAAATATTTTTCTTTCTTCTGATGGGTCAAGCCTTTATAGGAGAGAGTCTGGGATGAAGTGTGGTATAGTAGAAAAAATGGAAGGCATGCAGGGAGGAAAACTTATTTAAACCTTTCCTTGTTGACTTCTTAGACTACGAATAGATCATTTCTTTTCCCTTAGTTTCCTCATCTGCAAAATAAGATATCAGAAGCATCTACCTCATGAGTTTGCTATGAGGATCCAATGATATTTGAAATCATTTTATATGTATATATATATATATAAATACAAACATGCCTATGTATATGTATGAATATATATGTAGATTAAAAAGACATGTATCAAGGAAATAGACTAATTGAAACAATCAACAACTTTAGGAGAGTTTTAGGAAATAAAGTAAACCCCAAAATATCACCAGCATTTTCCTATGCTGTCAATAAAAGTCAACAAGAGACATGCCATTTACAATAAATATAAACAAAAAAAAATATATCTGAATCTACCTGCCAAGCCAAATCTAGGAAGTATATAGATACAAAATAACTACAAAAAACTTCTAAGAGAAAGTCATATTGAAGCAATTAGGAAAAAAAAATATTAGTTACTTATGGGCAGCCTAAGTTAATATAATAAAATAAAAATCATTCACAAATTAATTTACTTTTCATCACCAAACCAATCAAATTATCCCCAAAATATCTCAGAGAGCTACAAAAATAATAGCAAAATTCATCTGAAAGAGTAACTTGCCTCTACTTTCAAGAGGGTTTGTGAGAAAATATAAAAATAGCCTATCTCTACTGGAACTCAAACTAAATTAAAAAGTGGCCACCATTAAAAAATATGGTATTGACTAAGAAATAGAGGAGAGGACCAATGGAATTAATTAGGGAATGAACATGCAATAATAAATTACCATAATAACCTAGTGTTTGACACACAAAAAGATCAAGCTTTTTGAAAAAGGACTTATTAGCTCACTAAAACTTTTAGGAAAACTTGATAACATTATGGTACAAATTAGCCATAAAACAATCACTCATGTTACATATCAAGGTAAAGTAACAAAGAATACATGATTTAAAATAAAGGTTGATACCATAAAACAAATTAAAGGGACACAAAATATTTTACATGTCAGACCAATGAATAAGGATAGAATTTAGGTCAAAATAAATTATAAAGAATATTATGGATATAAAATAAATAACTTTACTACATTAAATTTTAAGAATTTCTGCACAAATAAAAACAATGCAACCAAGATTAAAAGGAAGATAGCAAACTGGGAAACATCTTCATAATAAATATTTCTGACAAAGACTTCATTTATCAAATATATAGAGAGCTCAGTCAAATTTATAAGAATACCAAGTATTTCCCAGTTGGTGAATGATCAAAAGATATGAACAGGAAATTATCTTTTGAAGATACTGAAACTATATTGTCAGATGCAAAAATGCTCTAAATCACTATTGATTATAGAAATGCAAATGAAAACAACTTTGAGGTACTACCTTACACCCATCTTACTAGCTAACATGACAAAAAAGGAAGGAAAAGTATAAATTCTAGAAGGGTTGTGGGAAAAGTGGGACACTAATACATTGTTGGTGAAGCTGCAAACTGGTACATTCATTCTCATTTCATAATTCCAGGGCAATCTGGAACTATGCCCAAAAGTTCATGATTCTATGTATAACCTTTGACCTCACAATACCACTGTTGGGTTTCTGTTTCAAAGAGATTAAAGATAGGAGAAAAGAACCTGTCTGTATAAGAATATTTTTAAAAGAACTTTCTTAGAAGGCAAATAACTGGAAACTGAAGGGATGCCCAACAATTGAGAAATAGCTTAACAAATTGTGCATATGGTTGTAATAGAATACAATTTATTGTGCAATAAGAGATGATGAACAAGATCATCACACACACACACAAAAAAAAAAACAACCTGGAAAGAGTTATATGAAGTAAGGCAAAGTGAAGTAAGCAAAACAAAGAGAATGTTGTACACAGTAACAAAAATCATATATCATTAACCGCTGTGAATTTTTTAACTTATCAAGAGGGCAAAGATCTAGTCCTAGGATAACTGTTGATAGATTCATGACAAAAAAAAAAGTATATCTATCAATATAGAAGGAATAGATGGAGTCTGAATACAAGTTGAAAATCCTTCTTTACTTTTTTCCTCTATTAATTTGTGTCTAATGTAAGCAATATATGTCTTGTTTCACAACATGATGAACACATAAATATAAATTTAATGATAATATATGTACATACTATTTCATATTACCTGCCTTCTTAGTTGGAGTAGAAGGGTAGGAAAGATAGCAAGATCATTGAATGCAAAATGTCAGAAAATGAATATTGAAAAAATGTATTGAGTTGTAATATGGAAAAAAAACAAATATTTATTGCAGTATAAACATATATGGGTATAAACAAACATCCGCACATATACATGTATATATATACATACTTTCTATGCCCTTTATTAATCTTAAAGTAATCTATCAGATATTGATGTTAAAAAGATATATTTTTAAATTAGTAGGCATATTGAGAAGTAAAAATGTATATAGAACCTATAAAAAACACTTAACCTAATATAAATATATGAATTAGACTATTTTAAACAATAGAAGTGAAGAAAGGTAATCAGATATAGAGGTCTCCACTATTTGGATTAGACTTGACTTTAACCAGAGCAGAGTCATTGGTATAACATCAGAAAGATGAAATGATTTTTATATTCATCTAGGAAATCAAAGTTTCAAAAGATTAAGACATTTTGAATATATTGTATTCATTTATCTGGGTCATCTTAGACTTTTTCACATAAATGTATAAAAATACGAGTCCTCATGTTAAAATGACTAAATATTTATTCCAAACATTTCTAATGAATGAAATGTTTCATAGACAAATAGAAGCATTCCACTGAGCTTGCATTTACCATAAAAGACACTTTTCCAATAACTCATTTAGTTAGCAACTACAAGTATCTAAAAAATGTCCTGAAAAATAAGTATCATTTATGTCCCATAAAAATAATTCATCTTAAATTTTCCTAAAATAAACATTACATCAACTTTTAAGGCAAACATAATTCAAGTTGATTTTATTCAGTGATCCACAGAAAGTTGCTTAGATGGCAAAGAGCCCTAATTGTCACGTTGTTAAAATTATCTATAAATTTTCCGAATAACAAGAACCATCAGTTATAAGCATCTGGACTCAAATTTATTAGAAAATCCCAGGCAAACGAGTGCAACCAACATATCCTTTATATTACTATCAGAGGCACTTACTAGAAAGTAAAGAGAACACTGATAATACAGTCAGAGGACCTGTGTGTTTCTTTTGGATAAGCCACTTCAGCTTTGTCAGCTTCAGTTTTTTCATCTGTTGAACAATGATACAGATGACATCCAGGAACTTTTCTAGTTCTAAATCTTTAACCCTTTGATCCTTTATGTATTACTTTGGTCAAGTCACTTCTACTTTCTTGGTCTTAGATACTTCCTTTGTAAAATAAAACTTGATAATATCTTAAGTCCTTTCTAGTTCAAAAACTATGGTTCCATACATACCAATATTTCCATTGGTTTATGTGGTTGTGTGCAAATGAGTACTTCCTACTCCCATTCGATATCTATTTTCTCTCATCCACACAATCTTAGAAACCCTGTCCATATGCCATCTTTTGTAATTTCTGTTAGCTTTTGGCTTGGCCCTGTTATTTGTGTTCCTAAGGGTTAGATGAATATTTATTTTGGAATAGTGAACCTGGGTTTTTAATTCTATAGGCTGTTGCCTAAAGTAAATTCTATTAATTTGTATACAACATGAGAAATCAATTTAGCCACAGTCAAATACTTATTAAATGTTTGAATGTGGGCAAGTCACTTAACTTCTGTTTGCTAATTTTCCCAAATTGTAAAATTTCACTTACCTCCCAGATATGGTGTGAGGATAAAATGAGATATTTGTAAAATGCTTAGCAGAGGACCTGGCACATAGTGGATATTTAATAAAAAGTTTGTTTCCTTCTTTTCATCCTTACTGTTTTTGTAGCATGCCAGGCATATTAGCATTTGGGAAGTATGATTGATGTATTGATATTGTACTACCAGACACATGGTCAGAACTCTTAATGTTAAAGGGACAGTCCTAGGCTCTAGCAAAGGACAGGCAAATTCATGGGCTGGGTGTGGAGACAGCCATGCTGCCTCTGCTCAGAGCAAGGTCATTAACATAGACTATTAATAGTTAGAATAGTTTGAATCAGGGAGTTGGCAGCTTGAACTTCATTTACAAAAGCAAGGGATGGATTAAACTCCACCTCATTTATCTTGTCATTGTCAATTCAACCAATGTTAAAACCTATGTCATGATCCATCTGCATTCCTAAGACCCTCAATAAATGCTGGGATTTAGTGGGAAACTCCCCCTAGCATTCTCCTAAAAACTCCCTTTCAAACTCCTCTCTTTCTGACCCCTCTCTCACTCTCACTTACTGGCTCTTGCCCTTCACTACCTCTCTCCTCTCTCCCTTACCCTCCTCTCCTCTTGCCACTCTTGCTTCTCTTTATATCGTTCCTAGGAACCCCAGTGCCTAGGAGGCACCACGCAGTTGACTCCCACCTTTCTTAATGACCCTGTTTCCCCAGTGCCTGGCACCAAGGAGTGGTGACTTCCCTCACTTTTATAGCACCACAGTCTCCCCAAGCTTTCCATTGTGGTTCAGACTCTATTGTCTATAGGAGTATCAAAGGGTTGTTTCTCCCCACCTATTCTCTTAATCCTCTTATTTCCTCAGAGTTCCTGTTACTCCCTTTGTGTTTTAACTTCTGTCTTTGAGTCATTATTCTCCCATTTCCTTAGTCTCCTCTCTCCACCTCACTTTATTCCCACAGATAGATGTTATAGGACTCACATGGGGGTCGCTATACCTCCCATCTGGGTCTCTATAGTTTTGGGCCCCAATTCTATGATTTCAGTATTTGGATATGGGATGCTAAGCATCAAAATGGTAGCTTTTCCTCATTTTACTAACAATAATCTTGTTATATATTCTTAACTTCTGGATATTTTTGTGGTTAAAAAAGAAATCAATATCATCAGATCATGATGGAAAAGAAAAAAATGAAAATTATATTGTAGAGAGGAAAGTATATATATGACACTGCCCCATTCTTCAAGTAACTTACAAATCAGTTCAGAAAATAAGGAACCTAATATTTTATGCCCATTCATTCAAATGTATATTTTAAAAGAATGTATAGCTGTAGGATTTTTAAAAAGCTAAAGTTCTACTAAAGCTCAACTAACTCAGGAATCTGGAAGTGTACTTTTTAAGCCTATGAAACCAAATACTCCCAATCAAAGTATTACCTAAGACTTGGGGAAGAGTCTTTATAAGTATAATGACATTATTTAACAATTGCTCTATTCATTAAATAAATAACTTGCTCACCAAATAGATAAGTGTATCTGCTTTCCTCTATGTTTAGGAAATGCATGCCTTCTCATTCAAAGAGGGGAGTCAAACATAATGTAATCCTACAAAAATGAAAGGTATTAAAATGCTCCATACTACTATCTAGTATTAAAATTCTCAGAATTATTATTAAACATTCATTTTTCAATTAATTTGGACATAGAGAGTTTTGGAAGTTCAATTAACATCCAAATATGATACCACTGTGGGACTGAAGGAGAGTACTCATGGCATTTAATGGTATTGGATTATACTCATGCTTAAACTTTTGAGATGTTTTAATTAAAAAGCTAATTAAAAGATGTTTCTATTTTGTAATAAAAAATCAGGCAAGTGTATCACCAAAAGGAGTTTTAATTATATTTTTGAGTGAATGGTGTAAGTTGGAATGAAGATGGTTGATTTGGAGAGAAGATGGTGATAATACAAATAATCCCTGAGGCAAGGGACCATAGAATAGTGAATGTATTGATCTTAATATTTAAAAAATTCCAGTCATGCTGTATGCTGTATTCAATTGACCTAACCACCAGAAAAATATGAAAGTCAGTAGGAGAAAATAGGGAACATGAAAATATTAAAATAAGTAATTCACTAAGGCAAAAATAAAGAATCCCAAACATCTTAATTCAGTTAAAATCTATAATAATTTATTTTATATTGACCTATTAAAGCTTAATCCTACAGTTGATTAATCAGTAACCACCTTCTATGCACATACTGTGTTATCTAGTGGTTTATAATAACAGGCAAAAATTAGCTAACAATCTGATGGGAGAAGACACAAGTAAATAAATACATTTAAACAAGTTACATATAGATCAAAAAGGAAATAATTAAAATATAAAAGGCACTAGAATTAAGACAGGAGTTAAAGACTTCCTTTAAAAGATTTTTAGTTGGAACTTAATGGAAGACATGGAAGTCAAGTACTAAGACTTTTGTGATACTTTATGTAATTCATAGCAATTAATAAAAGGTGCCCTAATCAGTCACCGAATGGGGAAAAACCCAACCAATTTATAAGATATCAAACAACTTCTTGAATTTATTTAAATTGATTTATTTCTTTGTTAAGTATCTCAGATTTTACATTCTAGAACCTAACCAGTTCATCTTCATTTTCTATTAACTGCTATTATCATATGGATAAATGTGGTCTTTTTTTACCTGGTCTTCCTCTAGGTCAGGAACACTCACCTTAGGCATTACTTGAATATCTATATTGGACTCTTTTCTTTCTCTTTAGTATATTAATTTGTTCTCAAATCTGCTTATAAGAGTCCATTTATTATTTGATTCTCTGAACTATTTATACAGCTTTAAACTCTGGATAAATTTTGCATTCTTTTCTTCAAAACTTCCCTAATGTTTTTGAGGGTATCACCAATCTTCTGGTTATTAAGATTCATAATGTTGGTGTCAACCTTAAAGTTTTTATTCTCACTCAATCAAATATCCAATCTTTTGCTAAGTCTTGTCATTTCCAACTATAGAATATCTCATATATATTCTGTTCTCTTTCACCCTGGTTCAGGTATAACCTTTCTGTTAGTTTTTCCTAATTCAAATAGGATCCTATTTGAGGTCATCTGTTACTCATATAAAAAAAACAACATTCGTAAAAAAGAGGTCTGGTTTGTTTTCTCATTAGTGGTTCCTTATTTCAAGCAGAAAGAAAGAGAAAATCCTCTTTTTGATGCTCATTGAATTTGTCCTGTTCTTATCTTTCCAATCTTTTAATAAATATCCCTCTATATACTCCAATATCCTGTGGCACTATTTAACTATCTGTTCTTTACTCAGGAGCACCCCATCTCCTAACCATATCAATTATTTCTCAATCTTATTCAATTCCTTCATGAGGCCAGGAATTTTTAAGGTTATAGAATGGTAGAGAATTAAGAGTAAGATGTGGGTCCCTATTCCTAATTTAGCATTCTACCTCCTGTACCATACTAACTCTTTCAGATTTTAAGAATAGTTTACATGTATAATTATTAAAATATTGCAAAAGAAAATATATCAAAAGTTGAATACATCACTTTCAAAATCAACTTCCTACAGAGATGGTGAAGAATTGTTTGAAGAAAGTAAGTTATTTTAACATGAGTTGGCAGAGACAATTGCTTTGGACCTGAAATAGAGCATCAATTTCATTTTTACATATGCTGGAATTAGAATCAACTGAAAGCATCAATTACATATTCCTTCAGCTTTGGAAAACAGAAAGATTCCACATATGTGTAAGTTTTCTTTCCTCTATATCATTAGTGTTCTCTATCTCCCCTTCTCATCTTGGGAATGTATATTATAATATCTATTTAATCATATGTAATACTTTTTTTAAATAAATAAACATTTCATCATTTAAATATTTTATCAAAATATCCAAAACATAAGCCTAAAAACTTAAAATGTATATATATATATATATGTATATATATGGTGAATGCATTTCCAATAGCTTTTTAAAAACTAATCATTTTTAATCACTCTTGCTAATGAAAATTAAATCAATAACTATTAAAGTTACACTTTAACAAACAAAAAATATAGTGTCATAATTAACCTATGTTGTTTCTATTATCTTTTCAAATGCTCAATTAAAAATAATATATTGTATTATAATTTGCAAAAATAATTATGTGTTAATTATATATTTGTGTTTTGAAAAACCTTATATGTAGTTATTACTTGTAAGGCTTTTCACTCAGTTTAAATTTCCTGTATTCCAAACAACAGTTAATTATCAGATCCTCCTGTGGAATCCATGTTTTCTTGATCTAGGATTGTTGATTTATCTCATTAGAAATCAACAATGGGGAGAAAATGTGCAATCATTTCAATATTATCAATATTACCAACAGAAATGTGGATGATATTCAGGAAGTTTTTTATGTCAATTGTCAAAAAATTAATTATGTATCTGTCATGTGTGTATGTACAGACATGCTTGTGTGTGTGTATGTAATGGGTTAGTACTATAGCTAAGGTGGAAAATAATCAGGGAAGTTTGAGTTACGAGTTACAAATTTTATTTCATTCTGCAGAATAATGAGTTTCTGAAACTCATGGAATCCAGAAAGAAAGTAAAATGGGGAATAATAAGGTGACTTTCATAAATGCCCACCTTAAATGGCAGAGAATTGTGGAGATCTCTAATACATGATCTACAACCTCTTAACTCAGAATGAAGAAGGAATATCAGGACCTCAAAAGATAACCCGCCCTCCATTCCCCCATCTTAGACTTTCCAAATTCATAGAAGTAGGAAGCATCAGAAGCAGAATTTCATCCAGGGTAATGTACAAATTAAACATTAGAGATCAGGAGAACATATTGTAAGAATGAGAAATAGTAGACAAATCAAGTATTATAACAATGCCATTCGCATATGAAAAGACTAAAAAAATAAAGTACAATTGAGTGAATTGTCCTTGGAAGACAGATGGAAGGTAAAGGCTTATAGAGGATAGGATTTTGGAGATAGCTTTCAACAAACACTACTGAGAGAAGTATCTCTATTGATGAGACTATGAAGTCACCGTAACATAATTTGATATTATTAGTTAGTAGACATTGTTTCAGAACATAGGGACTTATGATTTCAGGCTTTATATTTTTGTATTTTTAAACTTCTTTGAATCATAGAACAAATATAATTTGTTAAGTCACATGTTAAAAGTGATTATTGACCTTGATTTCTAGAAAACCTTTCTAAATCTATTTTTAGTTTAAACATGTTTTTCTTAGGCTATTGGTTATCTTAAGATAGGTGTCAAATTGTAAAATAATAATAATAAATCCTTTAGATGATAAATGAGCTATTTTGGAAAATGTTTTGAGAGTAGATATTCCAAACATAGTTCAATAAAACCAACTCACCTTTTATTTTGTCTGATAAGCTTAGAAACTCTTTTCCTTCAAAAAAACTTTGTGAGATTTAAAAAAAATTCAATAACCATTTTAGAAATGAGGAAATCTAGCCTCACCAAATTCAATTGACTTTTCTTCTTTTTTCCATTGTTACATATGGTGGAGCTGGAATTAGATCCTAGGTCTTTTATTGACATGGAGTTCACAGTACTTTCTATTAAACCTCATTCAGAAGCATTTGGGTCCTTATAGATGCCATTTGACTGGTGTGTACAATAGAAAGTGACTGGAGGTTCCATTTTGAATCAGTTAATTTTCTGTTCCTAGCATCTGTCCACTTTAAATATATATGTATATGTATATGTATATACATATACATATATATTTCTCTATCACTATTCCCCAATTGCTAGACTATAAAAGATACTGTGCTAACATTGTAATTATTTTAAGAAGTGGATTATGGCAAAGTTTCAGTGCAAATAATCATGTTTTGAAAATTATGACCATTAAATTGAAATGTAAACAGAAAAATATTTGATGCAGCAGGCATTAAACTGAAAGTTACAAGACAGATGACAATGTTTAAAAAGTGACAATATAGTTCATGCAATGTGAGAGAAGTACTGGTAAAAAATTTGACTTCATTTTATATTCGTTTATATGGTTTTATGTTTATAGATTTATTTTATATATAATTATATATTTTATATATTCATTGAATTATATATTAATTTATATGTTTATATATATATATATATATATGTGTGTGTTTTATAGACAGAGCCTTGTAAATGAATAAGGACATTGATTTCTAGTATATAGATGCCTGATGTTGGAGTTTGAGACTGTGGTTTAACTTATGCCAAAATATCTATTACATTAGACACCTTACAGTTGGCCTCAATTTTCTCATCTATAAATGAGTGGTTTGAGAGCCATATGATATCATATCTCTTCCTTCTCTAATTATTATTTAAAATAATTCTCTTAGCCTTTGCATATATATAATTTCACAACAGCTTTAATCCAGACATAAAATATTGGTTATATTGATTATTTTCATCACTTCACTAGAATATAAACTCATTGAAGACATAGATCTTCCAACACTGTTGTCCATATTTTCTAATCTTATCATGATATATTTTTATATCCACCACAATGAGTATAGTACCTTCCTTATACAAAATAGGTACTTCATAGATATTTTTTGGTTTCATAGCATTAATTCATTAAAAATTTCAGAAACTTGTATAAGCATCTACTATCTCTATGGCTTTGAAGACACAAAGATAAACATTAAACATTTCTTGTTCTCAATGTATCATACATTCTATTAAGAGGAAAACAGGCATTTATACACACATTAAAAAATACACTAATACTATGTAAAGTGATTTTTAAAGGAAAGTGTTGCCAAATAATTGACTGAGTGGTAGGAAGATTCAGTTCAGGTTTTTTGTAAGCAAAGTCACTACATATCAACATTCCAGATATCTCATGAGGTAGAAATGAAGAGGGAATATACTCCAGTTGTGACATTTGGTGGAAAGGAACTGAGAAAACAGATGGAATGCAGGAGTTGTAGAAGAATATTTGTCAGTTAATTAAGAATTCATTAGCAAATAGAAAATAGGATGTTGTTGCTGATTGTTGCATAGAGTTGAGTGGGTTGGATTTCTTTAAGCCAGAATGAAATTTCAAAGATGATTCATGGGAAGAGAATTTTCTCAAGGAGCTTTGGGAAAGATATTTGGACCAATGGACTCATTCGTTGAATTATCCTGAATGAGGAAGGTTGTTTGAGGAAGGTGGTCTGCGAGTTGGGAGACATTTCTGGTGAATTCATTTTGTGTCTTGTGTCTGATTCATAGTGTACATTTAATATATTTTTACTTCTTTTGATGAATGCAGTAGGTAATAGGATACCATAAGACAGAACATGAGCAAATGTTGATCCTCAAACAATTCAATGAACCATAATACTACAGTGGGAGTAAGTCAATGAGTGAGTGGAAGGTCTCAGGAATTAAATTCTGTAGAAATAAACAGTGACAATTCTGATGAGGAAAAAGTAATAATTTTCTCAATAGACTCCTGTGGAGACAATGGGATCTTATAATCCAAAATGGAAAAGTCAAATACAGAAAATAAAAGAAGTTCAGATAATAAAAGATGACTACAGGAGTTTGATGGTCTTTGAGAAATAAAATCATAACTGATAAAGTACAGAATGAGTTTTGATAAGTAAATACATATATAGGAATGACATAAAAGGCATATCTTTAAATATATAAGAATTGATCAGATTATTTTATCAAACAGATTTTCCTATGCAAAATAATCAACATACACACTCATAGTCTCAAAGTCATAAAGTTTTTTAAAATTTTGATCTATTTATTCTGCCCACACAATACAATTCAATAAATCAACTATGATTTACTCTTTCAAATAACTATGAATTGAAGTTAGGGCTCTGAAAATCTGAGAATACTTAGTCTTCATTATTCTATAGCAGATAGAAAAAAAAATGAGATTGGAAGAAATAGTGGTGAAAGTAGGAAGCTAAAATTTGACACTTTTTTCTCACCTGGCAAACTAGCTGGTTAGCTCTAGGTTACTTCTTTCAGGTCAAGACCCACCTAGTTTTCCTCACCCCTCAGCTATTCTCAGGAGCAACTATCTGTAATGTAAATAGGGAAGTGTTTCTTCATGCCTAAAATGTTTCCATGTCTTTTTCTCAACTCTCTTATAGGCAACATTTGTGGTGTTTAGATCTGGTATACAAATTACAAAGAGTGATGGATAAGTTTCAATAGATCTTTTTTTTTCTAAATTTGTATGTATCATCTCTAAAAGAAATAATTTGCCTTGAAAGACATGTGAAGTGAGATAAATCAAGGAGAGCAGACCGAGAACATTGTATATAGTAATGGCAGTAATGTATGACTCAACTATTATCAAAGATAAAAACATCCAAGAAAAATCCAAGGGACTCATGACAAAAAGGGTTATTTATCACCTTAGGGGAAAAAACCTCTGGAATCTGAATTCAGAATGAAGCATACAAATTTCACTTTACTTCCTGCATGAATTTTTTTCCTGCAATAAGCATTGCATTCCATGATGAACGTGGAAACATGCATTTCATGATAGCACATGTATAATCTATATCACATTATCTTCTCTCTTGAGGATAGGCAGAGAGGAAGAAAACATGGATTGTAAAATGTAAAAATGATTATTAAAAATGTATCAACATGCAATATAGGAAAAATATAACAATTTAAAAAATAATTGGTAATAACTTTTTAAATTCTTAAGAGAATTCCAAAAATGCAAATACCATCCTCACCCTTTCCTCTCCAGATAATCTGTTGTTAGTAAAAGAAAGATGCCTACTTAGAGATAACTAGGTTGTCATTCCTTTTAAACTACCTAATGAACATAAAGTGCTCATTAGAAACTAATTTAAAAATAACTTCATAAGATTAAGTTAGGAAGTCTGGATTTTCTTCACTCTGAACCCTCAGGTTAATTCTCCAAATAAACAGGGAGTAAAGTTTTAAAAAACTGTCAGTTTCCTTCTTAAGATTTTTTAAGGCAGCAGGAACTGGTGAATACCAATCACAATTTTATATCTTAGTCTCTGAGTTAATATTGCTATTTAAATTCCCATCTCCACTTCCCTACAGAAGATTAATGCATTTATCTTTAAGTTTCAAGTCCTTTTATTATCTATCTACCTCATGAGGTAGACTAAATCTTACCATTTCATTAGTAAATGTTGAGGTCAAAGGAGAGGCTTCTTAAATTTTTCTTGCATCTCAAATATTCAAATCAATAGACATGTTGTTTTAAAAATTGAATTCTTAATAAGAAATATTTTAATTGAAATATTTTTTTCTGTTCACACATACAGGAAAAATAGAATATTTTAAAATATGTTAATATATTCTTTGATATGAATTAAACTTATTTCACAACATTTATATAACATTTAAAGCTGATCCTATGAATTTAAATCTATCTTTCATGTGTTTCCATCCTTATTCCTTTAAAACATTCAATTTTCCATCCAAAGGGATATATTTTTCCAGTTTTTACAGAAAAGTCCATCTCCATCCTCCACATTTTTGCACAGAATATTCCTTATAATTGGAATGCCATCCCTCTTTATTAGTGTGTCTTAAAATAGTTATTCATTTTTAAAATTCATTTTTTACAAATTGTGAACTACAAATTCACTTCCTCCATTATTGAGAAGGAAAGCAATATGATATCAATTTTGCATGTGAAATCATGCAAAATATATTCTCAGATTAACAATCAGCAAAAATGCAAGAAGTTAAAATGAAAATATCAATATGATCAGAAGGGTCATCAGTCCTTTCTCAAGAGATGGATACATTTTTTTTCATTATGAGTTCTTAGAAATTATATTGGGTCATTGTATTGGTCAGAGTAGCTAAGTCATTCACTGTTGATCACCATTACAATGTTATTAAGTACTACATTCTCCTGTTTCTGCTCAATTTCTCTTTGCATTATTTCATATGTATTCTGTTTTTTTTTCTTGAAACTATCTTGCTTGTCATCTCTTACAGCACAAATATATTCTATAATTAATATATATAACAACTAATCCAGTCATTACCCAAATAATGGGCATACCCTTGATTCTGATTTTTGCTACCACAAAAAGAGTTGCTTTTTTTTGTAAATAAGTCTTTTCCCTATTTTGATTTCTTTTGCAGTCAGATCTAGTATTATCATTATTGGGTTAAAGGCTATGTAGAGTTTTATAATCACTTGGGTATAATTCCAAATTGTTCTCTAGAATGGTTATATCAGACCATAATTCTATGAAAAGTGATTAGAATTTTGTCTCTTCTAATCTCTATGTCATCTAAATATTCAGCTCAGGTGCCACCTCTTATATGAGCCGTTTTTTAGATGTTCCTTAAATGTTAGTGCTATGTATCCAATTAGTTTAGATTTTTTTGTTTGTATTTTACCTTTATCTTGCACATATCTTAGATGACCATAGAAAGTCTCTTGATGGGAAGAATTATTTATTTTTGGCTTTATAGTCTTAGCACCTTGAATACAGTACATATATATAACATATTTCTTAGATTTAATTTATTGAATAGTCACATAATGCAATATTATTATAATAATGTTTAAAATAATTATTGATCTTATTGATTAATACATGGTAATATCTAAAATATCAAGTAATTATTATAAGGGAATGATCTATTTCAGGGTAGTAAAAGAAGTATATTTAAAGTCAAAGATTTCATGTTTCATGTGAACTGCTGACATTTCCTGGCTATGTGAATTCTGGAAATTTATTGCACCTCTCCAGGAATAATTCTTTTAGCAATATAAAGAAGAGGAAGGATGAGAGAAAAAATGTTTCTCACTTTTCACTTTTGGTTCTACTATCCTGTGAAAATACAAATTTAGGTCTAATTAAACATAGAAAAGGCTTTATAAAATCCCAAAGTCAATTCTCAAATAAAAAGTGAAATGACAGTCCAAAGTTATTTTTCCATGCAATTGTTTCCATGATTTTATATTGACAGAGATCCCTAAGAAATGAATTTAATTCTCAAGCATTAGACAGATTTAAGTAATTAACACTATCAAGTTAAATATAAAGAAATTTACTGTCTGCTTACTTTAGTTTTCTTAATTACCTATATTAATTATTTACCCAGAGACTTCATCTAGTCCTTAAAGATAATAATAAAAATTAAAATACTTAATTATAAATTGGTTTGTTATAATGGCATGTAATAATAACAACTAGCTTGAAAAGGTCCCAAGTAGTAGAAATTATGAAGATGTATAAAATCTTTAACTCTAAATTTAAAAACAATTTAAAGCAAAAGCTTTTAAAACTATGAAGGACTTTTTTGCTATTTGTGTATATTATGAATTTGAAAGGAGGAAATGAATTAAATATCTGGGTAATAATATTTAAAAAGAAGATGAAATAATATAAGGTCAAATATTACATGTTTTAAAAATACATTTGAATTATATTCAAAACAGGGTTTGAGGTAGGTTTTTAAGCAATATAATCCCCATTTTAAAAATGGGTAAATTGAGAGAGGGATTAAATAGCCTCCCCAGTATCTTATATCTTTGAAATAAGTCACAGAATAGCATGTTTTATATTTGAAATAAAAAAATGGATAAAGTTTCTCTCTCTGATACCATGAGGAATTTCCTTAAACTCCTTGTGTATCAGTTTCCTCATCTGAAAAATAGGGAAATGATCTGGAAAGGTTGTTTTACAGATTGAAGGGGATCATTTATATATAGTTCCTTCTGTACCTGAGAATGATATATTAAGATCAATAATTCTTATCATCAGTGTACTGGGAAACTATATCCTCTAACTTCTAGTCCACTGACTCCCACATCAAGTAATATCTATTCAGTTGGTCAGTTGTGTTTGTTCCTCATGCATGTATCTCATATGAATTTCATGTTAAAAGGGAGTAGAGTTAATGATACTTTACCCACTTGAAAAAAAGAAAAGGTGCCCCAGAAGTCATTGTGAGAAAACCAAACAATGTATTCTGTAGCTATGACTTCCCATATCTGTTTCTTTAAATCTCCCTTACCCCAACATATCTACTCCCAGGTTTATTGTGACTAGAAATACATAATTTATAACAACACATTTTTAGTATTTTTCAGTCACTCTAGTTTGTGCCCATCATTTTATGATTAATTTAATAAAAATAGATTCAATTCTTTGCTAAACCTAATATTTAGTGAATCTTTGCAAATACTTTGATCCTTACACAAGTCTCTAGTCCTAGAAAATGCTTCCATCCTTCCTCAAATCCATCAAAAACACCATATCATTCCTCCTAATTTTAAATACACCTACGTCCTAACAAGGCTTAAAAAAAAAATTACATTGACAATTCACCAATGAACTTTTGGTACTGTTGACACAAAATGAAACCAACTGAGAGCATTAGAAATGCACTAAAATTGGCAACACAATAACCAAATTACAACTAATTATTAAGATGTCCCTACAAGTGACCAAAGTCAAAAATATTCAAAAATAGACTTTAAAGTCAGTAAGAGGGACATTTTTAATTTAAGTGCTTCTAAAAAAAGCAATTTATTGTGAATTTGAGTGAATTTTTTTTCTGCCTTTGGGAGGATTCCTATATCTTGCAAAAATCTTACAGTTTAAAAAGTTCATTTTGAAAGCATTAGTCCTTACTGTGAACATTTCTTTATTTTGTATATGTCTCACCCAGTGATTGTTGTAGAAGAAAATAGCATACTTCTTTTTATGTTGAAACCTCTAATTATTTGAAGACTAATTTACCAAATAGTAGTGCTGAACCAGAATTGGAAAGGTAGAACTATATCTAAACCCCCCCAAATAGGCATGAAGTCTCAAAAATCAATAGCCTTTGTGCTTTGTAGCATGTGGTGGAATTCTGTGCACTGGATTTTGAATATAGAAGACATGTATTATCTCCTACCTACTATTTACTGGGGCAGCTAGGAGACATAATATATAGAGAGATGGACCTGTAATCAGGGAGACCTGACATAAAATTTCACCTCAGAAACATACTAGTTGTGTGACCCTAGTAAAGTAATTTTTTCTAGATTGCCTTATCTGAAAAATGAACTGGAGAAGTAAATGCAAACTGCTCCAGTATCTTTGCCAAGAAAAATCCAAATGGCTTCATGAAGTATCAGACAAGAATGAAACTGAATGACACCACGAGTTATTTATGATACCCAACACAATGCTTTGAGAATCTGTTTCTTCTTCATATGATTCTTATATTATACTTATGTGAATTATTCTCTTCATATAATAATTTTAACTATATAATTATCTGAGAATTAGATTGAAAGGGATCATAGAAGTTATCTAGTTCAACTCCATCATTCTACAAACAAGAAAAAAGCTTTTTGAATGAGAAGTATTTTTCAGAAAACAGAGATATCTCTTGTCTAATTAAAGGTTGCTTGGATAAAACTTAATTTAAAAAAAGTAACACCAGCTTTAACCTTCAAAGAGAAAGGAACTGAAGTTACAATAGAAAGAATTAAAAAATCCAGTGAAGGAAAATGTTCAGAGTAGAAAAATATGATCATTAGTAAGACATGTCAGAAAATGTAAGGTTACATGGGTAATTACTAATTTAAAGTGTGAAACAAAAAAAATATACTAAAGTTGAATGTTCTAGGATGGCAAAGTTGGTTTTTGGAATCTATACCATAAGGCATTCCAGGGTTTAGCAAGCAGAAAGCAATTACAGATAAAAAGACAGACAATATAGACAAGTGATAAAACAAAAGTTATTGATACACAACCTCAAAGTACTTATTGATTTCCCCTAACTAAATTGATGCATGAGAGTAAACTTAAAGCAATATGGGGCACAGAATAAGACATTCAGATTGTTAAATTTTAAAAGTTAATAAAAATGATTCAATCTTTCATTTTCTTTTTTACAAAATGAGGGCTTTGGAATCCGTCTTTAAATTCCTTTCCATTAGTAAAATTATATTAATTACCATATATCTCTTTATTTAATCTGCTAAATTCCTTGAAAAAATCATTTGTACTCAGTATTCCTATTTCCTTGCTTTTTATCCTTTCTTCTGAACCAGGTATAATTGGTTTCTAATTTTATTAATAAATTTAAACTGTTCTTTCCAAAGTTCCTAATGATCAATTCTAATGTCAATTCTAATAGCCTTTGTTTCACTTCTCATCTTTACCATTTGACTATTGGTCATGTTTGCCTTTTGGATAGTATTTTCTGTATGATTTTTAATGATATCATTTTATTTTGATTTTCTGACTTTACTCCTCAGTCTTCCAAGATTTTTATTTTATCATACTCACTAATTAGCGAGATCTATGAAACATTTGTCTTGGACCCTCTTATTTTTTCTATCCATAGTATTTTTATACAATGACCATTTTTCTATGTATATGATACTCATTTTCTCTCTAAAAGGCTCCAGTCTGATGAACATTTAAAATTTTCCATCTTTTAGACATTTTTAATTCCATATTTTCTAACTTTTCAATATTTTTTAAATTACATGAAGGATTGACTTGGACAGTTTTTTTTTAAATTTTTCATTTTAACAATCTCTCTCTCCTTCAAACCCTCCCTCTCCTCCTCCCCAAGGTAGCAAATAATCTTATACTAATATATATTACACCAGTGTGTTCAAGCAATACATATTTTCATATTTCTCATTCTGTGACAGAAGCTAAGTTTCACACATGAAATAATTAAAAAAAATTCATTAGAATCAGCTAGTTGGCTCAATGGATTGAGAGCCAGGCCTAAAGAAAGAAGGTCCTGGTTTCAAATCTGACCTCAGACACTTCTGGCTCTGTGGACAAGTCACTTAAAACCCATTACTAAACTCTTACCACTATTCTACCTTGGAGCCAATATATGGTATTACATTCTAAGACAGAAGAAAAGAATTTTTTAAAAAATCATGGAGGAAATAAAATGAAATGTAGTGTGCTTTGCTCTTCAATCAGACTTCAACAGATCTTTCTTTGGTTGTGGATAGCATTTTGATTGTGTCCTTTGGGGTTATCTTGGAATCTTGTTTTCCTGATAATAGTTTTAGTACAATTAAGTTCATAATTATACAATATTTCAGCTATTGTTTATATTGAGCTCCTAGTTCTGTTCCCTTCACCTTATTCATTCATAT
Organism: Monodelphis domestica; assembly: GCF_027887165.1. Taxonomy (NCBI): domain Eukaryota; kingdom Metazoa; phylum Chordata; class Mammalia; order Didelphimorphia; family Didelphidae; genus Monodelphis; species Monodelphis domestica. Next base: position 562,125,043 of record NC_077227.1, read on the forward strand.
GAGCTTTCCAGTTTGTTTGTTTTTTCTGAACTCATTTTGCTCACAATTTCTTATGGCCCAAAAGTATTCCATTATAAACATTGATCACAACTTCTTTAGCCATTCTTCAATTGAATGACACTCCTCAGTTCACAATCTTTGTGGGCATATTAGTGAATCTGATAGGTGAGAGATGGTATTTCAGAGTTGTTTTAATTATATTTCTCTAATCAATAGTGATTTAGAATATTTTTTCATATTACTATAGATATCTTTAATTTCTTCATCTGATAAATGTCTCTTCAATCCTTTGACCATGTATCAATTGAAGAATGCCTTGTAAACATAAATTTGAGTCATTTCACTATATATTTGAGAAATGATGCCTTTATAAGAGATATTACAATTAGTTGTTTCCTTTATAATCTTGGTTGTATTGGTTTTGTCTGTACAAAATATTTTAAATTTAATGTAATCAAAGTTATGAATTTCTTTTTCATGTTTTCTATGTCTTTTGGTCATACATCATTTACTTATTCTGTAAGAGTGATAGGTGAAATTTTCCATGTTCTATTTCAAGATCAAGTATTTATTTTGACTATTGTGGTAGGTAATGTGAGATGTTGGTTTTTCTCAAGTTTCTGCCATATTGTTTTCTAGTTTTCTCAGTAGTTTTGTTAAATATCAAGTCCTTTCCTCAATACCTTCAATTTTGGTCTTTATCAAAAACTAGTCTATTATGTTTGCTAATTAAACAATTTGTTGATCAAACAATTATATTGGTCCACCATTCTATTTCTTAGCCACAACCAGTTTGCATGATTAAATATCATATGTATCATATCACATACTTTGATATCTGAAATGACTAAGCCTTATTCCTTAATATTTTCTTCATTAATTACCTTAATAGTTTTTACCTCTTCTTCTTCAAGATGAATTTAATTTTTTCTAGATTTTGTAAATAGTTTTGTGTAGTTTGATTGGTATAGTACAAAAGGGACAAAATAATTGAGTTAGGATTATCATTTTTATTCTATTGGTTCAGACTATGCATAAACAATTAATTTTTTCTAATTTTTAGGTCTTTATTTGTGTGAAAAATGTTTTGTAATTGTCTTTATGTGGGTATTGGGCATTTGCTTAGTAAGCATTCCCGCAAGTGTTTATATTGTCTATATTTATTTAGAAAATAATTTTATTTTTTTAATTTAATTTTATTTAATTAATCAATTTAGAATATTTTTTCTATGGTTACAAGATTCATGCTATTTCCCTTCCCTCTTCCACCCTTCTCCCGTAACATATGTGCAATTCCAATGGGTTTTACATGTGTCATTGCTGAAGACTCTATTTCCATATTATTGATAATAATTGCACTAGGCTGATTGTTTAGAGTCTATATACCCCCAATCATATCCCGGTCAACCCATGTGATCAAGTAATTATTTTTCTTCTGTGTTAGAAAGTAATTTTCTTTTCTATTTTTTGCTGTTGAATTTAGTTATTGGGAAATAGAAATCCATGATGATTTATTTGTTATTATTTTATATCCTGCAATTTTGTTACAATTATTAATTTTTTTGTTGATTCTCTAGGGTTCTCTATGTATTTCATCCTTTTAACTCAGTATTTCTAAACAAATTCTATTCTTAGCAAATTCCCTGTTACTAAAAGGTAAGGATACTACAATTTCTGGAATTAATCAAGTTTGAATCCTTGACATCACCACTTCATTCTTCCAATTCATTTCACATAACTGATCAGTTGACAAGCCTTTTCACTGTTAACTTCCCAGTGCCTCATAATATACCCACTTTCTTTCAACTCACAGTGTGCTCACCCTAGTTTAGGCTCTTAACCTAAACTATTGAAATAACCTTCTAAATAATCTCCTGGTCTTTCTTCTGCTCCTTCCCTAAAATTCCAATATGTTTTCCACACATTCCTAAATTGATCAGGAAACTCCAGCTAGACTCCATCCAAAGTTCAATAAAAAAGTGTTCTGGTTGGAATTTAATGTCCTTCCCAAAATGTTGGTTTCCTTCCTTGTATTCTTCTCAAATTTTACTCCCCTCCATCTATGTTATGTTTTAAGAATGGTAAATCACTACTTGATCATTGTCAATTACTATGTGTAAACTCCTGTCTCAGTGCCTTTTCACTAAATGACACCCATTCTTGAAATATTCCTGACCCCTCTTCCTCAATTCTTGGCATATCTGACTTTATTCAACACTTAGTTCAAAGGCTATGTTCTGCAGGAGACTTGTTCTGTCCCCTTACCTTTACTTGCTTTTTACCATTACCTCTAAGATTACTTTCCTTTTATCTTCATCTGTCTTGTACATTCCTGTTTATTTACAGGATAGTTTCCCCAGAGAGGCAGAATAATGTGATGTGTGGATAGACACCTGACTTCAAAGCCAGTATATCTAACCTTTGACTCTAAGTGGTTGTGTAGCACTAGAAAATACTTTACACTTTTCACCTAAACAATTTAGGTCTTTAAGTTTCAAAGGTACTGACCTAAATTGGTAGGGAACATTCCCTTACCTAGGATTTACCAATGTCAATGAAATTAATGTTTCCATCTTTATCCTTTCCTCATGTTCCTTCAAAGCACTGATTATTATTGTATTTATAACAAGTACACAGTAAACAACTAAGTGCTTATTGATCATCTATATGTGAGGCAGACTCCTATCACTGATGAGGGAATTTAGGAACAGGTCACAGTACAAGCAGGATTAGAATGGAAGATTGGGTCATTTTAATAATCTTTTCTGTAATACTAAACTCTTACTTACTTGCTCCCCTAAGTAGACAAAGTGGTAGAAACTTTTTAATCATATATATTTGTTGTGGAAAAAAGGATTTCAAACCACTAATATTTTTGCCACAAAATCCCCAAACGGGGTCAAGAAAAGTTAGATAGAACTGAAAAACTACTGAACAATATGTATTTGTTAAAATGACTTTATTTATTCATCTTTCTTAAATGCACATCTCTTTCTTCATCATTTTTTCCTTCACACAAAATCTAAACATGCTTGAGTGACTTAATTCATGAAGCAGATCAACTAATGCTGAGTTTCCTGTTTTTAAATGCCCATTATGTATGTGATTCTGTCATTACGTCAAATATTTAAACATAACTGTCAGCATGTTTTATATGTTACAATGGTTTGCAATAAACTAACTTCTGCATTCTTTTGTTCTCTTGTATATAATGTAATTTTCCACTTCCTTTGAGAAGAATCATTGTCTCATGACACTAAAGAGTAAGACAATAGTTTCAAGTAAAAAGAAATCCAATTTGCCTTCCTAAAATGTCCGCTTTAAAAAAAAAAACAAAACCTGACAATGCATTAACCAAATATTTAAGCAACTTGGAAAGTTGTTTTTGAAATCACTTTTAAGGGAATAAAACACTAACCATTGTGATAGTCAATATTTTTAGAAAAAAGAAATATTCAAATGTAAATGGAATATTGTTAGCTTATATATAAATATAATCTCAATACTTAAAACTATATTTTAAAATAAATATTTTACTTTCAAATACTGAAAAATGACAGAAACAGAGATAGAAATAGACAGTGATTTAGAGAGTTTCATTCCCCAATTCAGCAGCTCATTTTACACTTGGAAATATATTCAGGTTTTCAGACAAAGGACCTTATGTCAGGTCTACTCCATAGCTTGTCAATTCAATGACAGCATTGGACTAGATGATCTTTAAGATCTTTTTGGCCCTAACATTTTATTATCCTATGATCTTGATCATTTCACTGTAGAACTGGAAAGTTAGGCTCACATTTTAGTTCTAGCTCAAAGAAGGAAAATAAATTAAGAACTTAAATGAGTCATAATTGGGAGAGATATATTGATTCAAACTCAGACTTTTCTCACTATTAGCTAGAGGTGCATTCCATCACATTTATAATTATGTCTCTATAAGGTCATGTTTCAGAAATAATACTTCCAGATTTGGGAGGAACAGGGTATAGGTAGGAAGGAAGAAAATTGTTATTATCATCACAACAAATTTAGTAAATATCTATGTGCAATTACTGTACCCTAATTTGTGGAAAGACAAGTGTATGAGACACAGTTACTGCCCACAAGTTGCTTAAAAACTAGTTGTAAATAAAGAACAGATGCTGCAATAAGGGAAGGGGAGAAATTCAAAGAACAATCAGTCTAGAAAGCAGAGTTTCTGAATTTTTAAGAGATAATTTAAACTATTCTATGTTCTCTTGATTGAAATGATGAGGTGATTTCAATATAAAGTGTAACTATAAGCCATATTACAAGCTTCTGTCTTGAAGTAAATATTAACTTTTTAGCACTGCTTTGGTCTTATTTAGTAATTCATAGCAAAGATGTTATTGTATCATATGTTGATTCTTCAAGAACCAGAAATCATTAATCCACAAAGAAGTTTCATTTCACAGAGGAAAAAAATTCAGATGGTCTAGAAGATCATTGAAATAAAGATGATATAAGCAGAATTTCAAATGCAAATAATTATGGCATCCTGTTTTATACATAAGTATATATGCCTTTAAAAGGGAGAGGACATCTAGTCATAGAGTGATGAGATGAAGGGAGTACATGCAGAGTACTGAAATGCATAGGTTATTTAAAAAACCCTGAAAACATTCCAGAATGATGTACTGATTTTTATGGGGGATTTATGGAAAAGCATGGACATCATTCACAAAGGAGAATACACATTTATTCAAGAAAATCTCTCAGAAATTGGTTCATCTATCTGTAAAATCATGATTAAACAATGGCAAAATAAAATATTGAAGTCAATGAATACTCAAAACTGGATCTTGTGTTAGATAATTGTTCATATCAGAATTGAACAACAATTTTATTTTGAAGATTTTAAAATTCCAATTGACAGATATTGAGATATAATTTCTCCCATTCTAAACTTTAAGTAAATGATATCATTTTAAATTCACTGATCTCTCTAAGTCTATCACTGACTTTTACCCATAACTTTGCACTTTTATAGAAAAATTCAGGCAATGATAATATTATCTGAGGAATAATGTAAGACCTTGACCATTAGGAAAGATCATTGGAGAAAAGTGATTTTTAATTACTTCTTACTGAGAGAAATTGAACTCAAGTCACTAAGGTGATATCACAATGTCAGCCAATTAAATAAAACCATTTAGATTTAATTACCTCCACGGCAGGGTTACATCCTTAGGAGAATGAGTTTTCTATTGTTTGGGTTAAAGTTACATTTGGCATTCTTTCCTAATTACTTTTTAACAGTTTGAGGCCTTACTCTGATCTTGCTTATGCCTCATTTAATATACGGAGTTTTTGTCATTCAAGAGTACATGATTAATTAATTGACTCATGTCTCAAGGGAAATAAGAGATCCAAAATACAAATATATTCCTTTAGTAAGACATTTTAAGAAACAGCAGAAATAGAAAGGCATATATACATATATATATAACTATAAATTTTTTTACTCACTTGAAAAATTAAAAACCTAGAAGGATGGATTTGAATATATGCTACAGGCCCACAAAATTTCTGAGAAGAAAGAGAACTAAATTCAAAGTCATATCTTCCAAACAGTATCTAAATAGTAATTTGCTCTAAAACCATTCATGGAAAGAGTCAGACCTGTTCATCAAAGCCTCCAGATACACAAAAGAACTCTCTAACTCATGCAGAAACACATTCTGTTTTTTAAGGCTACTAATTTAGGTGATTTTTACTAATTGGAACTTTAATACACTTCTCTGCAATTTCTATCCATTGTTCCTAATTTGCCTCTCAGGTTAAGTAGAACAAGTTAAAAAGTTCTCTTCCAAATGACAGATTTTCAAGAAAGGCATCATGTTCATTCTAAACCTTGACTTCTCTCATACACATTATGGAAAAAAAATTGCTTCAACTGGTTCATGGATGTAAGGTATTAAGTAATCTTATAATCCTAATCACCTTTTTGTTGTAAAAATTGTCAGAATTCTTGATAATATATCTCAGGCAAGACAGATTATGATACTCTAGATATAATAAGTAATACTTAGAATTAAAAGATGAAAATTCAACTTCTGTTTACTAACAATGTGGGATTAATATTTAAGTTCTCTGATCCTTAGCTTTCTCATTTGGGAAATTGAGGTAAGGATACAGAGTGTATCTCACAGAATTGTGAGGAAAACATTTTGTAAACCTTGAAATATCATTTGCATTAAGTTGACATTCTTTTCTCTCTTTTATTATACTTCTGATCTTTCATCTTACTTTTCTTTCTGGTGAGGTTGATTTCAATATACAACAAATATAGGGACCTAGCTTTGCACCTGGGAGTATCTTTTAAGACAATTTAATTAAACATACTTTTTTAATAGTTGAGGAAAATGGTTTCCATAGAAATTATATGATTTGCCCAGATTTATATAGTTAGTAAATGGAAGAACTCAGATCAAACCTATTTCCTCTGATTGTGTATCTAGTCCTTTTTCACCATAGGGCTAGGTGAAGTAATATAAACTATGAAATAAGAACAGAAATTACTCTTCAGCAAAAATATATATAGTGCTTGTGAATCACAGTATAAACTTCTTGAAGTCAGGGCCATATCTATTGTATTTGCTTTGTTATTGTGTGATAAATGTTTACCAAGTGTTATAATTATGAGGATGAAAATGATGGTGATAATGGCAATTAAGATAATAATATTATCACTTTAAATAAGTTGGTTATCATTACTTGAGGAATGTATAGTCAAAACTAAGTACATTAATCTTGGCAAAACATTTACACAGGTTATATGAAGTAACAAGGAGACTGATGTATCCATAAGTGTGGACTTTCCTGAAGCAGGTATTGTGAAAATTAAACCCTTCTTCCAATAATGATTTGTTACTCAAAACACTCCCCTTGGAAACTATGTTCAGTGAAAGTTACTAAGTGGCAGAAGAAAACAAGGCTTGACCTTTTAGTGTGATAATGAAAACGTTGTGATTGATCACCATTTTTAGTGGTCAAACTTAGTACTTAATGGCTTTTACGTGTTTCTTCTTCCAATACATCTTAAAAAGAATGAAGATTAGTTTTCATTAAAGATCTAAAAGACCACTGTAGGCACAAGAGAATCCATGATATACAAACCAGTTTTCTTAATTCAAGTAAACAAATTTTAAATAAGTACCTACTATGTTCCAGGCACTGGGCTAAGTGCTGGAGATAAAAGGGGAAAAAAAGGCTGTTCTCAAGGAGTTTACAGTCTGTTTGAGGAAATAATGAAGAGGACTATGTATGAAGAAATTATATACAGGTTAAACAGGAGGTGATTTTAGAAGTAAAGAATGAGAGTTAAGGTACAGCGGGTGGTAAGCAAAGACTTCTTGCAGCAGGTGGGATATTAGTTATTACCTGAATAAAATAGGTAGAAATGAGGAAGCAGATTATGAGGGAGAGAGCATGCTAAAGTATAGAGTTGGTACGTAGACTGTCTTACTTGAGAGACAAAAAGGACACCAGTATCATAAAGGAATAAAATGTTAAAAAGGGGTGGTGGTATTCAGCTGTTTTAGCTGTCTCACTCTTTGTGATCCCATTGGAATTTTCTTGGCAAAGATACTGGAGTGGTGCTTCTCCAGTTCATTTTACAGAGGAAACTGAGGTCAACAGGGCTAAATGACTTGTCCAAGGTCACATAGCTAGTAAGTTCCCAAGGTCAGATTTGAACTCAGGAAGAAAAGTCTTCTGGATTCCAGGTCTGGTATTCTATACACTGTGCCACCTAGCTATTTATAAAATGAGTGGAAAGCAGGGGTGGAGGGGGAGGGCAGATTATAAAGGACTTTAGAGTAATTCAAAAAGAGCACCAAATAAAGAAGGAACTTAGAGGCAAAGTGACTAATAATTGGAACTTGTAAGTCTTCTACAAATCTGTTTATAGAGTACTAGAACAAGAGGTTGTTTGTGGAAATCTGTCTCTTTACTGAGTAGACCTGCATTATTAATATGGATTACTGATGCAAAATTCATATTGAGTAATAAGAACCAGTACAATAAAAATATTGATCCATTTTTATCAAACAACAAAATAGCTTTTCTCTTGTATTGACAGGCTAAATTACTTGGATAAAACTGTAAAAGAAATATATTTTTCTAAAGAATTTTTGAAGGAATAAGATACATTTTAATTTAAGAATGAATGCTAATATTTTGAAGAGTCAATATTTTATTAATTTTGTATTCTTTGAACATTTCAAGTAAATAAAATGACATATATGCACATATATAATGACATTTCAAACACTACAATGTAAAGTGTATACTTTTTATTAAACTGACAATTAAAACTACATAAATTTGATGGGTTATGCTGATCTTTATAAAGTGTACTCATCACTTTTCAGGGAAATTAGATTTTAAATAAAAAAATGGATCAGCTTTTAAAACTAATTGAAATGCTAAACTTTGTTTTAAATTTATTATATTATCCTACACAGAGATAAATGATAGTTTTTAAAAGTCCTTTAAAATATTTTATTTGGATAACAAAGGATCAATATAAGAAATAATAATTTTAGAAAATAAAAATTATTGTAATCGTGTATGATGGTTCATACGTTTAATCCTTGTCACTAGAAAGTGAGAGGTTGGTGGACTTCTTGAATTCAGGAGTTATGAGCTGCATTGAACAAAAGGTGAACAGGCTCTTATACTATACCTGTCCCAATATGGTAAGCCCTCAGAAATGAGGGGTGGGGTAGGCTCTAGGCTGTGTGGTAGACCAGCTCAATTCAGAAACAAAGCAGATCACAAATCTGGTACCATCAATACTGGGAATAGTTTTGAGATTACCTGTTGTACTTAAATGGGGTGAGGTAGAGAGACCCAATCTTTAAAAAAAGAATAAAATGAATATGGAATAATAGTAAGTCAGATTTTCACAACACTGTAGTTTACGGTTTTGTGAATTCAGTAGAACAAATATCATTGATTCTACTTAATAGACATGTAAACTCAATAACTAATTGACATTAGTTCCACTTAATAGACAAGGAAACTAAATTTGGCATAATTTGTCTGAATTCAAATGATTAATCCATTTTAGAGTCAAAATTAGAATAATGATATTACAACTGCACATCTAGTAATTTCACTGTTTGACCATATTCTGTAAAACTATTTTGTCATAGTTTTTTGCTTCCATATTTGAGTATCTAAATTTACATACATAAATCTCTATCAGTCAATGTTTTTATATTTTTCTTTTTGCTTTCTGGAGGAGATTAATTCTTATAAAAATTTAACCAAGACAAGTTTGTTCCAAAATACGTTTTGAATCCAGAATGTTATACATTTCAATCATTAATATCTGTAATAACTGTCTCTAAATTGTTTTAAAGTAAATCTGAAATATGTTGATTATCATTGTTTAAATCATGACACTAAATTGCTTCTCTAATACTGAAGAACACATGAACAATTACTGGGACTAAATGAAATGAAGGGTCATTAACCAGACTAACTCCTAGAAATTTTGTGTGGTCTTTCCTATGATACTTTGCTTATCTAAGCATTATTAACTAGAGGTCTATAACATTTTCCAGTTAGATCTTGCTATTTTTTCCAGAGAATTAATGTCTTGTCAGGACTTGGAGTTGAGAACTATACAAATATGCAATACATGAATCCAGGGATGATGAATATTCAGTATCAAATCCATGCAAAACTGTGTTTTACTTCATTATTTCGATGCAAAGATAAATGCTACCCTCAAAGAAATAGTTCTGACTTCTTTGATGACTTCAAAAAAACCTCATATAACTATCTATACAGTACCTCATTCAGCTACCACTTGTAGACCAATGCATTACAATTATTATTACAAGTTCAGTGAATGCAGAGAACATTGTGTTGACTTTCATATCTCTCTCTAGTACCCAACATGTTTAATGTACATAGTGGAACCTAATAAATGTGGGTTGGATGGTTGAAAGCTTATTTTACTAGGGGACATGGTTTGAGTGAAGGTTTATTAATACAGATTCAGTTGACTGAATGATGTTGCACAAGCTTCATGCATCACTCAGTACAATACTTTGATGTGGTAAAGGTCCCTTACTTTTCTTGATCATCCCAAAATGTACTTTTTTAAAAGGACAATTCATTGTCATATGGCATAGTAAAGCTAGCTATTGATTTTACAGAGACCATATTCCAAACTCTTCCTATGGCATGTGCTATCAATGAGACCAGCTTTTTGTACTTAATTTCAACAGACTTCAATTTCTTCATTTGTAAAATTAGGGGAGTAGTGCCTGACTTATAAGCATAGATAGATGTGTGCTTAATGTGACTATTGTCCAGCCCATACTTTTTTAATACCTATGCTCACAGACTTTTTATGGTGGTCTAATGGGATAAAATAATATACCTAGATATCTTCATAGACCTTAGAGAACCACAGGATTGTCTGTTGGTACTATTAGGTTGTACCTTGAATCAATATTGTATTTTATAACTATATGTTAGTGATTTCCCATGAGTCGTGTTCACACTTGACTTACTCTTTTCTCTATTCAGTAGTAGTTATTAAACTATGACCTGCAGGCCAAATTTGGCCCTCTATCTGTTTTTGTTCAGTCTATGAGCTAAGATTATGAGTTGTAGTTTGTCAACTCTTGCTCTAGACTATTGTTTCAGTAATAATAATTATAAATTTTATGGCCCTCTAAATTCTGTGAAGTACTTAATAATATTTAATTTAATCTTAATAAGAGCCCTTGGAGAAAGATTCAATTTTTAGCCCTTTAACAACTGAGGAAACTAAGACAGATGTATCTTAAGTGAATTGTCCACCATCACACAACTTGTAATATCTGAAATTAATTTTGAGGAGAAAGGGCTGAATTTAAACTCTGATCCTCCTAACTCCAGGACTAGTGCTCTATCCATCACAAAACATCTCCTAGGTTTTACCTGTCTCAAGGTGAAAAATGGAAATATTCAATGTTGGAAGGCATAGGGAAAGTGAGACACTTTTTAATTGAAAAAATATTCTCTCCAAAGTTACTAATGATCTTAAAAATGCCAAATCTAATAGCCCTTTTCTAAATTTTCATCCATTTTGACCTCTCTATAGCCTCTGACACTGTCAATCAACCTCTTCTCCATGCTTTCTTCACTCTAGTTTTCCTCGATGCCATTCTATCCTCATTCTTCTCTTGAAATGCTTATATTGTTTCATTTACTGGATCTATATTTGGGTCACAATCAATTAATTAATGTCCCCCAAAGCTATTTTCTGGGTCCATTCCCTTCTTCTTTTGCAACATTTAGCTTACTGATTTCATGAGAGCCCATAGATATAATTATTAATTTAATGCTGATGATTCTTTTATCTAGTCATCTAGTTCGAATCTCAAGATTCATACATCTACTTACATATTGGTTATTTCAAAGTGAATTTCTCATAAATATTTTAAACTCCACATGTCCAAAACTGAACTCATTATCTTCCCCATCAGTTCTGAACTATTGTTGAATGCTCAGTATCATCCTCTTAATCACCACCTATATGTCAATATCAACTCTTTACTGTCCCTCCCCATGTCCAGGTGATATCAATTTTATCTGTCAAGTATCTCTTGGATTAACTATCTTCTCTCCGCTGATACTGCCAACACCCTAGCATGAGACCCCCTTACCTGAATGGACTATTATAATAACCTTAATATTTTTTTGGTGGCTTAAAGTCTTTCAAGTTCATCCTCAATCATCTGTTTAACTTTTTTGAAAAGCAAATCTGCCTGTGTAACATTCAATAAATTCTGACTTCCTTTCACCATGAGGAGCAAATAAAAAACCTTTTGTCATTCAAAGCCTTTAATATATTGGTCACTTTGGAATGGGGTTTCCAATTTCTTTCCAATCTTCTTAAATATGACTCTTCTCCATATCTTTTGAGGTCTAGTGACTGTGCTATTTGTTCTTTACACAAGCTACTCTGTGTTCCAAACCTGTATTTTTTACTTCTATTCTCTACGCCTGAAATTCTTTCCTCTCTTATCTCTGCCTCTTTACTTCTCTTACTTTCATCATTCTCCAACTGAAATCTCACCTTCTCCACAAAGCCTTACTGATCTACTTGTGCCTTCCCTCTTTTATTCCCTTTATCCTGTCTATGTTTTGTTTGGATATAGTTATTTACATGTCTTCTCCCCCATTATATTGTGAACTCTTTGAGAGTAGAGACTATTTGTAATTTGAGTCATTTGTGCCTTCAGTGCTATAAACAGTTACTTCCATATAGTAAGCACTTAATAAATACACGCTTTTTGTTTTTGTTTTTGTTTTTTACTTGACAGGATTTCAATAAATTCTTAGTAGTGCTATAAATCAGTCCAACTATTCTAGAAAGCAATTTGGATTTATGCTAACACAAGCATCTTATTGTTAGTCATGTAAACCCTTGAGATCACAGATAAAAAAGTCTTATTGAAACCAAAATGTTTATAATCGTATATTTTTATAGAAAAAGAGAGAAGAGAGTATCTTCCCACTAGTAAGGCAAAGTCAACATAAATGGTGGAATGTGAATAAAATGGAATATTATATTGGATTAAAAACCAGTGAATATGAAAACTACATAGAAAGAATTGAAAAGTAAATGAAGTTATATAAAATGAAGTAAGCAAGCCAGAAAAGCAATATAGACAATGATTATTGCTATGTAAAAGGGAAAAACTACAACAAAAATAAAATTTAAAGCTGTTTTACTTGTAATAAATAAAATTCTCCCTAAAAAGGGGTTGTCAAAAATGTACCCCACTCATTAGTATATCTTATTTGTGGGCATGAGGAACTTGTGTGTATATGCAGAACTTTTATACTACTAGTTTTCATGAATATTTATTTTAACCTTTATTTTTCCTTGTTACAAAGGGGGTCTCTCAGGCAAGGGAGCAGAAAAGGGTTATTTTTTTGGAAATCAAACTTATGATAAAAATATGTAGAAAGAATTTGGTTATAGAATATTTGTGAATTCATGGAAGATAGGATAAACCTCACACTACCAGGCATAAAAATAGTATGGTCCCAAAAAGAAAATGGGTGCAAAATGTTTCATGAATAGTGCTTATTTTCTCTACCTCCAGGTTCTGAATCATTCCTGACTCCCTGTGTCCTTCCTTTAAAACTGGTCTAATCATTTTATTTGTGTTGGTTTCTAAACAAGGTATTATTTTCTGATTCTCACTCTTCAGTTCCTCATCTTTTCCTTGGTGATGAATCATAAAAAAGTATTATTCAGTATGAAGGAAAGGGATTATTATCTCACACTGGCAAGTGAGATAACCAATAAAAAGCTAATTTAAATGATATTAATTAAACTTTGCTGAATTAGTATTTAATACGTCTTTGCTATATTGTAGGTACTGGGGATACAAAGACAAAAAAATAGGATGAAACAACAACCAATCCTTGTCTTCAAAGATGTTAAATTGTAGTGGAAAAATGCCATGTGAAAACAGAAAGCTATAATGCAACATCAAGATGGCAGATAAGCTAAGGAGCTCCAGGAATATCAGAGGAAGGACAAGCCAATAACCCTGAAAAGGATCATAGAAGGCTTCTCTCTGAGAGCCATGGGAAAAAATGCAAAATTTCTGAAAGCAGGATTTTATTAAAGAACACATTTAGGTATTGTGGGAACCTTTTGAATGTCATGGGAAGGATCCACTAAAATAATGAGATTAGGTAACAGCTGATATGAAGAGGATGTTAAGATGGGTAATGAAAAATCAGGCTAAATTGATTTATTGGGCTGAGCTGTTAAGTGGTGCAATTAGTATCCAGCCCAAGTATTTATTCTCCAAGTACATTACTCCAACTAAACTATGTTGTCTTTTTCTGGTTATAATTATAAACAAAATATGTAATTATTATGTCAGACCACAACCTGGAAACAGACTTTCTAGGTTTTTGTTTTACTTCTGTGGCTACTTTTAAAAAATGTAACTCTAGGAAGTCTCCTTTCTGAGTCTTAATTTATTCACCTTTAAATTAATGCACTGGACTAAATTAGTTCTCAGATCTTTTCCAAATTTAACTCTGGATGGCTCTGTGTTTCTTTTTGGCACATGATGGAACCTAGATTTGTCTTATTTTTTTTTGAAACAGTACCTAAAGTACATTTCAGTTTCATATTATACAGGGAATTCAGAAAGATGGGGAATTTGCTTTTTCAATGTTATTCCAAATGATGCTCCTAAACTGAGCATTTGAACAATTAAAGATTGTTTTCAGAGGAAGCTGGTATTAATTTAATTAATAACTATTCTGGGTAATTTTATTTCTGAGGTTTGTGGAATTAAAGGTAAAATATTCTTATTTACATCTAGAGACTTCTATGAAGGATTAATAATTGCCCAAGATTATTTCTCATGCAGTTAAAAGATAAAATGTATCCATCCATCCATCCATCCATCTCTCTCTCTCTCTCTCTCTCTCTCTCTCTCTCTCTCTCTCTCTCTCTCTATCTGTCTGTCTATCTACCTTTTGCCGGTCCATCTATTTATATCATACATGTACATGAGTATATATACACAGGTTTACATGTACTTATATATTTAGGTATAACATATATATATGTATATATATATATATATATATATAAATTAAACTGTCAGTTTTGTGATATGGATTAAAACCAAATTCTCTGGATTGCAGATGTTGCCACTTTAGATTTTTTTTTTTACTTTTTTGCTACAATCCTATAATCAGAAAATGAGAAATGAAAAGGTCCTTAAAGGTTCAATACCCTAATTCTTCAAATGAGAAACCAGAGAGGTTTGGTTATTTGAGCAAGGTCAAACTGATAACAAGTATTAGAACTGGAATTCCAACCCATGTTCTCAGAGTTCAAATCCAAAACTGTATAATACATGAAACCAATTCTCATAAGGAAAAAATAAGCACAGCCATACTTATTTGTGTAAATTAATTTTCTTTTTCTAGATCAAGGAAAATATAGGTAAATGTACATTTTATTATACATTAGCCTTCTCTGTGAAATGGTCTAACTTCTTGATTTTGTCTTATGTCTACATAGCTTAACACTTTTTTTACTATATTCTTCTATTCACATAATCTAGTATTCTCTTTAATTTTGCCAATAACTAATGCCTATTTCCACATGTCATAATATTTGAAAAATGATTAAAGTAGTTTCTGGCACATAGAATGTGCTATATTATTGCACATTCTCTTCCTTTCTCCTATTATCTTCTTTGCCTGCTCCTGCTTTCTCCATTACTTGTAGAATAACAGAAAGAATCCTGTATAGACAAAAGATTTGGATTCTAGACCTTGGAATGGTATTGACTGTGTGATTTTAGCAGGTTGTATGAGCTTTCTTAGCTTTTTTCTCCATCTATGAAAAGATGGAGTTAGTCTAACTGATATTAACTATATCTTTTACATCTTACATTTTATGATACTATAATAATTATTGTAAAATTCTGAAAATATTAAGTGCAAACAAAAGATTAAAAGGAAGTGTGACCATTATGGTAACTGCAAGTATAGTATACATATTCTTCTTGACTTGTGATCAATTAACATTTTCAATTTTTTAAATCACAGGAGCATGATTAAATGGATCTACTCTATTTATTTATCAGAATATGTTTTAATGATTATGAGATGACACCAAACATAATGAGGTATAAGCAATAAAGCACATATAAAAATGACCTATAGAGAAAATGAGGCTCTCTCTCAATACTGAGATGGAATAATAGACAAACTAAATTATCCAGTAATTGACTGCCTAATCCAAATTGTTAAACAACAAAAGGATTCATTTTGATACATCTGCCTTTAAAAATTAGATTATTTATTGGACTTGGAGTTGGTCTAAGGATTATAGATAACCAGCATTTGGAAATACATAAGAAGAGTTACTGCATTTTAAAAACCTTTTTTTTTTTAACCAGGGGTATTCTTATGGCATTCATGTCCAATGGATTTTTACAAACACACACATATATAAATGTCTGTGTGTTATGTATGAATAAAAAGTTAATAGTAGCATTATTTGTAAAAGAAAAACAATGAAAATAAAATGCATTCACAAAAATGTAAAATGTATGACCACCTTATAGAAAAAAACATAAAATCAAAGAAATAATGTATACAAAGTATTCAGAGAAAAATGGATATCCTTGAAAAAATGCAGTGAATAAAATAATTCAAAGAAAATATAAACATCTCTAAAGATGACATTGATCACCTATGTTAAAATATCCTTTTTGCAAACAGAGAATTATAAAATTAGAAAGTTATGTATTATTTAATTCAATCACTACATCAGATTCTTGTTGCTTATGGAAAATGTGTGTACTTTTTCCATTCATTAGGAAGGTATGCAGATTTCATATACATCAATGATCTATTCACTATATCTATATGATCTCTAAGGTAACTTGTAAATGGACGCCATTTTAAAATTCATCAAGTCCTATTTTTACATTTAAATCCTCATTTCCTAGGTATCTACTGTATACAACGCATTGTCCTAAGCACTAGGAATTTGCTGAGAAGAATCTGTGGTTTCTAAATGGAATATATCAGTAAAAATATTTAGAAAGAAACCGGATTAGTCACAATAACAAACTAACTGCTGTTTGAATTTGCTAATCATTTTAGATCAATCATAAAAACATTTTATGTATAATAAAAATAAATGAATCCAATTAATATAACAATATGGTTTATGGTTATATGCATTATGGGATCATTTCAAATATTTGAAAAGTTACTTTTCAAAATGGCTTATTTCTATTTGCTTATATTTCTAAAAATATATTTGTAATCCAAACTGAACCAACTCTATGGTGTCTTTCAATATATTTCTAAGTACTAATGCCAAAATGTTTTGGAATTTGAATCTTCATCAATAGTTATTTCTTTTTATTTCCAAAAGAGATGGATTGATTCTCTTCCCACCCCCAGTTAGAGTTTTTCTCCACTCTTAAATATCTTATTCATATTTATTTACTATGAAATGTAAGGTCCATAAAGGCAAGGGTTCTTAGATATTTTGTCTTTGCATCCATAGTACCCAGTAAGTCCTTATTAAATGTTTATTGAATTGAATTAAATTGAATAATAGGCTTTTAGAAAGGATCATAGGGTACATATTCAGGTCTTAGAGATAATGTTATAGTATAAAAATCATTTGATTTGAAAACCAAAACTCTGTATTTGAAATGTGTTCAGTGTGTTACCCTGGACAAATCAATTAATCTTTCTAAATTTCAACTTTCATATCTGTAAAAGGAAGATATTGTACCGGAACACTTTCAAGATCATGTGATTGTACCACCAACCAAAATTTAGCATTGTTTTAGTATCTGCTACATATCATACAATGAAGTAGGTAGTGGATATAATAACAGAAAACTCAAATAACCCTTTCCCTTGAAGATCTTACACTTTATCCAGGGAATTATAATACCTAAATTATATATAAAGCTAATGCAATATAAGAGAACAAGCTATAGGAAATAGGAAAGGAACTCATGGAGTAGGTGCCACTTAACCTGAGCTTTAGAGAACACCAGGGCTTCTAAGAAGGAAAAGAGAGGAAAGGAGAGAGTTCATTGTAGGGAGAGAGATGAAATGTTGTGTATCATTAAATAGTAAAGAGGGCAATTTGATAGTACTACAGAAATAAAGAGATTAACATATAATAAGACTAGAAATGAAGATTAGCACTTCAGAGACCATATTAACTAAGTATTCCTGATCTTTTCAAACGTGTATATATTAGTAAGCAAAACGCTAAACAACCTGGTTTGTTGATCATTAAGCTATTAACATGTGATTATACTCAACTTGAAAATTACATTGATACTTTAAAATAACAACATTATTTTGGCCTATTGCTCTTTCATGAAAAGGTAAAGTTTGAAATTAGATCTGAACAAATTCTTTTAAATATTATCAACAGTAATATTATACTATTGATGGTGCTAATGCACTACATGACGGTCTAGAACTACAGGCAATGAATGGAACCTACAATACCAAAGATATGGTGTGTCATAAAATTTGGCTGGCACCACTAAGCCACCTGCTTAGTTTCAAAATTCAGTGGACAGCTGAACCGCACTGAAGCTCAGAAACTTATAGTGTTCCGTTCTCTTGAAACTATTAATTAGAAAGTGAAAGCATAGCATATAAATTAACCATGTATTAGAGTTTATCACAAATAGCACAATCTCATACTCAGATTTAATGAATAAAATGTATCTGAATGAGAGAAGGAAACATTAAAGGAGATCCTGCTTACTAAAATGACAAATAATTACATAATAGATGAGTTTTAATATGGCAAACTCTATGAAAAACAAAAACAAACAAACAAAAGCAACTCCCAAAACCCAAAATGTTAAGAGTAATCTAAAGATAAAGGTATTTCCAATGATAAAAGTTTTGAGTGATGCCAGAATGATTAGTTACCATGGATATCAAACTAAATCATCTCAGCTGGGAAATATATTGAATAGTAAGTCAAACATTTATTAAGTGCTTAATATGTTTCATGTTAAATGCTAAGCTCTGGAGATATGAAATGTGTGTGCAAAGGGAATACAATCCCTGCCCATATTAAGCTTACACTCTTTTTTTACTTTTTTCTTTGAAGTGGTAGGGAGTAAAGAAGCAATGATTCTAGATTTTTAAACTAAAAATTTTTATTCCAGATTTAGTATTTTTCATACTATCCCACCCTGCCTTTGAAAGTCTAAATCTTTATAAAGGAGGTCATCAATGGCAATTCAACATGAACAATTTCCCATGCATCATCAGATTTGAAATACCCCCATTAGATCAATTTCTCCATAGAAACAACAAAAATAAACTAAATCTCTTGAAAGCAATTTTGTAACATAATGTCTAGTCAAGATATTTTGAAAATGAGGAAATATTAAAAATACATTTAGTTATAAAAGCTGAATTACTTGCCTAAAATTTCATGATGTGGTTATCTCTTTGATTTACAGTGGGAGGTAATATGTTGAGGTATTAGTTCTAGCTCGGACACTATTTCAATATTTAACCATGGAAAACTTATTTTACTTCTCTTATTTTAAAGTTTAAAAGTTTCAGTTAGTTGATCTTTAAAATTTCTTTCGACTATCAATATTATGTGATCTGGAAAAACTGACTTGAGGTGAAAAATTCTACAATGCTCAATCACTTAAATATTTCTTCATTTATAAAAAATATCATAATTAAGCATGGGATAACAGGTACAATTTTTATATGCACATCAAACTTAGCAGTCTTTTCTTTTATTAAAATACTCCTTTGGGACAATCATTAAATTTCTCTTGTTATTTGAGGTGATCCTATATTGTCAAAATTATGCACAGAGACCACAAGTTTTAACAAGATAGACCAAGGTGAAAATGGTTCCAGCAATAAACATAAAACATGTGTTTGTAATATTTCTACAATATTCATTACCAGAATGTTGTCCACCCAAGGATAATCTTCTGACATGGAACTTCATGGATAGTTAATCTGATATAAATGTGCAATAATATGTTAAAGGTAAGAGGACTCAGAGGGAAGAAATTATATACCCTTAAATCTTTGAGACATTCTTCAGGGGAGAAAATATGAATAATATCATTCTGTTTTCTTTTCTTTGTTTTCAAAATGTTTAAAGGTGTTTGATAAATGTTTAGGGAAGAAATTAGCAGAAAATTGTAGTCACTGTAAATAAAATCCTTTTCACAGTAAGTGGAGCCATGGCACAGGAAAAAGAAGACACAGAGATATGGGATAATTTGATAATATACTCAGGAAAACAAACATTCCTTAACTGGAATGTAAATCCTAGAACTTAGTCAAAGTATACCAAAAGTATGGAACACATTTATTATTTTTCCACTGTCTGCCTTGAATGAATGAGAATTGATAAGGGAAAAAGTATTTTTAAAGTTTTAAAACTTTCTATGGACTCTGTAAACACTAGCAAGACACCGTCAGTTTGATATATCCCACATAATGTTAGAGTAAGCCTTTCATCAGAAGTAAGATCCTCATTAAGCCATCATAATTAGTCTCCTTGCTCCAAAGAATTTTTATTCTACAAATATCTTCCAGATAGATAACAAAGAGATTTTCCTAAAGCACAAATTTGACAATGTCAATGCCCTATTCAATAAACAGGAGTGACTATGCAAGGCCTCTTGTATAAACTGTTCTATTAGACATTTAAAGCAATTTAAAACCTAACTGCAACCCTCCTTTATTATCTTTCTTATACATGGCTTTCTTTCCTGAAACCTTGAGACATAACACTATTCTTATTTTCTCACACATGACACTATACAGCTTTGTTACCCAAGGAAGTCATTTAATCTTTTTCAGATTCAGATTTCTAATCTGTAAAATGGGCATAATAAAACTATTTCCCTCACAAGGATGTTAGGATAAAATAATATAATATGTGCAAAGTGCTTTGCAAAACTAATATAACATATAAATATTAGCTTTAAAATAATAAATGTTAAAATCACATATTCATGTTCCCTTCAAAAATCAGCTTAAGCATCACCTCCTATTTGAAACCTTTCCTGATTCTTTCATGGCTAGCATTTATTCTACTGAATTTATAAGTATTTTACATGCCTTTACAGAGATATTTGTTGGTCCTTAATAAAATGTCAGTTCTTTAAGGGAAGAATTATTTTCAATTTTTTTGGTAAACCAAGTGCCCAGGAATTTCTATACGATAAGTGGTGCTTAATAAATATGTATTAACCAATATAGTGAATGATTCTTAAATGAAAGTATGCATTAAGAAGTATGAATGAATATCTCGTTAAGGATTTTATTCCCAAAGAAGTTGGAGAGGTAGAAACTTTTTTAGCTAGGCTATTAAAATCTCAATCCTCTGAGAGCCACTATGATTTGAAGATAGGCCAACAGCTTTAAAATGTGCATAAGCTTCTTTATACAGACTTTGGGGTAGTTTTCTATTAAAGTATTATACATATCAAATAATGCTGGGTCATAGCATTGAAATTCAATGAAAGCAGAACTCCATAAGCTCTCCTTTCCTTTTTTTTTTCCTAATTTTCTTTGAATTAATAAAAAATAGTTTTATCCCATTTTCCTCTTTAGGTTGGAGAGAGAAAGGGGGAGACAGAGAGAGAGAGAAAGAGAGAGAGAGAGAGAGAGAGAGAGAGAGAGAGAGAGAGAGAGAGAGAGAGAGAGAGAGAGAGAGAGAAAGAGAGATTGCAGGATTGAAGGAAGGTAGGAAGAAAGGAAGGAAAAACATTTGCTTTCTATAGCCTTAGGATGCTGAGGTTCCTTGGAGAATATTTTCAAATTTTATTGCTTGGATTCCCCACAAATCTGTTCCATCTAAGTACTGTTGATACCTCATTAATATTCAGCTATGAGTTTATTCATTACTTCAAGTTTCCCAGTTAAATTCTCTACAATGGCCTTCCTAAATATTTTGAATTTTTAAATTCCAAATACGATACTTTCTCTTAGCAGATGGACATACTTATTACTTATTTGAAAAGACTGAAGACACCTGACAAGAAGGGCAGCGAACACAACTTCCCTATTCTCTCCTTTCTCTTTTCACCCCTACCTCTGGCCTTTGCAATGCAAATTATTTTGCATATAAATCAATGAATAAATATTTATTAAGCATCAAATATGTCCCAAGCACTGAGCAGGATAATGTACACACAAACTCAAAAATGAAACCACTGTTATCACAAATGCTATTCTATGTATATTTCTATCTATCTATCAATCTATCTATCTATCTATCTATCTATCTATCTATCTATCTATGGGAGTTATGTTGCACAATGTATTGAATTGGAGTCAAGAAGTCATAAGGGTTATGGAGAGTCAGACATGATTAAATAATTATATATGTATTTGTTTGTGTGTGTATTTTACATCTACATATATGTTTGCTTATGTATTGTGAATTTTAAAACTATTAAACCCTAATCAGACCATTCTTTAGAAGATTTGATTTAGCTATTTTCTAATCAATAACAATAGAGATACTTGGAATAACAGAATCAGATCTTAGGAAGTCCACATTTTCCTCACCCTCCTTAGTTTAACAAGATTAGGGAGATCTGCCCCAAACTCAAAGCTTAAGTATCTGAGAAAAAGGCAACACATGTGCAAAAAAAGTGGACAGACCACTGGTCTGTCCTAAGTCAAGCTAAGCGATCATTGGTAAAAATGAGATGCAGAAAAGTGATGTAAAACTGTCTATATGAGGTACGTCACTTCCTGTCTCTTCCTCTTTCCCTGGAGAGGCATCTCTGGCTGGTAGTGTGCTAGGCTTTTTGGCATCTTGGAGTGGTGGTGGTGAGTTTGCCTTGAGCTGATTCTGGTTCGGGCATCTAGGTTTAGCCCTTCTTTTCCTGGAGTTCCGGCTGACTCCTTCCTCTTTCATACTCCAAAACTTTACTTCCTTATCTCCTGATCTCCTCACCCAATACTAGCCAGGTGGGGGAGAGGGAGAGGAAAAAAAAAAACCTATTCCTTCTTCTTAATCTCCTCCACTATCAATTAAATCACCATAAAAAATTCCAGCTGACTTGGGTAATTTATTATTTGGGATTTCTCCTTGGCAATCACTTAAATTTAGATTTTCAGCCTAAACCATAATTTTAACTTTTACATTTTGCACTCTAAAACATACATGCATATTTGTATTAATACATTGATATATAAACACATATATGTCTTCCTCCTCTTGGTGCATTAACCTTTGTAGTTTTTTTAATTTTATGATTAAAGATAAGAAATTTCAAATAAGAAACAATATATCATAGATTATATAACATAGCATAGATATATAAACAATATAACATAGATTATGAATTTTGGAAACTGAGGCCCTTGGTTCTAGCCAGTATGATGCCACTTATTATTAATATTTCCTGAGATGTCACTTAAGTCCTCCATCATCAGCTTCCCTACATATAAAGTGAGATTATGTAATTAGATTATTAGTTCAAAAGGCCCTTCCAGTTGTAAATTTATGAAGCAATGAAATAACATTTTGATGTGGAAGTCTATAAACTATTTTGTTCTGGAATAAAGATTTAGGTAAAAAGCTTGAATCAATATTCATAAGGGGATGAATTATAATATTTTTCTCTATTCTAATAACCTTAACACAGCTGCAATAATCATGTTGTCTCCCTATATGTGACATCAATAGCTGAAGGTGAATGATTTGAGTGAAGATCTTTATGAAGAACTAAGATGGCCAAATGGAATAGTCATTTTAAGAATAAAGATGACAGATGTGAGATAAAAAATGATATCTATTTTTGTAATTATAAAGATTACTTGGGGAAATATTTTAACTATTTTACTGAATTAAATATGAAGGTTTGGGGGAAATGTTTTAAACTTTTTAAGGCATAACATGACATAGAGGGTAGTTGTAAACATCTTTGTTCTCAATAAGTAGGACTTCGAATTCTATCTGTGTAATATGTGATCTACACAATACTCTGTGAGATAAGTGTTATTATTACTGCCTTTTTACAAATGAGGAAAATGATACAGGAAGAGGTTAAGTGACTTGCAAAGGGTCAGATAGTTAGTAAGTGTCTGATGTCACATTTGAACTCCATTCTTATTTCTTCCACTTTCAGCACTCTAACTACTATGCTACCTACATTTTTTCCTAGGCCATCCTATTGTGATTTCATGAATCCCTAATAATTAAGGTATTATTTACATCATTTCTCAAAAACTTTTATCTATTGTCCTTGATTCTGCTCTTTTGGTCCTAGAAGAAAAAAATAAAATCCCTATTTCATCAGAAATTGTTTTAAAGGTTTTAAGATACCATCTTTTCTTTTTTAAGTCATTTTCCCCTTTGGAACGACTATCTCCCAATTCCTTCAACTTATTGTTCTCTGTCACAGTCTCAAATATTTTTACCTTCTTGGTTGCTTTCTTCTGGCCTTCATGAAATATTTTTTCCCTAAAATGATACACACCAATTGGGACATGATTCCTCTTTAGATTTTATCTATCCAGAGCCACTTACAAAGTGGCTTTGGGTTGCCTTTTTTGGCTATTAGATCACACAGTTGTTTCCTTGTGAGGTTGTAGTTCATTTAAACTTCCAAACCATTTTCACTTAGCTGCACCTCTCTCATCTTATATTTGTAGTGCTGAAATTATTTTTTTAATTGCACTGGAATGATTGATTTAACTGGCACCTAACTGAACAATGTGTTATATTCTAATACACACAGGCACAAAAAGATGGTTTCCAGCTTTCAGCAGAGCAATAAATGTAGTGAGAGAGAATATTCCCATGGGGTAAATGAGAGCTGATGAGAGAATGAATGTGATTATTTCACATATAAAAACTAGATTTCCACAAAGCAATAGGGAATTATGGGCTGTGGTGACCAGAGAAGACTTTTTTAAAAGAGTGACCTCTACTATTGATAATAAAAGGAAAACTTCATAGAGGAAGCCCTTAAAATTCTTACACAAGGGATAAAACATGCTTTTTATTCCAATAGGAACTTCATTAGACTATAAAATATAATCTTTTCTGGCATACACCAGTTCTGAAATAGTATAAGAATTGAAAGACAGTAAGAGGTAGAAAGTAAATACTGCCTCTCACTGCATTTTCAATTTAATTCAATTCATATCAATACACATTTGTTGTAGTGTCAAATAAGTTTATTAAGATGGTGTGACATATATGACATATTAAGCAGAGAACCAGTCTTAGCATTTGTCACATACTGGCTATGGGACCCTATGCAAGTTATTTATCTTTTCAAGGCTTCCAGTCAACTCTTCAAAATAATAAATTCCAAACAATTGGTAAAAGGAGTTTCTTCCCTGCATCTTAACTATTTCAGTGAAGTTGCAAATCTTGTCTGTCTGACTCATTCCCTGGCTAAAAAAAAAGAATAAAAAAATAAACAAAATGGACATATATACATGATGCATGTATGCACACATATGTATACATACAACATATCATATATTACTAGAACTACCATGACAGCAATTTAAACAGTCCCTTTCCTCAAGGAATTTCTTTGGATGGTAGTATTGGTTGTGAGATATATTTGAAATATAGGCAATCAAGTAAATACAAAATATACCAAGTACAAAATAGCTCTGATACATTTTTAAAAAATGATAATTCTATAAACTGGGTGGAAAATTCTTTGGGTAGAAAATGATGAGCTCCACTTTGAAGGAAGATGGTTTTCTAAGAGACAGAAAGGAGGAAGTCCTTCATAAGGCATCATATATACAAAGGCACAGAGACAGGAAATGGAATGTCATATTCTGTATAAAGAACAACTAGTAGCCTGAGTAGACTAGGATTAAGAGAGATGCACTTTAAGAGATGCCCTTAATGAGATGTATACTATATGTAGATAACTCAATAAATATGTATTATTTCATTGGTGAACTTCAAATATTATTTCAAGCATTGGTTTCATTCCTCCCTTAAGTTGGAATGATAACTGGAACAACTTACTGAGTGACTTTTTGCAAAGTGTCACAAATATTTCTAAGGAGTGGAGTGTGGCAGAAACCTCTTGTTTTCAACAATGCCTTTTGGCATAACAGACATACCCTTCCTGAAACGAAGGAAAAATAAAACCCAGAATCCCCTAAAAATTACATGATTATTTAGTACTTGACTGAGAAAATGTTTTCTGTGCCCAGCATGAGAAGAAAGAAAGGGTAATGAGAGCTGCAAAAAGAATAATTTTAGGATGATTTTATTCTCTTTATTTACCTATCCCACTAAACAGAAAAAGAAAGTCTTTCAGATTATTTCCCTTTGATCCTAATAAATTTAAAATGACAACAAAAAGAGCCAATAGCATTGAACACATATGTATATCTAATATTAAGAGAAAAAACATTTTTGAGAAGCCTTAAGAACAATTTCTAAAGTTAAAAGTGAATAACAGTTGAATAGTCATTTATTATCTATATGTACATATCATGTATAGAAATTAATTAAAATAACATTCAATTAATAATAATACTAACACAGTACTTTAATGATTACGAAGCACCTTACAATATTACATAATTTTTCCCCAAACCTTGAAAATAGGAGCCATTATTATCCTCATTTAACAGTCAAGGAAATGAGGCAGGCATAGATTAAGTGATTTACTCAGGGTCACATAGCTAAGTAAATGTGTAAGACTAGATTTAATCTCAGGACTTCTTTATTCCAGACCTAGAAATCTATATATTTTGCTACTAAATTACTAATAAATATAGTAATGATTTTTACTAAGATGGAAGAGTTAGAAATCTCAGGGATGAAAATAGGACTGTTGGACATACAAGTTATGGTACAGTAGAAAGAATACTGGGTTTGGCCTTTTCCTGACTGAAGTTCATTTTCTTTCTTTACCTTCCAAGTTGTGTTACTTTTTGCAAACTATTCTATTTCTTTGAGACTCAGTTTTCTCATACATAGCAAAGGAATTGAACAGGATACTCTTTAACATTCTTTACTGCTCTACTTTTGTGGGTTGCTGGAAGGGAAGTGATGGTGGCCACTGAAGAAAGCAGAGGATATTTTCATTCTGAGTTGGACAATGAAGGGGTCAAAACCCTTTATTTACCTATTCAGTGCTTCAGATAGTGCAATAGTACTGCAATAGCATTCCTAAATTGAATTAGCATTATCATTTTATCTAATAATGGAGTATTGAGGTGAAAATTTCTGGTAAACAATGAATTTGGGTGCAAATATCTTACATGTATTAAAAGAAGTATGGTACAATAAAAAAAAATACTACTCTTCCAGTGAGGCAAGGTGGGAGGCTTTACCTCTGATTTCTCTTAGCCATTTAATTTGTTGGTAAGTTCCTTAATTTTTCTGAACCTCATTTTCCTCATCTGTAAAATAAGATTGCATGACCTTTAATGGCTTTGCTCATGGAAAAAATTATAAAGTACCAAATTAATGATAGTTCTTGGTGATGATCATTTCTAAAAGACCAAATAAGTAGATGAGTGAAACCCTTTATAAAAGTTAAAGCACAGTATATATTTGATGTGTTGTTGTCATCAGAGGAATAAAGTGAAAGGCCATAACATGGGATACTTTTATTTTTAGAGAACAGGATATCCATGTAAAGACATAGACCACTACTTTAATTCAGTATCCTTAGCTATATTTCCAGTGGTTTGCAAGAATTTTCACAGCTTGCTCTATCATTTTACTCTAGTTTGAGTGTCATTTTTATTGATTTTCTGGTTCAAAATTGTCATGGGTTTTGTGGTTTTATTATTATTTTTTAATACTAAGGCAGGAAATAAAACTCAGGGCAATTATATTTTGGGGAAAAAGTTATTTGATAACAGAGGCACTGCATTCTAGGTAATAACTGCCTGCCTACCATGGTATTATGAGGAATAATGCTGAAGGCTGAGTAACTTTAACTTCCTATGAAGTGGAAAAATACCCTAGAAATGTTCTGCCTGCAGTGCTGTCTTATTTTCATAAAATGAAGTTTCTGAATAGAAATGAATCAAGTCAAAGTTCTGCATTTACTAGGCCCCACTGGCAACACTGAAAATTTTATTCATTAAAAAAAAACATTCATTACTTTATTAAACAAATTTCTATTTTATTAATTTCATAGTGAATGATATTCCAGTTAAGTAGATAAATTCCTTTTAAACCCAGTTTCTAAAGGCCTCTATCTGGACAGGAAAAAAACAATATTATTCCTTCCTATTGAGAAAAATTGTTCTCTTAAGAAATCTTAAGTCTGTCAATATTCGGTAAAGCATAGTAATTGATATAGATGTAGTGTTTAGGTATGTTTTATATGACAAAGGTTATTGAAATTCTGAATATTCTTCTAGCATTCAGCAGAGTATCTATGCATGTATATGTATGTATATGATTAATACAAGTGTAGGGAATTAAAGAAAACTGAATTGAATAAAAATGTCCATAAGAGTATAGTTTTAGAGAGTGAATTAACCTACATGATCATCAAAGACAGGGGTTTTTATTTAATATTCATTGTTACATGACTATATTCATTATAAATAAGTTGATTGCATCCCTGTTGTGGTTGTTAATTTGGTTCAATTGTGTACAACTCTGAGCATCCATTTAGGATTTTCTTGGCAAATGTAATGGAGAGCTTTACTATTTCCTTTTTTTGCTCATTTTACAGAGGAGAAAACTGAGACCTATAGGATTAAACGACATTCCCAAGGTAACACAAGTTCTAAGTGTCTAAGTATGTGTATAGGTAGATATAATATACCACAAGTACATATGTATGAATATTTGGGTAAATATTAATATATTAATGTATAGTATTCCAAGGGAAGAAACTGGCTTATCCACACACCTGCCTGCAACAGGGTTACATAATCATCACTCAAGTTCATGAACCTAGTTTAAATCATTTAAAATGAACCTACAGGCTTAAAAAAAAAGATGGTGTAAAAGGTAAGGAGAGATTGCTATTAGCTTAAAAAAAAGAAAGCTACAGTTGACTTCAGTTAAACTATTTTTTTTGGTTAAGATTGTACTTTGCAAAATATGTTAAATGTATGGTTTTGTGATTTTAAATACTGACAAAGTCAGCAACACTAGCTCCTACATGGGCAAAGAATTGTTTGTTGTGCATAGTTCATACCACAACATTACCATTACATTTGCCTTGCTGTCCGTCCTGATTCCATGTACACTGACAGAGGTTGGTACTATGTTGCCACAAATGTTCCCCAAATTTTTTTCAAGGGCCATCTTTTACCTTATATGTAAACATGCTCCCATAAATGGGTTCCAATGTCCTCAAGCAGAAATGCATTTCTGAAGAAAACTGAAGATAAATATTGAACTTGGAAATACATTGTGAGACATATTCTATTTAGAAGTTTAATGGGAATCAGCATTATTTTAAAGCAAATTTGTTCATGAATAGAATCTGCCTTTATAATAAAATCATTTTCTTTTCAAATCAATTTACCTGATGCACAGATATATACTTATAGTCAATTGGCAAAATGACAAATTTGTATAGAGTCTACATTCATAAATAAAATTACATGCTTAGAATATTAGAGACAACCTCAGAAATTATTTTGTCAAACTTGTATCTAAAGAGGAATTCTATTCTAGAATTTAATCAAGTGTGTATCCAAAACCTACTTAGATATCTATAATAAGAAGGAATAGTCTCTCTCATGTGATCATGTATTCTTATTTAGGATACATTTAATTATTAGAAAAATTTCCCCAAATTTGGACTAAAATCTTATTTTGTCTGATATGTGACTAATATTTCTACTTTTTATATCTAAGTTAAAATATTAAGCTTTGTTTAAAAGCCAATATAGTAGAGGAGGGGCAGAAGCACCTGAATCTTTCTGAAAACTCCCTCCAACCAGTGTTAAAATAAAGCTTCAAAACAAATACTAGAGTGTTATAACTGACAAAGGGACAGCATGAGTCAATAATGTAGAAGACAACTTGGAAAGTAGGGAGAGAAGGCCCCTTTCCTTTGGAGTTCACTCCACAAGAAAGCTATAAAAACAGCACAGGGAAGCAGGGAGATTCTGAGACACTGCCTAAGCCAATAGCAGAACTCCTCCTACCCCATCCCTCAAAATTTTAGCTCCAGTACAACTCTCATGTGTGCCTATGGTGAAGTTCATAGTGAGGCCCCAAGTGCTATTTCAAGCCTGTATTGAGGCCTCTTCATGGCTGGGTAATTGGTCTGTTCTTGCAAAACAAAAGGCAAACACTGAGGGATAGGGAATTAGCAATGAGAAGTGAATTCCAGAACTCTCAGTCCATAGGAAGGATTGAAACTTGCAGGCACCTAGAATTAAATTTGGGGGTAGCAGCAAGAAAATACAGGAGTTCAAATTGGCTCTTCCCTTGGAATATTGCCTATCTCTAAGATAAAAACAAAATCCAAGAAAAAACTCAGAAAATGAGCAAACATAAAAAACTTTCATAGAAAAAATTTATAGAGACAAGACATAGCAAGGCAAAACTGAGAGGGGGACAATGAAATCAAAGCAGGTTCAGGAAAAAACTTCCAAGAAAAATGGGAATTAATCTGAAACTCTGGAAGAATTAAAAAAAAAAACAACTTCAAAATTAAATGAGAGGTAAAAAAAAAAGTATAAGAGAAACAAAAGCAATGAAAGAAGAAAATAGCCCCTTAAAATGCAGAATTGACCAAGTAGTAAAGAAAGCACAAAAACCCAATGAGGAAAACAAAAAACTCTTTAAAAAAGTAGAATTAGCTAAATCGAGAAGGAGGTTTAAAAACTCAGTAAATAAAATAATTCTTTTAAAATTTGAATTGAGCAAGTGGAAGCTAATGACTTTGTGAGACATGAAGTAATGATAAAACACATTAAAAATGAAAATATAGAAGAAAATATAAAATAGTTCATTGTAAAAACAATTGGCCTGGGAAATAGATCCTCTGAAAAATAATTTAATAGTCAATGTTCTACCAAGAAGTGGTGATTTAAAAAAATAAAACCTACATACCTTTTGACATGATTTGATCAAAGAAAACTGCTCTGATATTCTTGAACTATGTGATAAAATAGAAATTGAAATTATATATCAATCATCCTTTAAAAAAGGTCCCCAAAGAAAAATTACTAGGAATATCAGTCAAGTAACAGAGCTCCCAGTCTAAGGAAAAATATATTGTAAACAACTAGAATGAAACAATTAAACTATCATGATTCTATAGTGAGGATTACATAGGATCTAGCATTGTCTATAGTAATGATCAGATGATTTGGAACGTGATATTTCAGAAGGCAAAAGAACGAGACTTCTAACCAAGAATCAAGAATCACCTACCTAGAAAATCTGAGTATATGCTATCTTTGGGAAAATATAAATAGAGTATTTCTAGGCATTCATAATGAAAAGTCCAGATCTAAGCAGATACTTTTATGTTCAAATACAAAACTCAAAGGAATTGAAAGGTTAATAGACAAGAGGAAATGATATTCAATGAGGTAAAATTATTTCTATTTCTATATAGAAAGATGATACTTGTAACTCTTTAGATTTTATCATTACAAGAGAAGTTAGAAGAAAGAAGATGGGGAAATAATTGTCTATGAGGGTATGATATGCAAAAAAATCAAGGAGTGAAAAATACTATTATACTGAGAGGAGAAACAAAGGAGAGGTAGAGTAGTATAAATTATCTCACCTTAAGAGGAGTGGAAAAGAGTATTAGAGTGGAGGGCATGATAAGGGTGTTTGATGGGTAATGCTTAAATATTACTCTCATTGGAATTGTCTCAGAGAGGGAATAACATCCATATTCGGGTAGCTATCAAAATCTAGCTTACTCTATAGGGAAATAGGAGGGGAATAAGAAAAGGGTGTTAGATGCTAATAGAAGAGAGCACAATTTGGGAGAAGTTGGTTAGAAATAAACTCTTGTGAGAAGGGACAGAATGAAAGGAGAGAGAAAGTAGGGATAAGAGGGGAAAATAGGATGAAGGGGAATCCATAATTAGTACAAAATGTAAAATAAATAATATTGATTATATTAAGTTAAAATGCTCTCTACAGATAAAACAAATGAAACCAAGAATAAAAAAGAAATACAGAATGGGGAATTTTTTACAATAAATTTCAATGATAAAGATTTAATTTCTTAAATATATAGAGAACTGCATAAAATATATAAGAAAACAAGTTATCCCACAATTGACAAAAAAAACAGGCAATTTTCAGATGAAGTAATCAAAACTATCCATAATCATATGAAAAAAAATCTAAATCTCTTTTGATTAAAAAAGTACAAATTAAAATAATTTCAAGGTACCACTCACCACTCTCAGATTGGTTAATATGACAGTAAAGGAAAACAAAAAATATGGGATGGGATGGGCCAACACTGAGACACCACTAATACATTGTTGGTAGAATTGTTTATTGATTCAACCATTCTGTAGGACAATTTGGAACTATAAAATGTTCATAAACTTTGAACCAGTAATACCATTCTTAGGTCTATACACCAAAGATTTCAAAATAAGGAAAAGGACCTATTTTACAAAAAGGTTTATAACACCTCTTTTTGTGAAGGCAAAGATTTTGAACATAAGGAGATGTATATCAACTGAGAAATGTATGAACAAATTGTGGTATTTGGTTGTGATAGAATACTATTATAATATAAGAAATGATAAACAGGTTTATCTCAGAAAAAAAAAAAACATGGAAGACATCCATGATTTGTTACAGAGTGAAGTGAGCTGAATCAGAGCATTGTACAAAGGAACAGTATTATACAATGATGAATTATGAAAACTACTGTGATCACTACAATAATCCAGGGCAATTCTGAAAGATTTATGCAAATAATCCTATTTCCTTCCAGAGAAATAACTTTTAGAATGTGAATACAGATTGAAACATTCTGTTTTTCACCTTATTTGAATGTTGTTTTTAAATTTTTAAACTTGGGTTTTATATAAGTAGTGTCATACCCTGATGAATATGGGCATAAACAAGAAAAAAAGTTTACCAGCTTAGGGAGCTATGAAGAAAGGATTGGAGGGAAATAATTTGGATGTTATAGTTGTAGAAAATTCGTATAAAATATTCTTATTGCAAGTAATTGGGAAAATCTAATATTAAGTCACAAATCCATGATCTTTCACTCTCATGGCTGTTCTCTAAATACTCTTCCATTCAATGTCCTTCCTAAAATAGTACACCCATACAAGAACACAATATTCTGAATTTTAACTAACAAAGGCAGAAGGCAGTGGAATTCTCATCTTTTTAGCCTTAAACAATAGAGTTCTTCAAATGTAGTATAATCTTATAACAGCATTGATTTTCATATCACTGGTCAATTTAATTAAAAAAAATTAAGATATAATAATACCTAGGGTGCAGGTATCAAATCAAACCTATAGATTATGTCATTGTCAATATTTGAATTCAGCTGTCCTTGATTCCAATACTTACCTTCTAATCATGAGGCCAATATTATCTAAATTTGTGTTTCTATGTGTATATTTATCTACAAATAGTTGTTCAAAGAAAGGAACTCTGTGTGAATGTGTGTGTGCATGCTTGTACATGTGTGCATTTGTGTGTATGCATATACTTTGCTCAAATATACAAGGAAATAATATATTCAATCAAGATGATATATACTTTTTAATGATCAAATTAAAGTATAATCTAAATATTGTAGCCAGTTTAACTCTTCTGAATTCATTATATAAAATAATTCCCTAGGTATCAGTATACATTTTAACATATTTACCATAAAAATATGATAAAAGCTCAGATTAATTTTAAAAGTTATGATTTCCATAGCCTTCAGATATTGTCTATTTTTGTCCATAGAAAAAGTATTTTCCATCTTTCTTGAATGTATACTTCTATAATTATAGATTTTTACCTTCAAATTAAAATGAAATTTGGATAAACTTTAAAAACTGAATCTTATCTTCTGTCTTAGAATCATACTATGTTTTGGTTTTAAGGCAGAAGAGCAGTAGGGGTTAAGCAATGGGAGTGAAGTAAATTGTTAAGGGTCACATAGCTAAGAAGTGAGGTTACATTTGAACCCAAGACCTCTTTTCTCCAATCCTGCCACTCTGTACACTGAGCAACCTACTTGCCTCCTCAATAAATTTTTAATGATCATTTCAAGAATATACTTGATAAAATTCTTGAATAGTTCAAAAGTGCTTAAGTTAGAGTGATAGTATTTTTGTCTCAAGAAAAAAGGAAGCAAAGGTATCTTTATATGAATGAAACAAACAAAGAATGAATATTTGGAGCTGAAAAAGAGATTGAGAGAGTATGTAGTCCAATCTTTTATATTATAGAGAATGAAGCTAAGGCTGATAGAGGAGAGGGACTTTGTGGGGAGTCATATAAATTTATTGACTGTCAGACTCAAAATTAGAATTCTGCTTTTGACTTCCTATCTAATAATCTGTATTTACATCAGGTCATATTGTCTTCCAGGACCAAATAACTAAAAAAGTTTTTAAAAAAAATTTTGCCACTTGTCATGCTATTTTATTGAATGAAAATTGTATTTTTCAGTCAAAATAAAGAGATAAATTTTAATAAAACTTAATCTGGCTTATTTTCATCCCATATATTTTTGGAGAAGATTTAATTGTTTTGTACTTCAAGGTAGAAAGTTACTAACTTTATTCAATGACTTGGGACATGGCACCAGTGAGTCAGTGGTGGAGTTAAACTCCACACTACTATGTCAAGTAATTTGGGATATGAATCAGCAAAATCAGCACTGAGTTTCCAAGTCTCAGCAACAGCAAAATTGGACAACTATTCAAAGATGAGAAAAGAAAAGGAACATTAGCACAATTCAGCTTCCTTAAACCATCTGCACCAACAGTCAAAGCACCCATAGACAGAACAAGTCCTGAAAGATTTGAGTTGAAATATGTAAGCTTCCTGCTTTTGACAATTCCCTCAAAACAAAAGTATTCATAATTTCATCTCAATGCCTGTTAAATAGGGGAAAAATGGTAGTATGAGGATAGTCTGCATTTTAACTGTATCAACTGTTAATGTGCTTTGTAGGAGCTCAGCAAGACTTTTGTGAATAGGTCCCATTAAAATATATTTTATCAGAACAGCATAGTGGAGAGAGAACTGGCTTCTGCCTTAGAAAGATCTGGGTTCAAGGATTGCCCCAAATCATATTGGCTATCTGAATGATTGTCATTTAACCCCTCAGTGACATGACCCTGCTAACTCTATGAGACTTTAACTTTCATACTGGATAATAATCTACTTTGGTAGAATGAATTTTTCATTGTGATTTCCTAAAACCAAAAAATTATGGGTCCAGAACATATTTATATATTTACACAGGCTATATATATATATATGTATGTCCACATACATAAATGCATACATGTCTTTATTTGTATGTTTTCATATGAAGACATAATATGAATGTATGCACAAAACTATATTATTAAAATAGACTTATACTTCTTTTTTGAACATATATTGTTCAGTCACTTCAGTCTTGTCTGACTCTTTTTGACCCCATTTTGAGTTTTCTTGGCAATGATACTGGAGTGGTTTGTCATTTCCTTCTGTAGCTCACTTTATAGATAAGGAAACAGGCAAAAAGGGTTAAATGACTTGCCCAAGGTCATAAACTATTGAGTGCCTGAGGTCAGATTTGTTCTTAAGTCCTAGACCTGGTGTTTTATCTACTGTGCTATCTAAAAACCCTATTTGAATATACATGCGTAATGAAAGATATTGTATACTTTTTTCATTATACACATTTCAAATGTCATCTCCAAGCTTCAGAGAAACCCTTAATTTTTGAAGCATCCAATACTTTCAAAGGAATCTTCTTATGCTTTTTTCCAGCTTCTACAAAGAGAATAAATGGATATCTTATTCTCTTCTCTGTGCCTTTTAGGTTCATAAATCCCATAATTTTAAGAAACAGAAGGGACTTAAAAATGTCTATTTCAGACTCTTCCTTTTATAGACTCATCAGTATGTAAACTTAACTCTAAAGGAGGGAAGTCATTTACCCCATAGGTAGGAAAAAACAGAGCTTGAATTTAAAGTATTTTTCTGACTCTTAATATCAATGCCTTTATCCTGAATTCAAGTTAACTATTAGTAGATTAGTTATTAGAATTTTTGTCTACATTCATATACTGTGCTTAAAGCTAAGTTATCTACAACAATGAGTGGCCTGACCTACCTTAGGACAATTCTACAGTTCATTGAACCACAGTCAGGCATGAAATATTTATTGAACACCTGCTCTTTGTCTTGTGCTGGGTATAGCTTAGCACCAGTTGATCTACTTTATAAAATGTTGAGTTCTCAGAGGATATTAAGTTTATCTGCTGACCTGTTCATTGATCAATTGCATCATGTGTCCCATCATGTAGTCTGAAAAAGTTTGAAAGCTATGGACACCTTCTCATAATAATGTTTTAAACTGCATAACCTAAAATAAATGGAATTATAAAATAAAACTATATTAAAATGATATTATTTTTATATTTCTCTAAATTTAATGAGAGGATGATAGTTAGCTAGATTCAAGACCCCCAGGTTAGATTATACATGTGTAGTCAAGCAAACAGATTTTGACATGATCATATTGTGAAAGAAATCATAGATTAAAAAAAATAAAGATATTAAAAATGTATACATTTATCTTCCATAACTCTCCACCATCTTTTGCAGTAGATAGTATTTTTCAACATGAGACATTCTTAGTTGTCTTACTTGGTCTGTCTTACTCTATTGTGAAGACTTTCCTAAAATCTCACATTATTGTGATGAACTGGGACAAAGTATCTCCATTTTTTAAGTGTCACAAAAATTGTCATATATCCATTACCTCTGCTTAAGGTATCTCATGTGTTTTAATTACCTCTCACTTCTGCACTTCTTTTGGGTTGTATCTGTGACTATTCAGATAAATTGTATATTATATTTTTATTAATTAATACAGAAGTAAAAAACAGTCCTATCAAATTTTTGTGCATCACAACTTGATAATCTTTATAACCTAGCTATTCCTGACTACAGAGCCATCCCTTTTTAACCTCCAACTTTTATAGGAATACATTGATATATAATTATTCTTACCATGGAAAAATAGAATTATAAATTTAGAGCTAAAAAGTCACATTATCTAGGTACAGAATCCTCATTTTTCAAAGAATTAAACTTGTTCCCAGAGATTACATGACTCTTTACTAGAATTAAAAAGGTAGTTAAATCTCAGAAATGAGACATGATTTCAGGTTCTCTGATTCAAAATTCTATACTTTTCCATAGTATCACAAGATCATTTTCTGTTTCATTTCCTGCTTAGGAAGCATAAACTCCATTATACGGAGGGTATACATTTCTTAACTAATTTAATTATTGCTCTCATTATCTCTCTCTCTCTCTCTCTCTCTCTCTCTCTCTCTCTCTCTCTCTCTCTCTCTCTCTCTCTCCCCCCCCAATTACATACAAATAGTTTTATGTTTGATTTACAAAATTTTGACTTCCAAATTATCTTCTTCCATCCCCCACATTGAAAAGGCAAACATTTGATATAGGTTACATATATGTAATCATGCAAACAAATGCATATTTTGATCATGTTGTGAAATAAATCACATATAAAAATAAAGAAAAATTTTAAAATGTATGCTTTTATCTGCAGTCCCCACCATACTTTCTCTGTAGGTTATGTCATTTAGGCTCTCTTTGCCTCAGTTTCCTCAGAAGTAAAATAGAGACAATAATAGCATCTATTTCTCAAAATTATTGTAAGGATGAAAAGCAATTATAAAAATCATTGAGCACAGGGACTAGTATTTAATAGATGCTATAGAAATTACTATTCTGAATTATGTAACCATGGGAAACTATTCTAAATTAATTAAATAAATAAGTTAAAAAATGACTATTCCCTTCACTTCCCCAAGTTCCTTATTTTGGTAGATGAAGATGATCCAGTGCAGATATCGCAGGAAGTTTGTCTTTAAAGGGCCACCTGAAGCTAGGGTTCATGCTAAGTAAAACATAAAAAAGTTAGGAAAAAATTGAGAAATCCCCTTGATTTCAAGAGAACATGTGTTTCTAAACATTAAAAGAAAAGAATAGTAACCATCTCCTAGCAGAATCTATCTAAGATCCTGCAGGAGATATTAATTAGCTTAAGAGTGATTAAAAATTTCTAGAGTCTAAATCTTCTTTCGACAAAGATAGAGAAAAACGCTTTTCTGAAATGCATGGATACCTGCATTTCCTTGACCTAATAATCTAGAAAGTCAATTAAAAAGGGGGAGGAAATTAAATTACTTTGGTGTGGCTAGTGAAATGCAAATAAAATTGTAACAAAGAAGAAGAACTTACAAATTAATAAAATATGTACGTAGTATTAAATAGACATATATAAAGAGTTTGTAAAAATGGGGGGAAAGATTCTGCCTCAGAAAATGAAGCTAAGTGAAAAACACAAATATCTATAGGAAAGCATTAGAGGGCTTCCAAATTGAAACCCATTATACTCTCTCTCTCTTGCTATTTTTTTACCTGTTCCAATTCCAAACAGTGTTCTTGGAGGAAAATCTATTCATACTCTTTCCTAGTAGTGGTTTGAACTTAGAACCATATGTATTATGAGCCTTGATCTGAAGTGGCTAAACACATAGCTCTAGAGAGAGGCTTATAGAAAGATGAATTGAAAGTTGCCCTTTTTGACTTAGATTTACTATGCATGTTGCTTCAGATAATTGGTTGTGTCTAGGGAATAAAGCAATTTTTATTCCACCCACCCTAACCCCAACACATATGTGCATGCATGCATGTACTAATGGCAAATTGACTTGAATTTCATTTCATTGCATAAAACTAATTAATAATTTGCTTTGTTCTCAGGCATGGTGTAGGTCATATAGAAATCTATCCAAACCTATGGCACATTACCTTTTTAAAAGTCATTTCAGAATAACTTTCATTAACGTTCCTGTTATATGCCAGGTATTGTATTAGATTCTGAATATACAAAGACAAAAATGAAAAGTGTCCCTGCCCTCAGAATACTTATATATTTATTGAGTGAAATCATATATAAGTAAATGCTATTTATGTACAAAGTAAGCACAAAGTGCTGCCTGTAAGGGAATGTTTAAGGGGATGAGAAACCAGCAATTGAAGATGCTATGCCAAATGGCAACTGATGAGGGCAGAATACAGAAGGAATAGCATCTTCTTATTCCTGGAACCTATGAGTCTGTTAATGTGGACCACAATCATATTAGCTTTTTTGGCAGCCACATAAAAACACTGACTCACATAGAGTTTACAGTCCAGTAAAATCCCCAAATCTTTTCCAGAAAAAAAAAACAACAACTATTGTCTATCAATAACATTTACACATGTGAAATAAGATCTTTTTACCCAAATATGAGTTTCTATCTATACATTCATATTAAATTTTATCTTAATTCATCTTAATGATCTAGCGTATAGAATCATTTTGGATTCTTACTTCTCCATCTACTGTGAATGAATGAAAATAGACGAAAAAGTATTATTAAATACTTATTTATTGAAAACAATATGCTAAGACCTGGGAATGCAAATAGGAAAGCAAGGTGGCTCCTCCTCTCAAGTTCATATCCTATTTGGGGAAGATAAATAGGAAGCTTCAAATGGAAGTTAGATTCATAGACACCAGGCTCCTGTGGGTAGAACAATAAAGAAGATGGTAATTCCTTCTCTAATTTCATTTCCACAAATAAAATCCCATATTTTTACTGATATTAAACAATTGGAAAATTCCATGGACATTTGTGACAAGATTTTCTTTTTCAGGTCTTCAAAAGCTCTATTTTGTGAATGAACAGAGGCTGCAACAACCACAGGATCAGTTACCTGACCACATCTTCATAGGAATCATATTTTTATTTAATTGACATAGGGTTAAGATGAAGAATTTAATATATTTTCTAGAAAATCTTCATTAAAAACATGGATAGTTCCAAAGTATTATCTTTGTCATTGGGGATGCTCCCCACCTCCATTAAATAGAAAAGACTTCTGGGGTAAACCAATTTTTCACATTTTTCACATTCCTTTACCAACTTATATAGGAATCCAATTTAGATCTCCAAAAATCTGTGTTTGAATACTCTGTGAAAACATCTTCATAAATTTGATTGTCTTCAAGTCAAAAACTTGAAGAATTTGTTTAAAAGTCCTCCATTATTTTAGAGCAAAATAGATCCAACCATCTATCATTCCTAGTTTTACATATTAATTCCACAAAGTTTTCTCTTTCACATTAAAGCTTATGAAACCCCAAAGATCACTACTAATTTTTTTTCCTGGCTAATCATCCTTTGTTCTTCCAATTTTCACTCACTTTTCTAGATATAGCAAGATTTGTAGATAGCCCTCTTAAATGGTAGAGTGGATGTTAAAATAGAGTTCTGCAATGCAATAGTCTTCTCATACAATATAATTTAAAACAATTTTCTGGTAGAATTTTCATCATTCCTGCTGTCTTAATGATTACTAACACTATTTGTATGATCAGACGTATGATTTCTTTCTGAAGCCTAGCATATTATTCTTGGATTCTGGAAAAAAATAACAAGTTATTCAAAGCAGTTAGGTGATCTCTAATCACCACAGAAGCACATAATCTGAAAGTTGGAGGGTTACCCAGGAGGTATACTTACTCTCCCATATATATATATGAATTTTTCTAAAATAGCACCACTAGATAGCCATCAATCTCAAAAAACCCAAATTGTTAGAAACTAGATCCCTTCTGAGATGGCCTCTATGATTTGTGAAACTGAGTGTCTAATCCAGGGGTCCCCAAACTACAACTTGCAGGCTACATGCAGCCCCTTGAGGACATGTACCCAGCCCCCACCACACTTCCAGAAAGGGCACCTCTTTCATTGGTGGTCAGTAAGAGGAGCACTGTATGTGGCAGTGCCTCAAAGAATGGTGTTGCTCATATACAGTACTACTTCTGGTGACATAATCCTTTGCATGGTGCCTTAGAATAAGGCACCATGCAAAGGATTATGTGACTGCACAATGGAAGACATCAGCATGGTGAGCAGCAGTCTGGGGGAGGGGATTTCACACTGTGTATACTGCTGCCATGTTACAGTTAGGGTTAGGGTTAGGGTTAGGTTTTTATAGTCCATCCCTCCAGGGTTCTGAGGGACAGTGAACTGGCCCCTTGTGTAAAAATTTTGGGGGCCCCTGGTCTAATCCTTTGTACCCTTAAACAAATGTTTCATTCATTAAAGCCCACAAAGAGTGCCCAAGGGAAGGTGATTAGAAATTCTAACAATTCTCTGAAATCTAGGGTAAAACTAGGAGAAATAAAGTTAATTAATTTGGTTTATTAAATGTATTGAGCTCAGGGGAAAACATTAGACATATTACACTTATATGGTTCTACATCAATGGTCATGATATTCTGTCTATGAAGGTTCTATAGTCAATCTACTATTGTTTCTATATTGAATTCTTCTATCAAATGATAATTCAAATAGTGAGTACTTTTTGAACTTCTACCAACATAGAAAGATTTCTCTTTTCTTTGCCACTTAGAATTTTATTTGTCTCTTACCTGTATCTCACTTGTTAAAATACTATTTGCTTGTCTAATATTCTCAGATAAACTATAAATTCAGTCAGTTATTCATTCATTCATCTGTATTTATAAATCCCAAATATGTGTCAGGCATAGTTCTGGGCAAAGAGAAAAATAAGATAAAAATCTATTTAATCTCTGCCCTTAAGGGAGATTACATTCTATTAAAGGGGAAATATCTACACAGAAATGTAAATGCAAAATGAGAACAAAGTAATTTCTGGGGAGTGTACTAATAAGTGGAAGAGCAATCAAGGATCTTCTAAGAGTTGGTATTTAAACTTTGAAGAAAGCTAGGAATTCTACATAGAACAGGTAAGAAAGGAATGCATTCTAGTTTTAGAGAATAGGTCTAGCTCAAAGGCTTATATATGGAAAAATGTCATATATATTATACATATACACACATATAGAAGAATAATAAGGACAATTTGTCTAGAATTTAGACTACATGAAGAAGAGTACTGTGCAATAATTGGGTAAACAGGTGAAAGTCAATTTTAAAAGCCTTGAAATCCCAGAAAAGGAGTTTCTATTTTACCTAGTCGCAATAAGAAGTCATTGAAACTTCATTTTAAGGACATTGTCCACCACCAAAGTGGTATAAGAACTAACATCTTCATTTCTCTTTTTGCTATAGAATTTTACATTTACCTTTATCCTGAAATATACTCATACATGTACATTTTCATTCAGACCTGATCATTTCAGAAGGAAAATATATATTCCACTTCATTCTATTTCTCAAGAAGAATCAGAACTTTATGTAATGACAAGAGAACTAGATTTTCAACTCAAAAGAACTATGTTTGAATCTTCATTCTTATTATCTGTGTAATCTAAGTCAGATACTAAGCCATCAAGAAGTTTCATTTCCTCCTATATTTAAAACAGGAGGGAAGATGTTGAGAAATTGACTTTAAACGAATGGTGATAAGACAATGTATCATAAGCATGATGCAAAGTACCTATGAAGATATAGATTAGATAATTAGTGTGAAATTGAGACAATTGAAAAATGTGCCCTCATTCATGCATGAATATTTTTTTCAGGTGTCCAGTCCTTTGGAAGATCTGAGTTTGAGGATCAAGCAATTATTACTGAAGCAAACAAACAAAAAGAAAAACAATGATACTGAAAGGTAGAGGAGAATCAAACAGGATCGATAACATCAACTGACATCTGCTATATTAATTGAAACTAGATTAACAGTGACTCAAAATACCATCCTAAAATAAGGGCAAAATCCCAGTTAACTTTTGTCTTGGCAATTGTTTTAAAAATACGTTTCCAGATCATAATGTCTAGGTTCACTGTAACATAATTTCAATTTTTTTCAGCTTCATTTGCAACCCTGGAATGTATCTGAGCCTGAGGCAAACTTTTATTTATTTATTTAAGTTAGAGGGCTTATATTCCACAAAGCAAACACTCTTTCATTTGAATCTCAACATAATTACAAAGTCTCATCTGAAATCCTTTGTTACTTTCTCAACAAAGGAAAACTGAATACTATCCTGATTATTCTCATTTACTAACTTTATTTCCAAAATAAATATTCCATTTTTATTAATAGTTCTGCCATTGTCACACTTCACCAAATTGTGTCTGGGTATATCATGGAAGAAAAAGCATCAAATTCCCTTTGCACACAGACATAAAACAAAAAAATATATTTATGTAAATATAAAATTAAAAATGCCTATTCTCCTGGTCTTTTGCTTTATGATGACACTTGTGAGTGCCAGGGGCTTCCAAAGTCTAGCAGTTTCTAGCAAGCTCTAATGAATTTGAATACTTGCCTAGTGGTAGCCTTTGTCTGCCTTCTGAAGAATAGTCCAGTTAATTATTAACAGTTATATTGTAGCATTTTGGCCAATAGGAGAAAAAAATCTGGCCATAGCAACCCCCTAATCAAAGAAAAAGAAGATATATACACATGCTTACATATGCACATATATGATGTTTAATATATATTAAAACACAATTTAAATGTTTTTCTCTGCTTTATTTGCAGATATGAACTGTATCCAAAGGTAAGTTCAAAGGAAGATACATCCTAGAGATAGAAGTCACATCTGGTGACATCTATTCCAGACCTTTCATTTTGTAAATAAATTTGATGACCAAGGAAGTTAAGTGACTTGCAAGAGATCATATAGGGAGAATTACCAGAGGTGACAAAGAGCTAGGTAGTGCAGTCAATAGAGCACTAGGTCTTGAATTATTGTGGGGGTATAGAGTTGAACCCCTGGGGTTTGGGAAGAATACCTTTTGCAAAAATGCAAGACTCTAAAACCTAGCTTAAAAATAACAAGATTAATTTATTAATTTAGAAAGTAATGTTGAGAATGGCCAGGAGGATAGTACAGGTGGAACAGCAAGATGGAAGGCTGCTCCCAGAACCTATCAATTCTGGGGATTATATACTCCTTACAATAGTGAGGCAGTGATACTGAGTCATGGTGTGGACATGACTCTAGGCTGGTAGCCACTTAGGCATTGGGGGGGAAGGGTTGGTCATCTGACTAGAGTCTACCTGGAGACATAGGGAATGACCCTCATAAAAGATTCTTTAGTTTTAGGGAACAGATGGATGTCATCGATGTATAGCCTGGAGGTGCATCTCTGTCCATCTTAAATCTAAAGGATGATAAAAGGAGGATAATCTTCTTAGTCTTATAGGAGTTATTAGATGTTTTGGGTTAGGAGTCACAAGGATGTAAGGGAGCAAAGGAATTTCCCTGATAATACTTTGCCTGAGTTTCTGGGGGTACAATGCCCATGCCAAAATCACAAAGATTCATCTCATGAGATCAAATCTGTCCTCAGACCCTTCCGAGTTATATGACCTTGATTGCTTATTTGCCTCACTTTCCTCATCTGAAAAATAAAGTGGAGAGGGAAATAGCAAATTACTCAATATATTTTCTGACTGAATAAGAAGTAAGATTTTTAAATCATGCTTTATGATTCCAAATTCCTAGAGTATTTTAAGATTTCTTGATTCAATAAGTTTGGAGGCGTATTCCACTCCAAAAAATCATATCACTTTCAAGAACTGCTACAGTTTTGGAGAGGAAAATATCATCAAGAAATATAGGAAAGTTCCAGTGAACTTTGTGAGAATGGCTACCTGGTGCTGTTGTGGATGTTTAACCTTTTCATTTTTGTTTGATTATTCTTGACCTCATTTGGGGTCTTCTTGGCAGAGACACTGGGAATGACTTGCCATTTTCTTCTCTAGCCCATTTTATAGATGAAGTAACTGTGGTAAACGGAGTTAAGTAACTCATCTGATACCACATAGCAAGTAAAAGTCTGTGACTAGATTTGAAATCAAGAAGTTGGTC
Organism: Monodelphis domestica; assembly: GCF_027887165.1. Taxonomy (NCBI): domain Eukaryota; kingdom Metazoa; phylum Chordata; class Mammalia; order Didelphimorphia; family Didelphidae; genus Monodelphis; species Monodelphis domestica. The sequence continues at coordinate 562,169,688 of NC_077227.1, forward strand.
TTTCCGATTCCATGCTCAGCATTCTGACTGGACACACTTTGCTATCCTACCAGAAGCTGCATGTATACCATTGGTCATTGATTGTAATCTTAATACCTCTTTTGCTTGATTAGGACTGGGTAGAGCTTGTGTTTCAATGTAATAGGAAGTTGTTGAAAGAGTAGATAGAAGTGCTAGATGGATAGTCAAGAAGACTTGATTTTAAATTTGACAACAGATACTATATTGTTAGCTAAATGACAACAGATACTACATTAGCTATATAACCCTGCACAATTCATTTTACCTCTGCCTGACTCCTTAATTTCTAAAATGATCATAATAATATTTACTTCCTGAGTTTGCTTTGTTATATAAATATCAGATCTTATATTACCAGAAGAAACAACAATAACAACAACAAAAATAATAAAAAATGAGCAATACATGGTAATTTATGTTTATTGGAGATATTAATAATGTTTAATGGAGAATCATAATCTTTAGGAATCTTATCCCTTTCCCTCTAAACAAAGGAAAATATGAAATTGAGATCACCAATACCATCAATTTAATTTTCATTTTTAGTTCAATACTAATTTCTTAAGAATATGTTACATAGAATTTTATTGGTAATTAATAAAATTCCACCATTTTTAAGAAATATTTTTTTTATTTCATAGAAGAATTAATCCAGAGAGATAAGTTGACTTCTATCAGATCACAGAATTAGGAAAAGATCTTGAAAGCATGGGGGAAAAAAGCCATGTGTACTGATTTCCAGTCTACTTTACACTATACCAATTGCCTATCTAATATAGGATACATAGTGTATATATAAATAAATACACATATACATATACATAAACTATATAGATACTCACATGTATATGTGCATATATTTATACATATACATGTATGTGTATTTGTGTGTATGTATATCTATCTTTCTAACTATCTATCTATCTTACTCTCCTTCATCTTTCTCCACGCCTTGTTTCTTTTTTTGATATTTTTCACCAAACTTCTGACTTGGAAAATATTCTTGCCACCATTCTCTGATAGTTTCCTATGAATAAGGTCCTTCCACCTTGTGGCTCCTTCCTTTTTGGTTAAATCCCCCTGGTCCTTCCATTTTAATGAAGGGCCAAATCTAGGAACATTCATTTTTTTTTCTTGCCCACAGTTCCTGACTGTGGACCGCTTTCTCCACCATTCTTCATAAGCCTTATTGCCATAAAAGATATCCTTGACACCACGTTATACCAATCTTCTATCTCTTTGAAGATTGGAATCTTTGATCTGTGTCTCCTTCCTCTGTTTGGTCACTTTTACTTAGAGGGTTTCTTCTGAGAAATTGCTAAGGCTAGCTCCATTTATTCCTTCATTCATCTCTTGACTCTAATCTCTTCTTTTTATATACACCATCCCTTCACCCCAACCCAGATTTTTCAGCTTCCTTTTATGAGTTATCTTCCACAATCAGAACATAAGTTCTGTAATGATGAACACTGTTCATGTTTTTTTTTCCCTTTCTCATTATTTTCCAGTGTTTATTACAGTACTGGACACTTAATAAATACTTAGTAAATGTTTGTTCACTGACTTATTGAGCTTGACTGTACAGCTATTATTTCATTGTGATTCATTATACTTCTGTTAGAGTGGGGGGGAACTGAATTTAATGTCAGTAGGCCTTCTTTAAAATATTGACTCTGATACTCTGTGACCTTGGATAAGTCATGCAAGATTTGTGGCTTCCAATTTCTTTCTTTATAAAATAATGGGATTAGTCTACATGATCAACTTATCACTTTTGACTCTAAACCAACATCATTTTTATTCTTATATCTTTTACTTATTTATTTATTTAAAATCAATGGCAGCAATGACTTACAAAAGCCATGTTATAGTGTTTATATCTATAGAATGCTTGATAGTTACAAGATCATTTGCATACAAGATTCTTAATTATGACATCTCATGCTATAATACATTGAAACAAAAAGTAAAATGGCATGCACAATTCACAAGTCCAACAGGACAAGTTCAACAGGAACTATCAGAACATAGACTCATATACATGTCTTCTGACTAGAACTTCAAGACCTTTCTGTGTTGCCCTACCATGAACAGCATATATATCTTTAAAGGTAACCTTTTGCAAATCCACTACTGACTACCACCTTTGCTGTTATTTTAATTCTTGTCTCTTCCTCTTATAGTGACTGTCAATCACATCTAATTTGTAGAGTGGCTGGTGATTATATCTCTTGGGATTGATGGTGAGACCACTAAATTAATTTCTTTTGCTTGACAGCATTTCTTTAATCCAATCACATCTCCTGGGATAAAAAAGTCATTCTTTTAAGTCACCTCTACTCTACTTTGGAAAAGTAATAATGAGGAGCTATGAATTTCTGACTCATGTTGTCAATTGGTTCTCAATGTTTCCCTCTCATTTTGAATGTAAAACATTTTTCCTCCAGAGAAAATATTTGTAAATCAGTCCCTCCTCCTTCTGAGGCTGGTTGACTGACCAGCTGCCTACATCAGAATTATTACTATCAAAGTGGCAAAACAACATCTTTTCTCTATTGCTGTTCAATGAATTATTTCTCCTGCACAATATAGTTAAAATTTTATTCATTTCATGAATGTTTGGGTAAATGAAACATCTGCATATATGCTTTGCAAGGGCTCATCCACAATATAACATTTTTATATCTTACTCTATCTTTGTTTTTGTTTTGGGTCCTATTGCAATGTATTCTTAGGTTTTTAAAGCAGTCAATGTGATAGAAAAGTTTACAGAATTCTCTGAGTCTTAGCTAAAAATTCATAAGCTAGTATTTGTTCTATCTAAGCACAATAAAATAAAGCTTATGGTGTTCTTAAAAGTTCTCTCCAATATATAAATACTATACTTTTTATTTCTGTTTGGTATCAGAGAAATCCCTTCAAAAAGTGGAAATAAAGAAGAGATTTTGGCATTGGAACTGCTGTAGTAGGGTTGTTTAATGATCGAGTACTGCTTATTGTATGTCACTCTCCTCAGTGATGTGGAACATCAAGTTAAAAACATTGAAATACAGAAGCCTTTTCCTTTACAGTGGAAAGAGTAATGGATTAGAGCCAGAAGACCTATATTCAAGTATAGTTCTTACTCCTTCTGTGACCTTAGGGAGGCCCCTTAGCTACCTCTTCTTCATTTTTATCATATTTAAAATAGAGGATTTGGAGTAGATAACCTTTCAGAGCTCTTCCAGTCCTAAAATGGTCAGCCTATAATCCCTAAAAGGAGATACAGGTTTCTCTTAAGGAGGGTGGGAAACAGATTTAACTTTTGCATATTTATTGAGGAAATAATAAAAATCCAATCATTCCAATTTTATTACTAGTAAACTGAGGAATTTATATTCCTACCAATGCTTTTTAAAATGATATTTTAAAAATGGAAATTTGAGGGACAAAAATATATCACCAGATTAATTTATATTAGTTTTCTCCATTTATAAATTTTATATTAAAATCATAAGGTTTTGTCCTCCCTTCCTACACACAATAAAGAGGGTTAGTGGTAACAATTTCCTTTTTAAAAATTTTTATTATTTGTTTAATTAGAAAGAACAAGTCTTTAATCAGGACAAGAGAGACAAAGCTCAGGATTCAGCCACAACACCGAGTCAAGTGCTAAATATTACACAGAGCCCAAACTCTAGAATCTGGGGGCAATGTCTGGAGGGAAGAAAACCCCGCCAAAGGAGATTTTCCTTAACAATTTTCTTTTAAATAACAGTTTATAAAAAAAAAATCTACCATGAAATTGGAGATGTGAAAAGAAACAGATTTTGATATCTTCTGATTTTATCTCATTTTGTTTACAAATTCTAAACAACAGAAAAAATAAGCCTTTCCTACTTCACATTGAGTAGGAATCTCATTCTTAAATTACCAAATAATATAAACTAACATTTATTGAGGAAAATACTAATAAACACAAAGATATTGAATCACTAATATGATTTTGTTTGTTTATTCTTTGAAAAGTAATTTGCTTTCAATTTTTTTTGATAATTGCTAGTAGGTTATGAGCAAAAGCTCTGAAATAATTTTATCTTAGAAACATGTCTTTTTAGAATAAAAAGTAGCAAAAAGTAGCTTCAGTAGCAATATATATTTAGAAAATTAAATGTAGGTTAGAACAACTTATAAATTTATATTTGATTAAATGTGAACTTGTTAATTATCTTTAATATGAAAAAGTGTTTGGTAACTCAGTATTCTTTAAATTTAACATTGAATGAGATTATCAATAATCCATTACATTCAACTTAATTTAAAATATTTAAATGAGTTATTCACATTCTAATAACTGGAAGTGTCATAAACATTTTATTTTAATAATAAATTCTGATATATCTTTAAAAGCAATGATTTATAACCATTTCAGAAAAAATTATAAACAACAATGAAAAAATCTAGAGTGTCCCCTTTAATATAACTATACCATTGCCTGATCTATATCAAATAGAGATAAAAGAAAAAGGACATAGGTTCTTTATGTACAGGAAAAATAATTCAGCATCTAATTTTGCAATGAAACAAAAAAACAACTGAAAAGTAAAGGAATGTCATTAACTGAGGAAAGGCTGAAAAGGCTGTACTATGTCAACATGATGGAGTACCCTTGTACTTAAGGAATTTAGTAAATAGTTAATTTCTAAAAGCCATGGAAAAACTTCATGAAATGATATGGAATGAAATTCTTGTAAACAGAGCAATTTAAACAATAATATAAATAGAAAAAAGAAACATTTTGGAAGATTTTATAAGCTGATGAAGAAAGAAATAGAAGAATCAACAGAACAACTTATATAATAAATGATCCTGTAAAGTTAAACAATTTTGAAAGCTGAAAGATCTATGAGCAATGAAATGACAATTTAGAATTGCAGAGCAAGAATGTTGAAAGGTAGTCTTCCTCCTGATAAGAAAAGGTGATTGATTTAGGACATGTGTGTAGGTGTATATTGTAGCATGCACTTTTTTTCATTAAGTCATTTTAAAAAATCCATTGGGTATTCAACAGTGATAAGAATTGTGGCAAGTAGAGAGAATAATAAAACAGAATTAGAGATCCAGAAATAGAAGGGATATTTCCTATCTTCTTAGGCAACATCATCATTTCCCCTTTTTTTTAGGTAAGGAAAATGATGTCTAGAGAGTCTTTCCTTTGCCTAAAGTATCACATGTTGTAAACCTCAACTATAGGATTTGAACCTGGGATTACTGTTTTATATATCCATCCCCTCAAAGAACTACTGATTAGGACTGATATTTCAAATACAGTTCAGTTTGTTGGGTGCTGTGACATATTGCTTTTATTCTTGTTTAAAAGTCAAAGAATAAATGAAAAACAGATAGATTTTTAAACCAAGGGAATAATTTTATAGATCTTTACTTAGGTTATTATGAGACTCAGTTTATTCATCTTCAAAATGGTAATGTTAATATTTTTACTGCCTACTTTCATTGTTATTATGAATATCAAATGATCTCATTTCCAAGATAAGTAAGGAAATAATTCAAATTTATAAGACTAAGAGATGGGCCTCAATAGATTAATAGACAAAGGCTATGAATAGGCATTTTTCCAAAGGAAGAAACTCAAGCTATCAATAATCTCATAAAATGTTTTAAGTCACTAATAATAGCATAAACAAATTTAAATCAATTTTTAGATATAATCTTCACACCTAGGAGACTGGCAAGAATGACAAAAGTGGAAAGTGACAAATATTGGAAAAGTAGCAGAAAAATATGTACAGTAGTGCACTATTGGGGAAGTTCTGAACTGATCCAAATATTCTAAAAAGCAATTTATAACTATGTCTAGGAGGTTACTAAACTAAACATTCCCTGTGATCTATTCATATGACTACTATCCAATTCCCAAAAGAAATGAAATAAAAATGAAAAGTATCTAGATCCAAAAAAATAGATGAATGTAATGGAATATTATTGCACTTTAAGGAATAATGAAATGGCCAATTATAGAAAATTTGAGAGGGCCTATATGAACTCATACAGAGTGTAATGAAAAAACTAGGAGAATAATTTATACAATACCAATATTTTATAAAAAGTTACAAGCCTATAGAACTTTGAAAAATTCAATAATAAACCACAACCCCAAAAAGAATGCAAATGAAAAAAAATTACTCCTTTCAAAGATGATAAAGTTAAATTGAAATAAGATGTGGCTAATATGGGAATTTTTTGCCAGTATATGCATATATGTAGTGAAGAAACTGTTTTTTTTTTCTCAATGCATATGGGAGGAAGGAGTAGAGATAGAAAAAATAATTTAAAATGCTTGTTATTTGAAAAAATTATAAACCTCCATCAATTAAATTAACATCAGTACATACCAGGCTAGAAGTATGAGAGGTTTCATAACTCCTGGTTTCACCTCAACTCTGTGTCTTCTGAGCAAATTATTCAATCACCCTTAGTTTAAATTTCCACATAGGTTAAATGGTCATGGGGGAAGAATAACAGTGGAACTCTATATTTCACAAGTCTACCAGATTTGTAATTATTTTTATTCTAGATTAAGTACAACAAACTATGACAGGAGGTATGCCCTGCATTTTTGAGATCCTTTTTAATGCTTTATTTTTTTCAGATTACATGAACTATGACTCTAATAATCACAGTATAACATTTTGTAATCCATATTCTCTCCCTCCTTCCTAGGCCTCCCTTTTCCTCAAGATGTCAGATAATGCCATTTTTCCTCAAGATGACATATATTATATACATACTGTCTTGTGATATAGAAATCCACATTCCTTATGTTGTAAAAGAAGATATATAATCACTTATAATACAGGAAAAAATCATGGAGGAAATAAAGCAAAGTGTGCTATGTTTAATCTATATTCAAATTGCATCAGTTTCTTTTATGGCAATGGATTATGTTCTGCATTACATAAGAGGTTGAGGGGAGGCCCTGGAAAAATTACTTTTAGCTCACCACCTGGTAATTTCCCATTTCATGTTTTTTTAAATAAAGGCCTGAAAATTAATTTTTGAATAACAGATATCATTGTAGTAGCAAACTTCTCTATTATCATCAAGAAAGTTATCCTGAGTTTGCATCAGTTTCGGTACCCCCAATACCTTTTGCCCCACTGGTTGGAGGGATAGAGTGGAAGAAAATTCCCCCCAAACACTTCTATTTAAAGAGGATTTTAAGCAAAATCATTTACCAATATATGCACTCCTTGGATTAAAATCCATCATTATCATTCCCCCAAGAGAGGTATTTATTTCTCTGTTTCTATTTCTCTGTCTCACTGCTGTTCAGCTTCTTTTGCAAATTATCTTCCTTGATTTGATTGTGAGCTCCTTGAAGGTAGGAACTGTCTTTTTCCTATTTGTACTGAAAGCACTTAACAGTGCCTGACACAAATCAAGCATTTCTGATCCTCTTTAGGAGCTCTTCCAAGAACTCAGCTTGGAACTGACATACTTTCACATTTTTCTTTGAAGCATCAGTCACACATGAATCACAGCAGTAGCAACAACAGCAACAGCAGATTAGACCAAGATGGTGAAGTAAGAAACACTCAAAGCCTGCCAAAAACATACAAATGACCACAGAAGGACAAAAATGCCTGAAAATGAGTACTGAAACACCAGAAGCAATAGAAGAAAGGGTGATGCAATGCTCTGACCCAGAACAGGCAAGAGGGCAAGGAGAACTCTTCTCACTGGACTATAAAGGAGTACTGGACAAGCCTCAGCAGGACTTAAATGCAATATAGTGCAATCTACAGGAGAAAGAGAACAGCTAAATCCATCCAGGCTCTACAGAAAAATAAGGAACTTTTGGCATCTGATTGCAGATCAAAACACACCATACTTTATTTACTCCATGATTTTCTTATTTTCCATTTGATATGTGTCTATAGTCATAACATGGGGAATATGGGAAAATGTATTGCATGAAAGCACTGCTACAACCTATCTCAGACTGTTTACTGCCTTTTGGGAGGTAGAATTAGGATGGAAGGGAGAGAATCTGAATTGCAAGATGTCATACAAATTTGTCAAAAATACTTTCTACATGTAATTGTAAAAAAATAAAATTCAATAAAAATAAACTTCAGTTAGGCAAAAATAAAAAAAAATATCTGTTTGCAACTGCATGGAAGATGGATTAGAGAAGACACAAATGAAGTGTCACATTTTCAATTTTAAATTGCTTTCCTCTTCTGAACTTACATTTTGGTCTTTCAAGTTGCTGATTTTTTAGTGTTGGGATTTTTCTCTGTCTTTTTCTCATTTTACAAGACCTTTTTTAAAAAAACTTAGTTTAGCTCCATTTCTAGGGTAAAGGAAGTACTGTCTGAGCATGTATTGTAGTTTATTCTAGTACCTGGAGTAGTCTCTGCTGTCTCTGATACAGAATGAGCGCTCAGCAGAGGCAGCCAGGTGGGTCTGTTACAGACAGTTTGCAGTTGTGCTGTTCAGCTATCTCCCACTAAGGTTGGACCTTACTGGGCTGAGTTCCACTCACTGCTACCTACCCATGCTAGCTTGAGCCTGACCTCTGCTGGAGCTGTACTCTCCTGGCCTATGTTCCTCCCACTACTGACTGTACTGTATTTTCTTGTTTTGCTTTTTTCCCTCCTTTCTCCTTTCTGAGATTATACTAAGCCTGGCTCTGTGTGTGTGTGTGTGTGTGTGTGTGTGTGTGTGTGTGTGTGTGTGTGTGTGTATGTTTGTTTGTTTGTTTCCCTGCAAGTTGCACTGTATTATGCCCAAGTTCTGCTCGAGCTTACTGAACATTCCCCTTCCTACTCTAGTGCAGTGCCCTTCTCTCTGTTTTCTATTGGTTTCACTTCTCCAAGATTCTTTCTGGGGTGTGTGTGTGTGTTATTCTGGAGGATGGTTGATGAGCTCTGAGTATTCTTTAATCTGCCATCTTATCAACTAGAAGCATTATTCCACATAGTAGTTGTTAAATAAATGTTTATTGAACTGAACAGAATGAATAATGAAATATTTTTCACAATTAAGGTGCTCCTCATATTTGGATGCAGACTTCCCTAGTAAGCTACCACCTCTTCTATTCTGACTACCACCACCACCATCTCTATTGATACTAACACTGCTTCTACTGACTGCCATCACTACCAATAACACCATCATTACTACTACTGCTACTGCTAATGCTGATACTATGGCCACTATTACTACTACTATTACTACTTCTTTTTTTAGAGAGCATATATTTGAATATTTTGGGAATAGGCAACTAATCATTAATATAGATTTTTTTAGCAGGATAACAAGACCACAGAACATGTATGGGATCCAGCCCTATGTAGGATGAAGTAAGTGACATTACATTAGCTTAATCTCCAAGTTTTCTTCCCTCACTGTAATACTTTTAACTATAGGATTCTGTAAGATCAGTTCTACATGTATTAATAATATAGTGATTTCTCCATTTTTTGCATTCCTTTGAAGACAATCTTTTAATACTCCCTAAACATTCACTATCACCTACCATTGAGTCCTATCTTCTGTCTCTTCAAGGAAGATGGACACCAACTCTATGAATCTCAGATGACTTATTGTCTGTATTAAATGATGAATTCTCAATAAAGTGAGAAGTAGGGATCTTGAGTTATTTGAAAAATATGGATGGATACCATGGTGAGATAGGCATCAAAATAACATCCTTAATTTTGCTTTGTCAAAAATAATATACAGTTATGCATAAATATAATTTGAAGGATTTTTGACATAAGTTCAACAAGAAGACTAAAAATTGTCAAGAAAATCATATTTGATTAATGGAAATTTTATCTAAATAAGTTAACTATTGGCCAAAACTTGATGCAATGGAAAGAGTGCTATATTTTAAGTCATGAATTATAATTATTAATATTTATATAACTTTTTATACTTTGGTCTTTATTCCAAAAGATTATATAAGTACAAGGGGATTACTCCCATTCGATGAAAAAAGAAGCAAAATCTCTCTTTTGAAAATCTGTGTATTATTTTGGAAGAATATCAGAAGTGGAATCATTTACTGCCTCTGTAACCTGGAGCAGGTTTTTTAATTTGTTGAAGCATCAATTTCCTAGCCTAAAATATAAAGATTGGACTAGATGTCTTATTTTATTTAAATTTTATTTAGTCAATTTAGAACATTATTCCTTGGTTACAAGAATCATATTCTTCCCCCTCCCCCTTCCCCTTCCTACACCTTTCTCATAGCCAATGTGCAATTCCACTGAGTATTACATGTGTCTTTGATCAGAACCTATTTCCATGTTGTTGATGTTTGCACTAGAGTGTTCATATAGAGTCTATATCCCCAATCATATTCCCTCAACCCATGTAATCAAGCAGTTGTTTTTCTTCTGTGTTTCTGTTTCCACAGTTTTTTTCCTCTGACTGTGGATAGTGTTCTTCTCGTAGATCCCTCCATGTTATTCAGGATCACTGCATTGCCCCTAATGGAGAAGTCCATTCCATTCCATTGTACCACAGTGTATCAGTCTCTGTGTATAATGTTTTCCTGGTTCTGATCCTTTCACTCTGCATCAATTCCTGGAGGTCATTCCAGTTCACATGGAATTCCTACAGTTCATTATTCCTTTGAGCACAATAATATTCCATCACCAACATATACCACAATTTGTTCAGCCATTCCTCAATTGAAGGGCATCCCCTCATTTTCTATTTTTTTTTGCCACCAGAAAGAGCATAGTTATGAATATTCTTGTACAAGTCTTTTTCCTTATTATCTCTTTTGGGGTACAAACCCAGCAGTGCTATTGCTGGATCAAAGGGCAGACAGTCTTTTAGCACCATTTGGGCTTATGACTAGATATCTTTTGATGCTCCTTCCAGCTAACAATTTTATAATACTATGAAGTATGGTTAACATATGTTGAGCCCAGGTCTTTCATCTCTAAGTCCAGCATTCTTTTCATTACACCATATTACCTTTTGTTGGGTTTCCAGGAATCATTTGCAGAACAAATACAAATTATCCTAAAATTTTAACCCATTCATGAGGGTTTTATTAAATTAGTGTATAGATCAATAAAACTATCTCCCAAATTATGTCATATACATAGAAAAAATAAAATTTATCTTGAAGAACGAAGAACAAGGATATCAAAGCAATTAATGAAAAAATGAAGTAAGGTGTTCTCGTTTCATCAGATCTGAAATTGAGTATTATAAAGGGTCAACCATCAAAACAATCTGTTATAGACTAAGAAATTTAGTATTGGATAAATGAAATACTTTAGGCATTCAAAAAACAGTACTAAATGAACATAGTAACTCATTGTTTTACAAACACAAATTTCCAAGCTTTTGGAAGGATAACTCAGTTTTTGAAAGAGAAAAAAACCTTTTGGAAAAAAGTGGAAAATAATATGACAGAGACTAGGCATAGATCAATACATAATGTCACAGATGAAGATAAAAACAAATGGGAGAAATACAGAATAGTTTACCTGTCATGTCTATGAATAAAGGAATGATTCCTGACCAAACAAGATATAGAGAACATTATCAGATATCATATACATAATTTTGACTAGATTAAATTAAAAATGTTTGGAACAAAGTTAGCACAACCAAGATTAGAAAGGAAATATATTGGGATAATATTTTTTTTATATATCAAGTGTTTCTGCAAATGTCCTCAGTTCTCAAAGAACTCAGTAAAATTTATAAGAATAAAACTTATTCCTCCACTAATAAATGATCAAAGGAATATGAACACACAGTTCTCAGATTATGGAAAAAAAACTATTTTACATTCTATGAAATCTCAAAATAAATAAATATTTTAAAAAGTGATTGTTGGATGGCTTTCACTTTTTATTTATTATTGGGCAGTTTTGAAGACCAATTTTTACCCTTACAACTGTGTTTTTAGGGTAATACAGAAATTTAAAAAGAAAAATTAAAAGAAATAAGAGAAAAAAGGAAATAAAAAAGAAAAAATAATAATATAGAATGTATGAATATGAATTGGTAAAAATAATTTTGATTGTCAACTTTTCTATTTATAATCAACTAAATCTTTGTGAAAGCTATATGATCTCTCTTTAGTTTCTTCCTAACTCAAATTCTAGGGAAATTAGTGGGAATAGGTGAAAAGTATAGGTTTGGGAATAGTACCTGGAGAGTGCTATTACCTGAGAAACTGAGTTTGGATCTGTTCAGCTAAGTCTCTCCTTACCAACCAAAGATTATACACACTTAATTAACTACTTACACTATCCTTTCTAACATTCTAGTTATATACACTATTAAAAGGGTTATATAAGATGAATTTGTTTAATATTAAATTATAAATTTAAGCAATTTTGTTAACTGAATTAATATAGCTGAAATTATTATTAACTGAAATAAATACAAGTTAAGCTTTTCCTAACACATTACAAAGAAATATATGAACATTAGAACTATTTAAAACTATGGAATGAATTTAAGTAAAACAACAATTAAAGATGTAAAAATAATACTGAAACAGGTATTTATTTGCATATTTTTAAATTTAATATCAGAGTCTAATAGAGCTAAAGCTGCAAGACATCTTAGAGTTCATCCATTTCTTGTACTATATTTTTGAGGTTACAGAGATCCAGAGAAATGTCTTAAACAAAGTAGCAAGGGGAAATATCAAGATGTTAACTCAAGTTGCCTAACTATAAAACTATTGCCTTCTAAATTATTTATTAAAGAAATCTCCTTCCCTATTCATTTTACTTTTCATATTGCACTCCAAAATATATCAAAATACTTAAATAATTCTATGATATCTGTAAATATAGGAATGCCCTTGAAAAGATGTAGATATTAACCTACATATTCTTTTTCATATCTTCTGGTTTGTTTGGTTTTTTTCCATAGCAGAGGGAGATAGAAGAGGGCATTCATTATTGAAATCCACATAACAGAGTAGAGGCATTCTTACTTTTCTCTTGGTATCATGATATGACAATAGGTCACATATGCTGTCCATTTTTAATCCCTTATTATTACCAAACCATTTTCTTGTATTATACATTTTGATGGTATTTTCCATTTAGCAAAAGAATACATATATATATATATATATATATAAAACAAAACTATTATTCCTCATAAGATTTAAATATAGCAGCAATGTAGCATTTTAATATAAAAATAAGTTATAATACCTTAAACAAATAGAATATCATCATTTCACTAAGAGTGTTGATTTTAAAAATTAGCAAGTTTCTTTAAATTAGACTTCTTTCCTACTCTACTTCTCTTACGCATAAAAGATCTTCTTATGATACACACACATCTTTATTATCTCTTGATTCTGAATAAAGATAACAGAAGCAATCATAAAGAGTTTTAAAAGCAGGAATAGTATTTGCTTTTCTAGGAACATATGTCAATAATGGGGTCCTCAAATTTTATGACTCAGAGATACAATTCTTCCCCTTTCTGTCTCTGCTTGTCTTATTAGTATTGCTTATTATTATTAATTTTAAGTTCAATATTAATTCTATTAGTTATTAGATTGATAAAATGCTTGGACCTTGTACGAGAATTTATCAACTACTAGCTAACAAAAGCCTATAAAAACAACTATGGACATCCACAAAATGTCTTTCACTACAGACTGGGTATGATGGGATCATGACTAGTTATCTATGAATAAGGTAAGTTTTTCAACTCAGAATTATGGCCCAGAGATTTCTTTATTTCTAACATATGGAATAGTGACATAAATGTCCATTATACCTTCACCTTAAGACAGCCTGGACAATGTGATTATCAGTTTTTTGCATATTATAAGGAGCTCAAGCAATTTGATGCCTTTTATCCTCAACTCATCCCAGTGGGTTCTTGCTGGTCATCACTATTCATCACATAAGGAAGGCAGAAAGATGCCAGTGTCTTGTCCCACATTATCCTGCAGTGGGAATCATGTGGCATCTAACCTAGTGCCCTGGACCATAGTGCCAGGGTCAGGAAAAATAATATATATGCATTGCAAAGGAGAATAAACCAAATAAGATAAAAGGAAAAGGTACAGGCATTGTAAATTTAAATCCTTGGGTTTTTTTGCAAGCAAAATAAGTTATCTTTTCCCCCCCTTTATATGTACAGGTTTTTACTTTTTTCAGTTACATGTATAAATAATTTGACAATTTTTTGACATTTTAAAATTCAGATTTTCTCCCTCCCTTTACTCCCCCTCCCCATGTCAGTGAATAGTCTGATATTATATACCGACACCTTCATGTACCATATTGTGCAAGTCATTATAGAAGACACCTATCAGACATAAAGTAGAAATCTCATGAAGGGTATATAGTGAAAGATGGCATGTTTTGTTGTACTCTCAGATTCCTAGTTACTTCTTTGACTACAGATTCATTAGTCCCCTTTGATCGTCTTGGAGAATTGTTTTGCCACTAATGGTTTAATCCTTGACAACTGATCATTGTATAATATTTCTATTCCTATATACATTGTTTACCTGGTTCTACTCACTTGACTTTGTATCAGTCCATATAAATCTTTCTGGATTTTTCTGAATGCATTCCATTTATCATTCTTTATGGCATAATAGTTTTCCATTATAAGCATGTGCCACAACATGTTCATCCAATTACCAAGTGTTAGACCACCCCTCAGTTCTAATTATTTGCCATTACAATAAGAGCTGCTAAAATATTCTGGTATAGGTGGGTCCTTTCCTTTTATCTCTGAGCTCTTTGGAGTAGTGTTATTGCTGGGTTGTTTCCTTTCTTTTTTATTTTAGAATAGGCACTGTGAGAATTGGAAAATAGCATGTACTATAGTTACAGTTAAACATGATAAAATAACCAAGATATTTTTTCTCTTTTCACACACACATGTACACTAATGAAATGAAGTATATTCTAGTTATGAGAAAAAAATTAGTTGATTTGTCATTTTATTCCCATACAACTCTATCTGAAACAACGAATATGAATGATGTTCTGATATTTTGTACAACTTTTGAAATGCAAAATGCATTAGCAAGTTGTTTCTCATCCAAAAGTTAGAGAACCTGAGATTAGTGCTTATTCATTATAAATATTGTTGATGAATTACATGATGCATATAACTAAATACATTTGAATAAGACCCATGCTTTTGTTAATATGGACAACTTTCTTTGTGGATCTTCCATCTTTGATGAAAATCCTCAACTCATTTTTAACTTATACGTTGAAATAGTTAATTGGGAAGGTAAGAAATTAGTGATTTGCCCATTGTTAAATAGTTGATCTATCACAGAAGAAGGTCTTTGAGCCAAGTCTTCATGGGCAATTAATATATTTCTGTATTAACATAGTATATCTGGAGTACACGAGAAGCAGTATGTAATTGTGGATATAAAATTTCTGCAATGACAATAGTGCATTTACTATTACAAATTGTTCTAAGTGTATGCAAGATGTACTATATTAATACAAAAATACTATTTCATGATGCTTCCTGAAGCCATGAGCATCAAACATTCAAATTCTTGTATTTGTCTTTTTATAATTTCTGATTTACAAAGGCAATGGTAAGAATTCTATGGATGACATGGTAGGAAAGGGTTTTAATTTTTATTAGTGTAGGGAATAGCCACCTGGATAGAAAAGGACTCAAATACATTCTATAAGGCTATTAAGGTTTATAAAGTACTTTCTTCATCTCAAGCTGAGGAGATAGAATTATTATCCAAATTTTAGATGGAATGAAAAAGAAGCACCTTTTTTAATTAAAATTTTATTAAAGTGCTTGTCATTTGCCAAGATCAGTGCTAAGTTTTAGGGATAGAATTTTTTTGGAAATGATAGGGACTTTCTATTTCTTCAAAAACCAAGATCATTTGTTTAAGGCCACAAAAATACTAAATATCAGAGTTGGGATTCAAATCCATGTTTTTGTCAGCCATTTTTCAAATGTACAACGTTTTACCCTTGAAATATCAAAATCTGATTCTCATTTCTTTAAAGTAATTTTTTATATTGACATGTCCACCTGCATAAACATTCTTGGAGACTTTTAAAGTGAGCAATTCATTTGATCCTGAAGTATAATTAAGGAAATTACTTTTCCCCTGCTAAAACATGGGGACCAACACTTCAAGATAATGCAAAGGGAGGCAAATCAAAGGTTTAATTTGTTTAAAAGATACATAGTTCAGCTGGGACCATCAAGCATGAGTAAAGTATATGTTGGTCTTTGAATCACAATCTAAAGAAGATATTCCTCCCATAAATGCCCTAGTCATTCTCTTATGCAAATCACCATAAAATGATATTTCTGTGTTTTAATTTTAGTTAGAGAGACAAAACTAACAACATTAAATAATCACATACAAAGTAAGAGATTGGTTGTATATTATAGGAATAATTAAACAATAACATATAACGACCATAAACATTTCATTGAAAGATTTCACATTATTTCCTTTCATGCACTCAACACATACTTATTATATGTGCAAGGCTCTTGACAGCAGTTCCTCCTAGAGACAGATCATAAGACCTTGAAGAGAATGTCAGTTTCTATTTAACAAAACCATTTTCTCATATGTTTATTGGTATGTATATTTCATTTTGGCACCTAGTGTTTTGGTTCTTACTTTTTCCATATATAAAGCAGAGCACCTCTCTTGGCTCTTTCCCTAGAGGGAACCTAGGCTTCTTGTATCTGGGGGAATATACTTCTTTGGTCTGATTTAAACTGAATATCAAAATGAGGCCAAACCTGAGACTTTAAATCAACTATCATACAGCATACACACACGCATCCCTTCCCAAATACTAACTTTTTCTATTCACCAAATTTTAGATTCTCCCTATTGCACTATAAAATGTTAAAATAAAGCCTTGTACTAGCTAGCTGATCAAAAATTATTGAAAAATTAAGCTCTATAGACTGCTACAGCTTAGAGATGTCCTTAGAACTCATCTTAATCAAGTACTTTCATTATATATATTGAGAGCCAGAGACTCAGAAATAAGTTGTCTAAGGTCATCCAAATGGGTAGTGACAGAGGTAATGCTAGAATCTATATTTGCTTGTCCAATAATCCTGAGTTCATAGGGCTGAAGTTAAAAGGACAAAGAAGTTATTCAAATATTGACATTTGACAGATGAGGAAACTGAGGGCCAGAGTAGCAAAGTAACTGTCTGAAATTCATGTAGATAATAGAGGACAGAGTCAGGTCTTCTGACTATGTTAAATTTTTATTGGTTGGAATTGAATATTTAAATTGGTGGCCACCAGGGATTTTATTTCTGAATCCCAAAATAAATTACTAAAATAAAATGTAATTTATGGTAGTTTATTTACAATAGAAGGAAGATATTAAAGAAGAGAGAAAAGGGATAAGAGGGAAAGAGAGCTCTGGATTCCTCAGAGCCAGGTAGAAATTCTAAGCTCCAACCAGGGGAAAGGAGACTCAATATGATAGTCCCTTCTTGTAGGTTCACAACTCCAGATAGGGCAAGGAAACTAGGTCAGCCTTTACACTCCCCACGTAAAAGGAAACAATCTGAGGTCTCCTGCATGAGCTCTTCCAGGGGTCTAGTTCCATAGCCAAGTGTCTTCACTCCAAGTCTGAATGTCTGTCTTCCAGTCCAACTTCAGTCACTCTAAGTGACTGAATGAATCTATGATCATCCTGTGTGTCTCTGTTTCTGCTATTTAAGAACCTTTTTTCTCTTATGTTACCTGCCCTAAATTTTACATCTACCAATCACAGCAGACATTACTCTCCTGGACTGCCCACTCAAAGTATGAAATGGGTGTACACACCTTTTGTAGTTAGTTAACACCTTTCGTCATTAGTTAACACCTTCTGTAGTTAAAATGGGTAGATCTACTTTAAATACTGAGTTGACACTTTGGGAATTAAAATCTAAAAATAGACAGGGGATTACAAATCAATTTTCCCAATAAAGGAAGAGCTAAGTACCTTCATTGTTACAGTCAGAAGATAGCCAAATTCAATCTTCACATGACTTACATTCTAGTCCTCTTTCCACCATCAAACTATGTCACTATTGACACTTTTGCTTTAACCTTGTCCTTAGCAACCAGCCTACTTATTGACATTGATGCAAAATCACTTCATATATATGTATAAGTCTCTCTCTATATACATATATACACAGTGAATGTTGACAGTTTGTGGATATTTAAGTTTCATCTTTCTGATACTCATAGAATATTGTTATCTTCCTCAGATTTGTTTGGCATTTTAACCTTCCTAGCAGAATGCAAAATAGAAGCAAAGTTTGAGAATAATTTATGACAACTCAGGCTAAAAAGATATTACACTGTGCTTTCTCTTTCAGGACTTGCAATCTTTTTCTCTTGCTTCTAGTGAGTACAAATAGGCAATACTTCATGTGGGGCTTTGGGGACAGGGCCGACTCTGTCAGAATCCCCAAGGAAGCCAAGAGCAAGTCTGTTTCCCTTCTATAGCTTTCTGCCAGGCTGGTCCAAGCAAAGCAACGAAGCCAGCAATATAACAGTGCTTCTATTCCAAATACGTCAATAGCCTCTCAGTTCTCAGGGTACCAACCTAACTTTAAATGCTGAGGAGATGCATAGAATCCCAAAGAAGAGGGAACAGTGACCCTGTGTCAGAAACATAATGGCTCTAACCAGATATAACCTCTAGGTGGGCCCCTTTCTCACTAAATTCACTTTGGAAAACTTCATCCTTCTTATGACTGCTCAAGTGAGACATTTTCAGAAATTGTTGACAAGGCTTTCTCCTTGTTTCCTTCTCAACAACTGGCTTTCATGAATCTTCTCTGTAAGAATATTAGCTGGCATTAATATGAAATTTAAAATGTAATGAAAATAAGAGCTAGAATTTATATGTCATTTTAAGGTTTGCAAAGCACCATAACAATATTATCTTATTTTTTTTATCATAACAACTATGGGAGATAGGAACTATTTGTACTCATATTTTACAAATGAGAATACATAAGACTTATCCCTGTTGACAAAATTAGTAAGTGAACGAATTCAGATTTGTGAATGAGGAGGCTCTTCCTGACTCCAGGTCTAGTTCTCTATCCTCTATGCCACTTAGTTGCTAAAGTGTTGTTAAATTGTCAGCTGTATCTTACTCTTCATGTACCTTTTTGGGGAAACAAAGATATTGGGGTGACTTGACACTTCCATCTCCAACTCATTTTTCAGATGAGACTGAGACAGAGTGACTTACTGAGCATCACACAGTTAGTGTTGGAGGCTAGATTTAAACTCAGGTCTTCCTGACTCCAGGCTTGGTGTGCTCTCTACTGTGCCACTTACCTAAATAGCATGATATGTATATATATATATATATATATATATATATATATGTATATATATATATATAAATCCTTGTGAGATATAATTATCTAATTATCTATAATTCACAAATAAAGAAACAGAAACTCCTTGAATTTCACCTGGTCAAATAGACAGTTATTATCAGTGATTAGAATTGCAATCTGATTTTCTAATTCCAGCATCTTGTTTCTTAATCATATGTTTTAGGAGATCTCAGAAGAGTTATAATAGAGGAGAAAGAAAATGTAGCACACTTGAAAGAACAATGGATTTGAAATTAGTGAGCCTGTGTTTGAATCACTCTTTGTGGGTCATTCTGAACTTATCAACTCCTGTCTCTAAGCCTCAATTTCATTAATTATAAAATATACAAGTTGAATTGATTTTCTCTAGTGCTTTCATCAAATTTCTGTGCTTTTGTACTTCCATCTTATACTATGGCTTCAACTATCATCTTCTATGTACATAACTGAAATGGATACCTCTTTACCTAATGTCTTTTCTTAGATATTGTTCCACATTTATACCTTCTATTAGATATTTTATTAATTTTTATAGACTTACCATCAGAACCGGTTCCCATTAACCTAGTGATTTTTATTAGCATATGGAACTTCCCATGAGAAAAATCTTGCCTCTATCAAAGCAAACTAGTGTTTGTTGTGCTATTTGAAGTCTTAAACAGCTACTAGTGTGAAGATTGGATTTAGCTATCTCCTGATTTTAACAATGAAGTTACTTAGTTCTTTATTATGAAGATAAAATTGTAATCTCTTGATTGTAACAATGAAGGTAGACATGAAATTTAGGGGAGGTGACACAAGAGAAAAGGATCTTTAAAAAGAGGACCAAAAGGTAGAAGATCATTGGGACATTCTATTCATTCAGATTCGGATCATTCATTCGGACTCAAACATTCAGACAGTCAGTAGTTCAGATTTTGGGGCACTGACTCGAAGGAGTGAATGGAAAACAGACCCTTGAGGAGCGACCGGAATACAGACACCCAGACTTATTTTAGATTGTCACCATTGGTGAGTGAAAAGCTGACTTAGTGACCCCATCTCTCTGGAGGCTTCATGTCTCCAGATAAGGTCCATCTTCTTGAGACTCTCTTTCCCTGGCTGGGGCTTAGAAATTCTAACTGATATCAGAAGAAGCCAGAGTTTGTTTGTTTGTTTGTTTTCTCTCTCTCTCATTCCTTAATACCTTCCTTCAATTGTAGATATTGTAAATAAACTACCATAAATTCCATTTGCTTTAGCAAATCATTTTGGGATTTAGAAATTAAATCCCTGGTGACCACCTATATAAATAATATTCACAGTCCAACCATAATTAATTTTAATACTAGGAAAGTTTCAATAAGGCAACAGATGTTGGCATAACTTGAATGCAGTTCTCCTTAGTCCAGAGCTGGCTGTCTAGTCAATATTCTACTATACCATGTCCCTTTTCAACATATTTAAGATCAACCTTTCTCTTGGTCTGAAGTCATCTGATCTACCTTTGTATGTTTCTGTTGGTCAGGCAAGTAGCAAAATATTTACAATATGAATCTTGCAGTTAGGGAAAGCAGATATTAAATCTAGTCTCTTTGTAACGTGGCACTTACTAGTTAGGTGGTCCTGTAGAAGTCATTTAATTTTTCAGGGCAAATGTTTCTTTAGGTATAAAATGTGGATAATGACTATTATCTTTCAATTTTGTGAGGTTCAAATGAGAAAATGAATATCAAACTTTTTTCAAATAATAATGTGCTACATAAATGCTATTTATTACTTTTAATACATTATTTCTAATATGGTTATTTGTAGCTCATCTCTCTTCATGTAACACAGAACTATTGTTAAAAGAAAATAATAATGAAAATTATTTTATATCAAGATAATGTACAATCATGGAAATATAAAGTACTTGGAGCCAGAAGTAGGGCTGAGTTAAAATCCCATTCAGACACTAGTGATAGGACTATAGGGAGTTTCTTTACCTTCATCAGTCTTTCCACACATATAAAATGGCAATGGAAATATCTCTAGAACTTAGAGCATGGGGATATTGTGGCACAAAGAAAAAAACTGTAAATCATTTTCTAAATCTTAAGATACTATAAAAATTCAAAATTGTTATTGCGTACCACATACAAAATTCACTGGTAATTATACCACTGCAGAAATCTATCAAACAGGGCCTACATTATTTGGATAAATTTCTGAAGGGGGGCAGAATGACTTCAAAAATAAAGGGATAGAGTACTTTGGACCTAGTAATCATTGGATCCAGTTCCTACTTCCAACAGATATTAATTCTTCAATGAATAATGATAATTTCCCTATTACTTAAGTAATTAATTAAATCCTTCAATTAAAGATAAGCCAGAGAAATTTTATCATAAAGGGTTCTTAAAGATATTAAAAAATACATATGCATATGTGCCCCAGACCATTTTTAAAAGAATGACATTTGAACAATCATGTTTTGTAAATATTAACTAGATAAATAATGAAAAAGTCACTGTACAGGCAATCAGGAAAGCAGGGTTTTAGCATAAGCTCTGTTTGAATATATGATCTTGGAGCAATGATTTCATATTTCTTGGTCACCTTTTTCATTGATGTTCTTTCTATTTCTAAAATTCCATGGTGCTGAATTACTATGTCTGACCACTTCACTCAATAATATGAATGTGACTCCTGTCTGAAAAAAATAAACAAACAGGACCCTCTTTAGTTCCTTCAGGGAATAGGCAGAAAGATTATAATTTGCTTAACTTCATACCTAGTTGATGTCTTCATTACTCACTCTCAAATAGCCCTCCAATGTCAGAAACATTATTGGTCTTAGCCCATTTTCCTCTACCTATCATTTTTGCTTGTATTCTAGAAAAATCTTGGCCTCTGCATAACTCCAAGTATTATATGAAGCCATATGGCAGTGAAGGCCAGGGGCTTGCCCACTTCTCCCAATATCACCAACTCTGGTAGATTAGACTGGCAATGAGGAAAATTTAATGGAAGTGCATTCCTAAGAACTCACATGAAGCCATTTCGTATTTTCAGTAAAAGAGACACTTTTAAAACTGATTCTTTAATTTTAAAACATATTCCTTTTGATATAAACCAGTATTGTATACTAAAGCAAAGTTAATTATATCTAATATTTATATTACCAAAGGTTTACAAAACAGTATACATGTATGCATTTATAACTATGTATATGTAGATATATGTTTTATTTATATTTTTATTCTCATAACAATTCTTTAGAGCAATAGAAGTAGTTACTGTTATAACCCCCATTTTATGGGTGAGGAAAGTGAATCCTAGAGAGGTCAAGTTATTTATTCTGGGTCATATAGTTAGTCAGTTTCTGAGACAGCATTCAACTTTCATCTTCCTGACTATCTACTTCACCTCCCGAGATGTATAGATGTCTAGCAGAAGTGTTTTAAATGTTTCCCTCAAATAGACAAAGTACTGGTCAATCTAATTTAAAAAAGGATAGAAGAAAACCAAATTAACAGTGTCATAGTTGAAAAGGGAGACCTCATCTCTAATGAAAAGGAAATTAAGGCAATCATTAAAAACTATTATGACAATTATATGGCAACAAATATGGCAATCTAGGTGATATGGATGAATACTTACAAAAATATAAATTGCCTAAACTAACAGAGGAAGAAATAGATTACCTAAATAACCCCATATCAGAAAAAGAAATTGAATAAGCCATCAAAGAATTGCCTAAGAAAAAATCCCCAGGGCCTGATGAAATCACAAATGAATTCTATCAAACATTCAGAGAATAACTAATCCCAATATTATACAAACTATTTGACAGAAAAAGCAAAGGAGTTCTACCAAATTGATTTTACGACACAAATATGGTACTTATCCCAAAGCCAGGCAGGTCAAAAACAGAGAAAGACAACTATAGACCAATCTCCTTAATGAATATAGATGCAAAAATCTTAAATAGGTACTAGCAAAAAGACTCCAGCAAGTCATCATGAGGGTTATTCACTATGAACAGGTAGGATTTATACCAGGAATGCAAGAATAATTAAATATTAGGAAAAGCAAGCACATAATTGACCATATTAACAAGCAAATTGACAAAAATCACATGGTTATCCCAATAGAGGTAGAAAAAGCCTTTGATAAAATACAACACCCATTCCTATTGAAAACACTAGAAAGTATAGGAATAGAAGGCCCTTTCCTAAAAGTAATAAACAGTATATATTTAAAACCATCAGCAAACATCAATGGGGATAAACTAGAAGTCTTCCCAATAAGATCAGGAGTGAAACAAGAATGCTCTTTAACACCTCTATTATTTAACATTGTACTAGAAACACTAATAGTAGCAATTAGAGAAGAAAAAGAAATTGATGGTATTAAAATTAGCAATGAAGAGACAAAGCTATCACTCTTTGTGCATGATATGATGGTCTACTTAAAGAATCCTAAAGAATCAACCAAAAAACTAGTCAAAATAATCAACAACTTTATCAAAGTTGCAGGATACAAAATAAACGTGCATAAGTCATCAGCATTTATACATATCTCCAACCAATTTCAGGAGCAAGAATTAGAAGGAGAAATTCCATTTAAAATCACCCTAGACAATAAAAAATACTTTGGAATCTATCTGCCGAGACAAACATGGAAACTATATGAACACAACTACAAAACAAAACACTCTCCACACAGTTAAAAGTAGATCTAAACCATTGGAAAAACATTGATTGCTCATGGGTAGGATGAGCTAACATAATAAAAATGACAATCCTGTCCAAATTAATTTACTTATTTAGTGCCATTACCTATTGAATTACCAAAAAGCTTTTTTACTGAATTAGAAAAAAAATAACAAAGTTCATTTAGAAGAACACAGGATCAAGGATATCTAGGGAAATCATGAATAAAATTCAAAGGAAGGAGAACTTGCAGTCCCAGATCTCAAACTATATTATAAAGCAGTGGTCATCAAAACAATTTGGTACTGACTAACAGACAGAAAGGAGGATCAATGGAATAGACTTGGGGTAAATTACCTCAGCAAGACAATCTATGATAAACCCAAAGATCACAGTTTTTGGGACCAAAACCCACTATTTGTAAAAACTGCTAGGAAAATTGGAATACAGTATGGGAGATATTAGGTTTGGTTCAACATCTCACACCCTATACGAAAATAAACTCAGAATGAGTGAATGACCTGAATATAAAGAAGGAAACTATGAGCAGATTAGGAGAAAAAAGAATAGTATACTTTCAGATCTTTGGGAAAGGAAAGACTTTAAAACCAAGCAAGACTGGAGGGGATGTGGCAAAGTGGGGACACTAATTCATTGCTGGTGGAGTTGTGAATTGATCCAGCCATTCTGGAGGGCAATTTGGAACTATACCCAAAGGATGATAAAAGACTGTCTGCCCTTTGATCCAGCTATAGCACTGCTGGGCTTGTACCCCAAAGAGATAATAAGGAAAAAGACTTGTACAAGAATATTCATAGCTGCACTCTTTGTGGTGGCCAAAAATTGGAAAACGAGGGGATGCCCATCAATTGGGGAATGGCTGAACAAATTGTGGTATATGTTGGTGATGGAATACTATTGTGCTAAAAGGAATAATAAAGTAGAGGAATTCCAAGGAGACTGGAACAACCTCCAGGAAGTGATGCAGAGCGAAAGGAGCAGAACCAGGAAAACATTGTACACAGAGACTGATACATTGTGGTACAATCGAAGGTGATGGACTTCTCCATTAGGATCAATGCAATGTCCCTGAACAATCTGCAGGGATCTAAAAAACACTATCCACAAGCAGAGGATAAACTGTGGGAGTAAAAACACCGATGAAAAGCAACTGCTTGACTATAGGGGTTGAGGGGATATGACTGAGGAGAGACTCTAAATGAACACTCTAATGCAAATACCTACAACAGGGAAATGGGTTCGAGTCAAGAATACATGTGATAACCAGTGGAATCGTGCGTCGGCTATGGGAGAGAGAAAGGTGGTGGGAGGGGGGGGGCGGGGAGGAAAAGAAAATGATCTTTGTTTCCAGTGAATAATGTTTGGAAATGACCAAATAAAATAATGTTTAAAATTAAAAAAAAAAAACAAGCAAGAGCTAGAAAAAAAATCACAAAATATAAAATCAATAATTCTGATTATATCAAATTAAAAACTTTTTGTACACACAAAACTAATGCATCCAAAATTAGAAGGGAAGCAACAATTTGGAAAACAAGCTTCATTACAAAAACCTCTGACAAAGGTCTAATTACTCAAATTTATAAAGAGCTAAACCAATTGTACAAAAAATCAAGCCTTTCTCCAATTGATAAATGGGCAAGGGACATGAATAGGCAATTTTCAGTTAAAGAAATCAAAACTATTAATAAGCACATGAAGAAGTGTTCTAAATCTCTTATAATCAGAGAGATGCAAATCAAAACAACTCTGAGGCATCACCTCACACCTAGCAGATTGGCTAACATGACAGCAAAGGAAAGTAATGAATGTTGGAGGGGATGTGGAAAAATTGGGACATTAATTCATAGCTGGTAGAGTTGTGAATTGATCCAACTGTTCTGGAGGACAATTTGGAACTATGCCCAAAGGGTGGTAAAAGACTGTCTGCCCTTTGATCCAGTCATAGCACTGCTGGGTTTTTACCCCAAAGAGATAATAAGGAAAAAGACATATACTAAAATATTCATAGCTGAGCTCTTTGTGGTGGCCAAAAATTGGAAAATGAGGGGATGCCCTTCAATTGTGGAATGGCTGAACAAATTGTGATATATGTTGATGATGGAATACTATTGTGCTCAAAGGAATAATAAACTGGAGGAATTCCATGGAGACTGGAAAAACCTCCAGGAATTGATGCAGAGCGAAAGGAGCAGAAGCAGGAGAACATTGTACACAGAGACTGACACACTGTGGTACAATCGAATGTAATGGATTTCTCCATTAGTGTCAACGCATTGATCCTGAACAACTTGGAGGAATCTACGAGAAAGACCACTATCCACATTCAGAGGAAACATGGTAGGAATAAAAACACCGAAGAAAAACAACTGTTTGAAATCATGGGTTGAAGGAATATGGTTGGGGATGCAGACTCTAAATGAACATGCTAGTGCAAACATCAACAACATGGAAATAGGTTCTGATCAAGGACACAAGTAATACCCAACGAAATTGCACATCAGCTGCAGGAAGGTCAGGTGGAGGAGAGGGAGGGAAATAGTGTGATTATTGCAACCAAGGAATAATGTTCTAAATTGACTAAGTAAACTAATTCAAATGGAAAAAAATTATAATGATGAAAAAAATTAATGTTTCCCTCCTCACCTCCAACCACTTTTATAAATGAATGGAAAGCATTTTGCATGAGTGCTGATATTTTCTTTTTGGTCATTTCCCTTTGTCATCCATCTAGCACAAAGTAGACATTCGAGAAATGTATGTAAAGGAATAAATAAATGAGTTGATATTTAAAAAGAACATACTGTGATATTTGTTTATTCTACTAGCAGAAAAAATCCCGAAAGCATTCAAAACTAGCTATAATCATAGAATGCATTTAAATAACATCTCTAATTGCAAGAATCCATATTTATTGACCTTAAAATCTACCCCGAAGTTAATTTCATTTGTTCACATGAGGGAAATTGCATTCTTCTATTTAATGACAACATTTTCCATGAACATCACTTTCCAGAGAATGATATAATGTTAGAAAGAAAACCAAAGGCAACACATCACTTTCTTTGAAACTCAAGCAGCTCAATATTTAATCATGCTTTAAACATTAATATGAATCATCAGCACCAAGTTGATTGTATTTTAAAATTCAACTCAAAGGAAGTTGTCACCAAGATCATGTTATTCCAAGTTGAAGAACCATTATCACCAGTCATTTAAAATAAGTTGACTTACAAACCTATATCCTATTATCTCCCCCACTTTAACAGTAGTAATAAAAATATAAAAATGTGAGTATTTAAATCTGTCAGTTTTTTTTTCTAATTTACCAGTTTTCCTGTTATTTCTCCTCTTTCTTCCCATGACAAAATTAGCATATCTATTGGTTAGTAAACTGAAGAGAATTGTATTTTAGAGTTGCTTATTGCTGTTATCCCTTTTTATCAAAATGCTACCTTTAACTTGGGAGAAGATTAGAGAGAATGCTATTAAGAAAACTGTCAAAATGCAAAGGCAAGAACTGTTAGCTGTATAGAGTGCCACAAGATGGCAGCATATCAGAAAATGACTAGCTGTACAGGTACATGTTTTTTTCATATCTCTGTGTTGATATAGCAGGGATATTTTTTTTTCATTTACAATGACTAATTAGAGAGATTTTTAACACTTTATCATCAATTATTTTCTTGACATGCCATGGATGGTAAAGATATAATTATAGAATGATGTAGGGGCCAGGGAGATAATAATAATTAGAAGATCATAGGACTTGGAGTTGGATGGGACCCTGGAGACTCTCTAGCACAATCTTTTCTTTTATAGGGAAGCAAACTCTGACCCAGAGGAGTTAAATGACTTTCTCAATGCCAAATGGGTAGCAGATCATAGATCCTCTAATTAAAAGTCTATATGGCTCTTTTATTTTTATCAGATTAGCATTATCAGTTTTTGAAATGTAAAGAAATAATCCATTACAAATAACAATTTTACTTACTGTAATAATTTTTACTTTCTGTAATAATTTAATTACAAATAATAATGTTCTTAAAATGTTAACAGCAGATGATCTGCTAATTACCCAGCTATATACTATATGTTCAAATGGATAACTTAAAATAATTTTGCTTTGATTCTGAAATTCTTGTAACTCATGTCAAAATTAAAGAAGCCTCCTTCACTAATCTATCTAGTTAAAAAAGGCTTGTTAATAAACTACTATTTTCAACACCTATCATGAAGATAACAGAGATGAAAGAAATGAGTAAGACAGTCTCTTCTCTCAAGGATTTTACATTATACTAGGGTAAAGAACTACACACATAGGGAGTACATATATGTAGTTGAAAGAAGGAAGAGCTCTAAGAATAGGTAGGTTTTAATGGGAAGGGATAATGGACAGGATATTTTTGAACAGGGTATCATATGGTGTGAGCAAAGCTTTGACATCAGAATTGTCAAGTTCTATTTGAGGAATGACAAGCAGAGAATTGGGGTTTGGATACAGCATAAAGTAATTTTTACATGAAAAGTGAAAGCTACCTACTGAAAAAGTAGGTTGAGGGAATATTGACAAGTATATTGGAGTGTAGGCTAAAAACAATGGATTTTATCTAGTAACTAACAATGAACCAACAAAAGTTGGGTTTTTTACTTTTTAAGTAATGAATACTTTTGAGAGTTCTTAAGAATTCACAACTGAATAAAT
This sequence comes from Monodelphis domestica, assembly GCF_027887165.1. Classification (NCBI taxonomy): domain Eukaryota; kingdom Metazoa; phylum Chordata; class Mammalia; order Didelphimorphia; family Didelphidae; genus Monodelphis; species Monodelphis domestica. Next base: position 562,198,521 of record NC_077227.1, read on the forward strand.
CTCAATAGTATTAGCAGAGATAAGGAAGTAAAAAAGAAGAGCAGGATTTCCATAAATAAGTATAGTTCATCTGTTGTCTGTATGGGAAGAGCTTGATGAAGTTCGGCTAGAATAGAGAGGAGAAAGTATGTAATACATATTTTTATTTTTTATTTTTCCTGAAAAGCCAGATTTTATTTAAAAAACACTAAGGATGCCTTAAATGCAGAAGAACTAAGACAGATGCCCTAGGTTTCTAGTTTGAGACATTTTGTACAAATTCAACCAAACTAGACTACAATGCATAGGTTTAAAAGTGGACACTAGTGAAAGGCCCCCTTATGCAGTTGGCTAGGTTGTCCTCCTTGGTCATGAGCCCACTAATCGAAGCCTTCAAAGATGGCACTCCTATTGGAGGCACCTGAGTGGGTATAAGCTTTAAAGCCTAGCTTACCATGACTATCAAATGATTCTGGAATTAGATGTTTTCTAGGGGGCAGCTGGGTAGCTGAGTGGATTCAGAGTCAGGCCTAGAGATGGGAGGTCCTAGGTTCAAATCTGACCTCAGACACTTCCCAGCTGTGTGACCCTGGGCAAGTCACTTAACCCCCATTGCCTAGCCCTTACCACTCTTCTGCGTTGGGATCAATACACAGTATTGATTCCTTTAAGAAAAATGTTTTCTAGCATAGTTGAAAAAAAAACAACACATGTAGTTGCACAGGAGGACAGTTTCAGGGGCTGGTGGGATGGTGGTAAGCCACATTTCTGTGCCTATAACAGCTGTCCATTCAAGGTGTTTCTGTTTGTACAAGGTACGCATTAGCTAGGTCTACAGAGACAGAAAAGTGAGTACAGAAGCCTCACTCAATCTAGCTTCTAGTGAAGGGAAACAAGACTAAAGAGCTTAGGGGCTGTCTTCTAGGCGTAGGTCCCTCCAGTGATGAGAAGCACAATATGCTGGAGATACAGAGCATGCCCAGAAGCTGAATATCAGGGAATGTCAATGTGGCCCAAATAACATACTACTGAATATCCTGGAGTTTCTTCATAACTAAGGCTTCACAGCCCTCTAAGTAGAGTCTGCAGGATGGACCAGGCTGCCGTTGCAGCTCCAGGCAGCAGGAGGATGCCTTGCAACAACTGAGGACACTGGTTTTCTGTTTCTTTGATATAGTCTGTATTCTCCCAGTCTGAGGAACTGCAAATCCCACAATAGTGTAGTTGCTTAGTGCGTAGTCAATGGCCCGATTGGCAGCATCCGGAGAGGTTCCAACATAGGTCTTGTACGCTATCTGGATGCCCCATCAACCTCACTTTCCACCTTTCCCCTGTAAACATGGCCCCAAACCACTAGGACAACTTAAGTAATAAAAATCAACAGCAGGACGATGACAAATGTGGTGAGTCCATACTGGCTTTCTCCAATGGTGGTTCACCATCCCATTAGCCCAATGATGAAAAGAAGGGTTCTTACAGCTATGATCACCACTATGGGGATGTGTGTACACGTCCTCAAAGAAATGGTTGTAGTCACCAAAAGTGATGAAGACATAGGCTGCCTTGTAGGACAGGATGCCTGTTGTAGCCCAGAAGATGAAGTTGAGGAAGACCAGCACGGTTTTGGAGGAGGTGTTGCCACACTGGCCTATGGCAGCATGGGCTGTGACTACAGCTATACACCCTGATGCTTCACTCTGCTCTATGCAAGGGCAATGGTGGCGGCCCAGCCTTGGCCTTGTCTGCCTCTGGGAATACATATTTTTAGGAGTGATAGTGATAAATGTATGGATAGCCAAACATCAAGGGAGAGTGCCATAGCATTAATTAGAAAATTACGTAGCCTCACTCTATTCCATTAAAAAGTAAATTCCTTGGTGGCAGCAACTGTCCTCACTTTTACATTTTTATTTCTAACAATAAGCATTGTGTTTGGCACGTAGTAATTTCTTAATAAATATACATTTTATTGGTTTTACTGAATGGCATTGAGACTTGGAAGGACACTATCTCAGAAGAAAAAAAGATGTGCATTATATAGAGGGCAGTGGAAAGGCAAATGATGTGACTGCATTGGTTATAAAAATGAGGTACCTTGAAGAAAAAAAAATAGTAAAGGATGTCACCAATTTCATGACAAACTAAGTGGATTTATCATAAAAACAAAGGTTTCTGAGGATGATAATTGAATATTGATAGTACTTCACCAGTACTCTTACATATAAGTCAAAAGTGAGGAAGGTTTCTAGAATATTGGGTAGAACCCCTATGTTAAACTTGGTGAAGAACATGCACTTTATTACTAGAAGAAACTTACTAATTATGATAGAACCAGTAGAGTAATTGCTTTTTTATTCATTCATTCATTAATGTAGAGCACATTTCACTCATTTTAGCCCACTACTGACTTACTAATTCATCAAGTTTACTTCTGTTTTCTTGAAGTCTATCTCATATCCAAGTCTAGATCTAAGTAAAGAGTATGGTATTATTAATAAGTATATAAAAATGTGAAATAATTAAGTATCTAATCACCTAACTACTTAAATTGTTGATTTAAATGGGTGTTTTGGGGAGGGTTGGATGACCAGTGGAAAGCTTCACAAATATATTTTCTTATGACTGTGAACAGTAGAAATTTATCAGCAGGCCCTATCTTTGATGATAGATTTATAAATCCATTAATATCAAAATGATATGTATTTTTACCCTCCTTTCCCAGAGTCCATTTAACAATTTCCCCATGAGACATTGTTTATTGATACATGAATAAACTGTTCCTAAACAATCCAGACTCCTTGACTATTGTCACTCTGTAAAAAATAACCACTACCACAACAACAAAAAACACTATCTTCTAGGCTCCAAAGAGACATTAAGTGGTTGGAACTATACTTGGTCTTTGTCAAAGAAAATTCCATTAATGATCTCATATGAATATTTATTTCTACCACAACTTCTGTATATTGTTCCAAAAATATATCATTAGTAATTGAATAGAATACTCTAGATCTGACCTGAGAAAGACAGAATATATTATAACAGGAGAGTGTATTGTGGTGGATAATTTGTTTCCTTCATTCTGGATCTCTCTTTTTTCCCCTTCTTTCTTTTTCCTTTTTTCTTCCTCAACTCTTTTTTCAAATTAAGTTTATTTATTTAATTAATTAATTTTGAATATTTTTCCATTGTTATATGATTCATGCTATTTCTCTCCCCTCCTCTAACCTGCCATCACATAGCCAAACACTCAATTCCACTGAGTTTTACATGTGTCGCATTCCCAATCATATCCCTATCAAATGACGTGATCAAGCACTTGCTTTTCTTCTCTCTTTCTACTTCCACCATTTTTTCTCTGGATGTCGATAGTATTCTTTCTCATGAATCCCTCAGAATTGCTGTGAATCATTGCATTGTTGCTAGTAGAGAAGTCTATTACATTCAATTGTGCCATGGTATATCCCTCTCTACATACAATGTTTTCCTGTCTCTGCTCCTTTCACTCTGCATCAGTTCTTGGAGGTCTTTCCAGTTCATGTGGAATTCCTTCAGTTCATTTTTCCTTTTAGCCCAATAGCATTCCATCACCAATAGATAACACAATTTATTCAACCATTTGCCAAATTAAGGGTATCCCCTCATTTTCCAATTTTTTGCTACCACAAAGGATATGGCTATGAATATTTATGTACAAGTCTTTTTCCTCATTTTCTCTTTGGGGTATATAAACCCAGCAGTGGTATAGTTGGGTCAAAGGCAGGCAGTCTTTTAAAGCTCTTTGGTTATAATTCCAAATTGTCTTCTGGAATGGTTGGATGAATTCATAACTCCACCAGTAATACATTAACATCTCAATTTTGCCACATCCCCTCCAACATTTATTACTTTCCTTTGCTGTCATATTAGCCAACATTCTAGGTGTGAGGTGGAATCTCAGTGTTGTTTTGATTTGCATTTCTCTAATTATCAAAGATTTAGAACACATTTTCATGTGTTTATTGACAGTTTTGATTCCTTTATTGAAAATTGCCTATTCATGTCACTTGCCCATTTATCAATTGGGAAATGGGTTGAGTTTTTGAACAATTGATGTAGCTCCTTATAAATATGAGTAATTAGATATTTATAAGAAGTTTTTGATATAAAGATTTCCCCCCAATTTGTGGCTTCCCTTCTAATTTTGGTTGCATTGGTTTTGTTTGTACAAAAAAGTTTTTAATTTAATGTAATCAAAATTATTCATTTTATATTTTGTAATATTCTCTATCTTTTGCTTGGTCTTAAAGTCTTTCCTTTTCCATAGATCTGACAAGTGTATTATTTTATGTTCACCTAATTTACTTATAGTTTCTTTATTTTTATTTAAATCATTAACCCATTCTGAATTTATCTCGGTATAGGGTGTGAATTGTCAATCTAAATCTAATCTATCCCATACTGTTTTCCTATTTTGCTGATGTCATTTACCCCAAGTCTATTCCATTGATCCTCCCTTCTGTCTCTTTGTCAGGACCATATTGTTTTGATGACCACTGCCTTCTAGTATAGTTTAAGATCTGGTACAGCTAAGCCCCAATCCTTCATAATTTCTTTTTTCATTATTCCCCATGATTCTTGATCTTTTGTTCTTCCAAATTAACTTTGTTATAATTTTTTTTCGAGTTCAGTAAAAAAATCTTCTTTGTAGTTTGATAGGTATGGAACTGAATAAGTAAATTACTTTGGGTAAGATTATCAGTTTTTATTATGTTAGCTCATCCTACCCATGAACAATTAATGTTTTTTTCCTAATTGTTTATATCTATTTTTATTTGTGTGTAAAGTGTTTTGTAGTTGTGTTCATAAAATACCTAGGTTTGTCTTGGCAAATAGTTTCCTAAATATTTTATAGTGTCTAGGGTGATTTTGAATGGAATTTCTCTTTCTAACTCTTGTTGCTGAGTTATGTTGGAAATATGTAGAAATGCTGATGGTTTTTGAGGGTTTATTTTGCATCCAGCAACTTTGCTAAAGTTGCTGATTATTTCCACTAGCTTTTTAGTTGATTCTCTAAGATTATTTAAATTGACCATCATATCATCCATAAAAAAAATGATAGCTTGGTTTCTTCGTTGCCAATTTTAAATCTTCAATTTCTTTTTCTTCTCTAATTGCTACTGCTAGTGGACAGTAGGAATAGACAGACCTTGTAGACAGACCTAAATCTTGGATAACAGATGATTTATTGGGGTTTAAGCATGGAAGGGGTGGCAAGGATATCAAGTTGGAAAATGAGGACTTTAGACTGCTGTCATGAAGAGTTTGATTAGAGGTATTCAGGGGTTCAGAAGGGACAATAGATCTTCAAAGGAATAGATTTCTCCTTAACTTCTGGGTATCTACCTCTCTCCTCTCCTTTCCCAAGTCAAAACTGACTGCTCAGTTGGACCTCCAACCCTCTTTTCCTTCCTAAGAACTCTGTTTTTCCTTTCCCTTACCCCAATTCTTCCTTTAGGCAGTTTCTCCAAGAGATGACTTCTTGTCCATGTAAAAATATCTCTTCTCTTATCTTAAAGTTTTTTTGTTTAGCATATCTCATTGCTAAGAATCCCACTACATTTTGTAGTCAAATGTAGACCTTTTTTCAAAGAAAGTCTTGCTAGTTTTATCTCCCACATTTTGTAATTGCTAGATATACATTTTAATATTAGATGTATTAGTATTAGATGACCTCTAAAGTTCCTTTCAAACCAAAACATATACTCTTATGGCCCTATTAATTTTCAACATATTACATTCAATTTTATCTTATTTGTTTCAGGCCAATGATTTAGCCCATCAAAAACTTTTATGATCCTGACTCTGCCATCCAGAATGATAGGTATCCCTTCTTGTGTCATGCAATCTTCAAATTTATCTGATATACCTTATATGGCTTTATTCAAGTCATTAAAAATAGAGCATTACAAGGACAAGGAAAGGTCCCTGGGTTATTTAGCTAAAGACATTCCTTTAAGTTCACAAAAAGCCAATAATGGCTATAATTTGAGATTAGTCATTCAACCAGTTTTTTGTAATATCATCTAGGTCATATCTCCATCATTACTGAAGGGAAGTTAAAGACTGTCATCTTCCCACTCCCCATATTTCAATAGCCAACTTATACATAGTTGTGTTTTTTTATCTAAAAAATAAGATTCTTTAGTCCCAGTCTAGTTATAACTTAGTAACCATGAGTTTTTTCTACTCCTTATTATATACAAGCTACTTTACTATATTACTGAAGGTTTTGCTAACTGTAGGTAGTATGTCAAAGACACCTAGGCTTGATCCCTTTGCCCATCTTTGCAATCTTTTGAGTGATAAAGTGATAACTGAGCATTAATAGAAGCAACATTATTAAGGACCACCATTCAAGCACCAAATAACAGAATGTGATATCTGGAAGGAATCTTAAACATCATGTAATCCAAGTTTTGTTTTTGTTTTTTTTTTATAGAGAAAGCTACGAATTCATGCATTCTCTGTCTCTGATACTCATACCACAAGAGAATGATTATTTTAAATGTGTTTCAAAAGTAAGTAAATGGATTTGAAGAAGACTAATTGAAATGGCTTTAATTTTTTTTTTTTTTATAAATGTCAGGTATGGAGGAGCATAGACAAGATGGTAAAGAAAAGGTAAGAATTCACCCTACACCTCTGAAGCTCCCCTTCAAACAATTTTTTTAAATAACTAATTAAGATATGGAAAGACAAAAACTACATGAAATGGAATAAAAGTCTATAAAAATTATCAGGAAGTAGCAACAACAAAAAGAAACTTACTGTCTAAAGTTATTATGAGGTCAGAAAGATCAAAACACAAACTCAGAAGAAGAGATATTGTTAAAATTGCCATGTTTATATCCTTAAAAACAAATGTGAATTGGTTTTAGGTTGAAAAAGAATTCCTAAGGGAGCTTAAAAAGCAGCTATAATTGTAAAAATAAATGAGATTAGTGAGAAAATCATTAAAATGAGTCACTATTTTCATAAATTTGACACAAAAATAATGAAGCAAATAAGAACATCTGAAACAGAATAGTCACATAAATATTGTACTGCTAATATGAGAAAAGAAAGGAAAATGATAAGTATTGAAGGAGATTTGGTAAAAATCAGGAAATTAGTATATTTTTAGTGAAGATGTGAATTGATAAAATCATTCTGACAAAAAACAAAACAAAACTAGAATCATGTGCAAAGGGCAATCAAACTCTGATTACCCTTTGATCAGGCAATACCACTACTACATCAATATTCTAAATACATCAAAGATAGGGGGAAAGGACATATTTGTACAAAAATATTTATAGCAGCTTTTTTTTTTGTTGTGGTAAAGAACTGGAAACTGAAGGGATATACATCAATTGGGAATGGATTAACAAGTTGGGGTAAAATTATAATTGAATACTATAGCTAAATTCATGAACTCCCAGGTCAAGGAGAAAGTATTTCTTGAAGTTAGTAAGAAATAACTTAAAAACCATGGCATTGCATTAAGGATAAAATATGAGCAGCTTTTAAATTAAAGGGTCAGAAGGCTCAAAATATGATATTATTGAGGACAAAGGAAATAGGATTGCAACCAAGAATAATCTCCCTATCAAAAGTGTCTATAATCTCACAAAGGAAAATGGATATTTAATTAAATAGGTATGTTTCATGCATTCCTGATGAAAAATCTAGAACTGAATAGAAATTGTTTAAGTAGAAGACTCAAGAGAAACATAGAAAGAGAAACAGGAAAGAGAAACCATAAGAAATGCAGTAAGTTTAAACTGTATTCCTACATGGGAATATGATACTTGTAAATTCTTAAGAATTGTACTTAAGAAGTTTAAGTAGATACAAGGCATAGGTATGAGTTCAATATGACAGGATATGTAAAATATTAAAATAAAATTACAGATTGCAAAAGAGGAATGAAGTTGAAGAAGAGAGATGGAGAGGTAGAATTGTATAAGTTATCTAAAATAAAAGGCATAAAAGAGCTTTTATACTAGAGGGGACTATTTGGGAGTTTGTGAGGAGTGCTCGAATCTTATTCTCATAAAATACACCCTTAGTTGGGTTCATAAAGATTTCATTTCTCAAAAAAAAAAAAAACTGAATCAAATTTCAAAGGATATCAATACATAATTTTCAGATGAAGAAAACAATGTTATATATAGCAATATTAAAAATCACTATTTATTAGAGAATTGAAATTTAAAACAACTCTGAGGTATCACTTCATACATATAATATTAGCTGACATTACAGAAAAGGAAAAAAAAAACATGTTTGAAGGGATGTAGGAAAATTGATTCTGGGGAATAATTTGTATATATGTCTAAGGGAGTAAAAAAGAGTACATACATTTGACCCATCAATAGACTATTACATGTGTATCTCAGAGATAAAAAATAAAAAGGAAAATACCCTCTCTACATATACATATTTAAGTATTGAAATAGTATATAGAATAATAAGCACATAGATAAATGAAGATAATTAACTTTATTTAATCTAAGGGAAGGAAGGGAAGGGAATTGGGAAGATTTGATCTTAACCCCAAATTTAAATTACTAGACCCCAATAACTACTTTCTAAACTATACTAATTAATCCTTAATTACTATATTAAAATTAGGGAAGGGCTCATAGGTACAGGAACAAGGGCCAAAGGAAGTCTCACAGACTGATGTCCTCTTGGGTCTGGCAGAAGTCCCAGTAGAAATCAGTAGCAGCACACAGGAACAGGAAGGGAAGAAATTGCTTCACTCACACAGTCCACCTCTCTGAAGTGTTAACCACTCTCTCTACCACTTCCAGAAGATGAAAACATGCTTGAAGGAAAGTCCCAGTCTCCTGGCAGCTTAAAAGTCTTCTTGTACAGAGCAACTCCACTAGCTCCATCTCCTACAGAGAAGCAACTGCCTGCCAGAAACTGCCTTCTTCAGAGGTCCTAGAATCTTGGCCCTTCTTCTGTCCTGGAGGATCTCCTGCTTTGCAACAAAGAGCTAATCCTTACAACCATACATACATACATACATACATACATACATATGTATATGTATATGTGTGTGTTTGTGTATACACATATACATATAAAAGCTCTTTTTGTGGTGCCAAAGAATTGCAAATTGAAGTGATTACCATTAATCTGGGAATGACTGGAAGTTTAGTGTATTTGAAGCAGAATACTATAAGGAAAACTTGTATATAAATGGAGATTTTGAGCCTTTGGACTCCATCCCCCAGAAGTCCTTTAGTATTTCCCAAAACTCCCTTTTCCTGCATCCTGGCATTTTGCATGATTGTATTTAAGTGGCTGTAACTACTCCCTCTTCTTCTCTTGGACCTGTGACCAGGCTGAAGTGAGTCAGTTCTTTTGTTTTAGTTATTATTAATAAAACTTTATAAAATATAATATTTAGTTATTGATTATTGATTTTAAAACCCACACTTGGAAAGACTTACATGAACACTTACAAAGTGAAATGTGTCAAACCACTGTGACTGATTTTTACTTTAAAAAATCCAATAATTTAAGACAGTCCTGAAGGACTTATGACTTTTTAAACTTTCTTTTTAGTTTGTGTTTTTTTCCTCACATGATCAATATAGAAAAATGCTTTGCATATTTGCCTATGTATAATCTTTATAATATTGCTTGCCTTTTGAAGGAGACTGGAAGGGGGGAAGGAGTAAGAGAATTTATAAGTCAACATTTTTAAAATATTAAAAATATTTTACATATAATTGAAAAAATAAAATATTAAATATCTGAGAAAATATCATGTTTTTACTATGATATATGGCTTCAAACCAATTGGTCCTTTATGAAGGTTTTATTTGCTTTGACAAAGTAGAAAGCAAATAATTCAGTAATGGTAAAATCTTTCAATTAGTGGAAATCTTTTTTTTTCTTATTTCACTCTCTACAGTCATCTCTCCAGCAATTTTTCAAAGAATGACCCCAAGTACCTCTCTAAGGTTTCTATAACATAGAGAAAAGGTAGGGCTGAGTCAAGCTGGTATAGTACAGAAAGGAACCCAGGTAAACTCTCCTAAAATTCATCTCCAAAAAACTGTAAATGATGCATCAAAGAAAATTTTGTAGTATCAGTCCAAAAAGATGTTAGAATGAGACATTCCCTCCCCCTCCCCTCCTACCAAAGATATCTTAGGGAGTTGACAAGAAAAATCCTTGACAACATGGAGGGGATTAATTCAGAGCATATGCTGTAGCAAAAGTGATGGGTCTTGGGGAAAATCTACATAGGAGCAATATTGGCAATAAGACTAGCAGCAACTTTGGTAGCTCCAAGCCCAGAGACAATAAGAGGTTAGACTTATCAGTCTAATTGTTCAGAAAGAGATTATATGGGTCCGAATCCATTGTTGACAATATTTATAGATAATAGTGATTTGTAACTCCATTGCCCATAAGCATTTGTGGTTCGCAATTTCAGAGAAGAGAAATATTCATGATCCATCACAAAAGGAACTTGTCTTCCCCATAGATCCTAGATCAACTTTTCTCTATTGTAGGCAATGTATGTCTTCATTCACAATATGACAAACATGGAAATATGTATTGTATATATATATATATATATATATATATATATATATATATATATATGCAAAATAATACTAGAAAATAAATTTAAGGGTAGAGCCAAGATGGTGGAGTAGAAGCAGGGAAACCTCAAATCACCATGAGAATCCACTCCAAACAATGTTAAAATAATGGCTCAAAATGAATATTGAAGTGAAAGAGTCAACAAGGAGATGGAGTGAAGAAAATTTCATACAGAGAACAACTTGAAAGGTAGTCAGAGAAGGCCTGGTTCATTGGGGTGAGAGAAGAGCATAGTCAGCTAGGGGCTACACAAAGGAGTAGCAGTGCAAGGCCACAGCAAGACCCCCCCTCCCCACAAACACATCTACTGTTCCAGTTTTTGATTCTGACACTGATACCATACCTAAGTCAATAGCAGTGCAACCTCATGCCAATCCCATAAAATAACAGGTCTGTTTTGAGTTCCAGAATCCCAGCTCAAGACTATTTACAGTAAACTGGGCTAACCTGTGTGAACTGAGACAGAATTAGGTCTTGTCAAAGAACAAGGCAAAGTTTCAAACCCCACACCAAGGTAGTCCACAATGTGTCTGACATGATCAAGCCCAGAGCAAGACTCTAAACCCCAGCAATTGGTAACTCACAGTGCTCTGAGCTCACCAATCTATCAGTAGTCTCAATGGTAAGTGGATTACCAGTGGGAAGTGGTTTTCAGAGCTTCAAACCCATAGGCTGTCATAACACCTTAGAAGAACCAAAATTTGCAAACACACAGAAACTGAAATAAGAATAGTCGCAATGAAGAGCTGAAATTTAAGAGAAGGCTTTCCTATTGAGAGAACAAATCCCACCTTTAATATAAAGGGAAAGGGAAAGAAGAAGCCTGGGAAAATGAGCAAATATGAAAAAAACCTAAACATAGAAAAAATTTATGGTGACAAAGAACAGCAAGGACCAGACAAAGAAGGGGACAGTGAAAGCAAACCAAATACATGCATAACTTCAAAGAAAATTATGAGTTCATCTCAGTTTCTAGGACTTCAAAAATGAATTAAGAGGAAGTTCCATGGATGGATTCAAAATGGTGGAGTGATTCTCAGCAGCTTTGTGCCACCATTACAATCTTTTCTGACCAAGATTAAAATATCACCACAAAACAAATATAGGAGTGAAAGAACCAACAAGGAGACAGAGTGAAACAATTTTCTAGAAAAGAAAAACACAAAATGTAGGCAACAAACATCTAGGGCACTGGGTGAGAGGTTAGCAGATCCAGCAAGAAGCTATAGCAAGGAGGGAAGAGCAAGCCAAGAGAAAGCCACATACCCCTAAGCAACATATGATGTCCAAGGTTTAAGGAACCTATGCTTGAGCCAACATTCAGATCCTGGTATCCTGCCTGTGCAAATAGAGATATAAGACAACTCACACTCCTTGAAACTTCATTCCTGTGAAGAAGTCCAAAGCCCCAGGCCATGGAATTCTAGTCTGGTCTTGGGACAAGGACTTAATTCACACTTTGGAGTGGATGATAGTACTAAGTATTAAATACTAAGTACTGATCTTTTTACTTAAAATTCAGGGCAGAGTTCCAAAATAAGACAATCAAGGGTGTGCTTGATTGGATCACTTACACAGTGAAACCAAAAACTTGGGACTAAGCCTGAGAATATAATTTGATCAGTCCCTGACCTGATCAAGATCAGAGTGAAATCAAAAGCTTATACCTAAGCCTGAGGCAAGTCTTTAAGCTATCAGCATCTCAAGGGTAAATTGAATCAGCAGGGGGAGGGCACTCTCAGAGCTCTCAGTCCTCAGACCATCATATCACCCCTCCCCAGTCCTACCTATAAATAGATAGAAAAAAATGAGCAAACAACAAAAAGTGAACCTAACTCTAAAGAATTTTTATGGAGACAAAAATCAAGGTGCAGACACAGAAGAGGACAGTGAAAGCAAAGGAAACACACTCAAAGCCCAAAATAAAAATGTGGATTGGACACATTCAGGAAGAACTCAAAAAGAACGTCAAACCCAATTAAGAGAGTGAGAGGAAAAATGGGAAAAAGAAATGCAAGTGATGCAAGGAGAAAGGAAAGTGATGGAAGAAGAAATGAAAATAATGCAAGAAGAAATGGACCAATTGAAGAAGGAGAACCAAAAACTGGCAGAGGAAAATTAGGACTTAAAAATCAGAATTGACCATCTAGAAACTAATGAGTTCATGAAAAAAAAAACAATAAAGCAGAATCAAACAAATGAAAAAAATAGAGGAAAACATGAAATCTTTTATTGAAAAAACTGATCTAGACAATAGATCTAGGAGAGACAATTTGACAATTATTGGACTACCTGAAATCCATGATCAAGAAAAATCCTTGGATATCATATTAAAAGAAATTATCAAAGATAACTGCCAAGAGATCCTCAAACACTGAAACTGAAAGAATTCAAAAATCACATCCAGAAAGAAATCTTCAAATGACAAATTCCAGGAATATACAAGCTAACTTCAAGAGCCATCAAGACAAGGAAAAAAATGTTTCAAACAGCCAGAAAGAAACCATTCAAATACCATGGAACTACAATCAGGACCACACAGGACTTAGGGGCTTCTATACATTAGAGGATCAAAAGGCATGGAATATGATATTCATAAAAGCAAAAGATCTGAGTTTATAACACAGAGTCACCTATCCAGCAAAACTGAGTATATTCTTTTGTTTTTTTTTGGGGGGGGATGGTCATTCAATAAGATAGAAGATTTCCAAACATTCCTGAGGAATAAGCCAGACCTAAATAAAAAAAAATTGAAGTACAAACATGAGACAACAAAGAAGCCAAAAAAATGATTAAGAAAAAGAAAATTTAAGGGATTCATTAAGGTCAAAATATTCATAAGTCTACATGGAAAGAGGATTTTTGTAACTCATAAAAATTACCCATAGTAGTAGAGAAGATAGAAGGAATTTATTAATGAGTGAATTCTATCAAACATTCAAAGAAAAATCAATCCCAATAGTATAAAAACTATTTGTGAAAATAGACAGAAAAAGAATCCTACCAAATTCTTTTTTATGACACAAATTAGGTATTGTTACTAATCCAGGAAGAGCAAAAACAGAGGAAAAAAAATTTTAGACCAATTTCATTAATTAATATGGATGCAAAAAGTTTAAAGGAAATACTAGAAAGAGACTATAGCAATATATATCAAAAGGTTCTTTCACTATTACCAAGTGGGATTTATATGAGGAATGAAGGACTGCTTTAATATTAGGAAGACAATCAGCATAATTGATTATATCAATAGCCAAGAATCTAAATCACAAGATTATCTTTATAGATGCAGAAAAAGCTTTCTACAAAATACAGCACCTATTCCTATTAAGAACACTAGCAAGTATAGGAACAATTGGATCAATCCTTAAAATCATTAGTATTTACCTAAAACCATTAGCAAGTAACATCTGCAATGGCAATAAAGTATAAGTCTTTCCAAAAAGCTCAAAAATGAAGCAATGATGCCCATTATCATCACTATTATTTAATATTTCACTAGAAATGCTAAATTTATCAATAAGAAAAGAAAAAATTGAAGCAAGCAAAGTAGGCAGGCAAAGAGGAACTAAACTATCACTCTTTGAGTATGATATGTTGGTATACTTAGAGAATCAATTAAAATATCTGAAATTAATAACTCTAGTAAAGTTTCTGGATACAAAATAAATCTACACAAATCATCAGCATTTAAGAAATCCCATTTAAAATAACTCCATACAATGTAAAATACCTGGGACTTGACAAGACAAATACAGGGATTACATAAACAGGTGAACATAACTAATATAATAAAAAACAATTCTATTAAAATTAATTTACTTATTCAGTGCCATAGCAATCAAACTATCAAATTATTATCTTATAGAACTAGAAAACATAGTTCAAAATACATCTGGAAGGACAAAAGGTCACACAAACATACACACATACACAAGCACAGACATAAACACACACTGAAGAAAATAATACCTTAAAAACTGAATTTGCTAAATGGTAATAGAGGCACAAAAATGTACTGCAGAAAAAAAATCTTGAAAGAGCAAAATAGGCTAAATGGAAAAGAACTACAAAAATTGCTAAATAAAAGAATTCCTTAAGTAAAAGAATTAACTAAATAGAAGATGTTCAAAAAGTTACTAAAGAAAATAATTTCTTAAAAATGGGAATTGAGCAGATGAAAGTTAATGATTTCATGAGACACCAAGAAACAATAAAACAACAATAATATATTGAATGAAGAGAAGAAAATGTGAGATATCCCATGAAAATATTGAACTGGAAAATAGAGAGATAATTGAATAATTAATGTACTAGCTGAAAGCTATGATAAAAATTTAGCTTAGACATCATATTTCAAGAAATTATGAAAAAATTGTTTCAATATCTTATATCCAGAAGCCACAAAAAGAAACTGAAAGAATTCATTGACCACCTTGAAAAATATCCCCCAATAAAACTCCCAGGAATTTCAGAGTTCCTAGATCAAGGGTAATATATGACAAGCAACCAGAAAGAAATTATTACAGAGAAATGTGAGGATCACATAAGATTTAGTAATGTGAAGATTAGATTAACTCCCCTGCCCATTTTTAGATTTAATCACTAAAAGTGTAACATCCTACTTAATCATCAAGTGGGTGGGGGGGTCTGTGACCCACATGTGTGATAGTAGGTGACAAATTACCATCAAACTGACTGACCCCATGGCAGTCTTAAGCACAGTTTCAACTGTAATTGATGTAAAAGTGGAGGAAGACACAGGAAGTGATGCCAGAGAAAGTGTCTTTAAAAGGGAGTTACAACTTCCTGTGGGGAGATCTTGAAGAGTTCTTGAGTATTTTGTGCTTGGGACTTCTGAATGCTCTCATTCTTCAGCGTTCTGAATTTGAATTGGAGGTTGGTGAAGAGTCTGCTGACTGGACCTGAGACCTTTACTGGTGAGACTTTCCTTGGATCTCTCCCTTTGGACTAACATGTGGTGAGTGAAAAAAGCTGATGTCTTTCCTGGATTTTTTGAAGAGACTAACCTCAAGAGACACCTATCCTCTTGAGAGAGGATCCCTGCATCCTCAGGTCTTCACCTCTTAGCCTCTCCGGCTGAGCCCTACATGGATTGAATCAGGGGTCAGAGCAAAATACTTTGTGTGTAGGCTAGATATCTGACCCTATCCTCTCTCTGATTCCTTACTTCACTCTTTCTATATTTTGTAAATAAATTGTAAATACATCTCTTTGGAATTTTGCAAAATTCCTGGTGACCCTATTCTTAAATAATCCAGTCCAACCTTTATATAAAAAACACCTTATCTCTTCCTTAGAGTAGTTTCTGTGTAAAAGGAATAGAGAGCTTAGAATGTGCTATTTCCAAAGACTAAGGAGCTAGATTTATAGCCAAGAAAAACTGAACTTGATCCTTCAGGGAAAAATGTATATTAAATAAAACAGGATTTTCAAATATTTCTGATGAAAAGATGAGAAAGGAATAGAAGAGAAATAGAAAATTTGATGTAAAAACACAAGGTTCAAGAGAAGCATAAAAGGTTAAACTTTAAAGAGCAATAATAGGGATTAAAAAAGGTTTAACTGTTTATATTCCTATATGAATGATGATACAAATTTTATCACTCTAAGGCATTTAGAAGAAGTATACATATTCAGAAGGCATGGTTCACTTATGCTGGTATTATCTGTGTGTGTGTGTGTTTGTGTATGTGTGCTTTTGTGAATAGGGATATAAGAGGTGAAGGGGATAAGACATGTGGAAAGTGGGAGGGTAGATAAAAGCAATTATTAAAAGTAAAGTAAAAGACTTTTGAGCAGGAACAGAATAAAAAGTGAGGGAGAGAAGGATAAAAAGAATAAAATAGGATAGAGGAAAATACATAGTTAACAATTATAACTGCATGTGAATTGGATGAGCTCACACATAAAATGGAAGTGTATAACACAACCGATTAGAAATCTGAATCTAATACTTTTTTTATGAGATATATTTGAAACAATGACACAGATTTAAAATAAAGGGCTCTCAGCTGAAGCAAAATAAGGGGAGTAACAATCATGACCTCAGAAAAAGCAAAAGCCAAAATAGGCCTATTTAAAAGAGATTATCAAGGAAATAGCATTTTATTAAAAGCTGTCATAGACAATGAAGTAATAACAAATGTTTAGAGCAAATCTCTTTGCTTCAGATCTCCTTTCTCAAATACACAGGGAGCTATTTAAATTTATTTAAATTTAAATTTATTTAAATTTAGTTAAATTTATATAAAAGAGTCATTCCCTAATTGACACTTGTTCAAAAGATACGAATGACTTTCAAATGAAGAAATAATGTTCTAAATCTGTATTTGCCATAGGTTTGTCAACACAGACCTAGGGCATCAAGGTCCCAAAAAGGATCTCTTTTTGGTGCATAGGATGATACTGCTGAAATAATGGCAGTTAGGATTGAAAGAGTTGGGAGGCACAATAACAATATAAGAGGGACTCTCTAATCTAAGCTGTGGAGACTTAGAAGGACAAGATCCCCTTGATCTTAAAGAAAAAAAAAGATGAAATATTTTTGTCTTTTAAAGAATATCCTTGTAATATCTGTCCCTGTGTGACTAGAATGTGCTCCATTGTCTCCTCTACCTCTTAAAAACCAGACATTCCTTCAAATCTCAACCGAGGTGCTGCCTTGTAAATGAGTCTTTTCTTGATCCGTAGATAATGGTATCACCTTTGACTCTGTGAAAGTGATTATATAACTGGGTTTTCAATAAAGCAAGGTGCGTTTTTTTTACTTCTCCTAGTATGAAAATGGAAATGTTACTCCAGAGTCATAGTGCAAATGATGAGGTAATATTTAGCTGCATAAGGTTACTGATAGACCAGAGCACAGACTGGAAGAATTTTAAATACAGCTCTCCTTAATTCATACTACCTTGGAAGAACTGAAAACTTATAGATCCCTAGAGCTAGCTCTGAAGGAAGCTGCACAATGAACCTGACCTTGTAACAGTCACACAGGAAGAGAGTCCAAATTTAAAAGCTGGTTTTTTTTTTTTAAGTTAAAAGAAAATGAAAAGGCTAGAAATGAGAAAACAACAAAAAAGAAACTCAAAATATAAAGTTCTTTTGGAGACAGTCAAGACTAAAACACAAACTGAGAAGAATATATCAAAGTGAAGAAATAAATTGCTCTCAAGCCCCAAAATAATTAATGGACTAGCTTAGAAAGGATTTTTTAAATTAAATAAGAGAGACAGAAGAAAAATTGGAGAAAGAAATGAGAGTGATATGGAAAAATCATGAAAAAGGAGTAAAAAGCTTGGAAAAGGAGGTACAAAAATACTGAGGAAAATAATACATTACAAAACAGAATAAGTTGATTAGTAAAAGAGGCACGAAAATCCACTGAAGACAACTCTTTAAAAAACAGAATTGATCAATTTGGAGAGATCTTCCCTATGGAATCTCTATCTGACAGGTTCTGCAAGAGGCTTTTCTTCAGAAACTTTATCCATGTTTCTTTTAAGTGACATTACTCAATTGTGAAATATCAACAATAATCCTTTTGAGTACTTGTTGAATTTTTAAAGGTAATTGGGACTTTTTTGAAATCTTGATGCTATAAATTGAAAACCAGACAATTTGCTATTTCAATTGTGCCTGTTATCACTGTTCCTTTTCTGCCACAGCTGTCCATATGTACTTGAAATAAAGATTTTTTAAATTAAAAAAAAAAGGATTTGGTCAAATGGAAAAAGATACATAAAATTAATTGAGTTAAAAAAATACTTTAAAAAGTAGAATTGGCCAAATAGAAAAGGATATATGAAAGATCACTGAAGGAAATAATTTCTTAAAAATAAGAATTAGGTAAATGGAAGCTAATGACTCCATGAGATTAAGAAAGAAGTAAATATGTTTCCATGTGGTCAGAAAAAATAAAAATAAAACAGATAAATCTGTATGCATTAAGTGATAGTGGTTACAGAGGCCAACTTGGAATTGTCTACTTTCAAAGATCTTACATTTCGTGAGATAATACATAGATAGTGAATTTAGATATTTATTTTACTAATCATTTTCTGACATTTTGTGACCCATGTTCTCCTCCTCCCCAAACTTTCCCCTTCTATGGGAAGGTAAGTTATATGATATAGTTTGGACATGTATATCTTGCAATACATATTTTCATGTTTATCATGTTATAAAAGAAGGCACATAACACTTATGCTAGATAAAAATTTGAAAGAACAATAAAGTGAAGAATGGAATGCTTCAGTCTGCATTCAGACTCCAATAATTCCTTATATAATGGTAAGTGGATTGTACTTTTTTGTTTGTTTGTTTATCTATTTTTATCATGAACTCTCCAGACTTGTCCTAGATCCTTGCATTGCTGAAAATAGTTGTCATTCACAATTGATCACTGTAGAATATTGTTGTTACTGTATACAATTTTCCCCCTGGTTCTCCTTATTTCACTGCATTACTTCATATAAGTCTTTCCAGATATTTTTGTGAGCATTCTTTTCTTATGGCATAATAATATTCCATTACAATCATTTAAAACAATTTGTTCACCCAAGTTGTGGTATAATTATAATGGGATACTATTATGCTATAAGAAATTATGAGAAGGATAATTTCAGAAAAATCTGTAAGGCCCTGTATGAAATGACACAAAATAAAGTGAGCAGATCCAGGAGAACATTGTTCACATTATCAGCAACATTATATGGTGAATATTTATCAAGAACTTAGCTATTCTTGGTGTCAACTTGAAATAAGTAGATCCCAATTTTGCCCCTGTCTCTTGAGAATTCACCTGGAAGGAAGTCCCAGATTTAGCCATTTCAGACTGAATAATAGACCTTAAAGTACTTGATAATCCCAGTTTAGGTGGGGCTAGCAGATCTAAACAAATGCTAAGAAGTATCTTTTAGTTTTGGAAGTTTCCTCTATTGTACCAGATCTGTTCCTAAGAAGACCAACATCTGTGCAGGAACGTTCTTTTAGTTTCTGTTGTAAGTAATGTGTAATTATCCTATTATGCAAAGTTTAAATTCTTTTGAGAGAAATTTGAGGATAATAAACATGCTAACTCTCTGAATCCAGAAATTGAACTGTTTGGAGAAGTCACCATGAAGATGCCTGCACAGACCACACTGCACCAGAAGATCCAGAGTAAACTTTGGGATGTAGTGATTTGAAGTGAGGTTGAATGCATTTATTTTTGTATATATACTCTTATACCAAAGGTGACTTCCCCTAATTTGCTTTTTGTCAATTTGCCTAGCAATCGTTGATTTGTTCTTTTTCCCTTTTATCCCCAAATTATTGTAATTTAAAAGTTGATTATGTTAAATGATCAATTGGGGAGATTAATTTCCCAAATGATCATCAGGTGGGAATGTGTAATTGAAAATCTGTTACTATAAAAACTACATTTCCCAGGAGTCCACTGACTTCCTGTCATTATGTACTTCCTGGAAACAGAGGGATAAAATTCAGTGGGGTTCTGTGAATTTTAGATTTACTCCACCCTGCTTAGTCTTTAGAATTTTAGCAACCAAGGAATGTATACATCCCCAATTAAGGAATAACTGTAGGGGAGGAAGGCCTATGACCACCATGTGCTAGCAAGTGACAAATCAGAAACAACTGACTGATCCCCTGGGCTGTCCTAAGCAAAGCTTAAGCCACCATTGGTACATGTGAGATAGAGGAAGTGATATAAAGAACTGCCTATATAATTTGTGTCACTTCCTGTGAACACAACATCTGTGGCATTGGGAGCTTTTGGTGGCATTTGGCATGCTTGCAGTTTGGTGGGCTTTGGCAGTGGAGGTCACTGGAAGTAGCTCTGTAGCATGGTTTAGGTGAGGCATTTTTCCTGTATCGACCTTGGTGAGTGATTAAGGCTGACTTCCCCTTTCCTTTACCTCCTTAAGGCACTATCCTCTGAGGAGGCCCCTCATTTTAGAGGAGGCCTTGTGGCTGGAATCCTAGCTAGATTTAGTCTTCTGAGAAGGCCCCTTGGCTAAGGCCCTCGGCTTATCAAGGTCAGAGAAAATCTTATACCCTTCCCTTCTTTTCCTTCTTGTTAATTTCTTCCCTCTATTGTAATTAAACCACCATAAGATCCCAAACTGACTTGTGTATTTTATTGGGATTGAATTTTAATCCCTGGAGACCATTAATATGATATATTTAGTCCACAACCCTAAATTTTACCTTAACAGTCCCTGGTCTCACCCTCTTGGCTTCTTGGGTTGTAACCATGGTAGTAAGCGAACTTTTTTAACAGATAGATTAGCCATGAGCATGTGGTTTTATTTTGTTACCTTTTCATTCCTTTATTTCTAATGATAATTAATAAATATATTAAATTATAATATTTTTATTATTTTATTTATTTTAAATTTTATAGTAAACAACTCCCCAATACCCTAGTCTCTGGCTACAGTTTCTTTCTCAAACCTATTTGTATTCTATTAGGTAATTTGGACCTCTCATTACCTTGTAACCATGGTAATGTCAATCAGTTATATTTCCCTGCCCTTAGTTCCCCAAATGGTGTATAAGTCCCCCAAATTCTATTGTTCTTTGGAGAATTATCTAGAACAGTGATCCTCTCAGAGATACTGTTGCCAGAGTGCCAGAGCCTCTGGCCCTGTGTGGGTTTTAGCATTTGACTCTGTGTGTCAGCCAAAATATTGAATATTATTTCTTTCCCATGTCAATATGGAATCTAGAAACCCCAAACTTGTAGCCTAGTAAGATCTGATGGACCCCAAGTTTTAGGACTAGCTGAAAAACTGGATACTCCAAAGCTAGTACTGGTTCCTTTTCCCATAAGAATGTAACCCCAAGGAAATCTCAGGCTAGCACTTTCAGACTCAATAAACAACCATAAAATAAATGACAATCCCAGTTAGATGGGGCTAAGCAGATGCTAAGTACTCTTTTTGTTTTAGGTAGCCTTCCCCATTGTATCAGAGATCCTTTCCCAAGAAGACCCACACCTGGACAGGGACCATCCTTTTAGTATCCATTGCAGGTATCCCATTCCCTTACACTCTAGCCTCTGGCTATGATTCCTTTCCCTAACTTGATTGTATCCTGTCAGTTTAGTTTGAACACTCCCAATAAAGACTTGATTTTTCAGACTACTTTAGTAGTGAGGTGTTTTTTCCCAGGTTAACATTAGCAATATACTGATCTAGGATAAAACTCAAGAATCCATGATGAAAAATTCCAACTGTTTCCAAAGAAATAACTGATGGAGTCTGAATGCAGAACCAGAAATACTATATTTCACTTCATTCCCTCATTTTTTTTTCCTTTTTCGTTGTTTGAGTTCTTTTTCACAAAATGACTTATATGGGAAATATTTTATATTATTATATATGTCAAATCTATATTAGATTGCTTGCTGTTTCCAGAAGGTTAGGTCAAGGTGGGTGAGAATTAGGTGTGAACTTTACAAAATGAAGAATAAAAATTGTTTTTTTCATATAATTGAGGAAGAATATTTAAAAAAAGGAATAATTAGAATTAAGAGACCCAGTATTATAGGGAGGTGTATATGAATTGCCAAGCAAGGAGTACAAATACAAGACCATCTATACTAAAGGAAAGAGGCTTGAATCAGAGGATATTGGATTATTTCTTGATTGCCACTCTGTAACCTAGAACAAGATGCCTAACCTCTGTAGGAGGAAAGAAAAAGAAAGGTAAACTAAATAGTCTTTTAGTTCTTCTTAGATTTAAATTTTTATGATATTAAGAAATACAAGAACTTAGCAGAAACTGTTCTGAGCTGAGGAAAAGGAGAGCAGCTTCATGGGAGAAAAAAGAGGTCTTGAACTAGGCCATAGTAGAAGAATAGTATTTATCTGGAGTTAGGGGGGTGGTATAGTAAGGCATTCAGGCAGAGAAACACTATGTGCCAAATTGTGCAAGTGGGAATATGGGAAAGGGAGATGATGCAAGAGCAGGCCACTTTGCACTGTGAGAAAAGCTGAGAGGCAGATTACTGTACCCATGGGTATATTTTCTTAGTCATAACGCTACCAAATGTTTTTCTCTAATCATCTGCCCTTTCTCCTGCTTCCAAACTACTTCCCCAGATCCAAATACTTTAATGTGTTACTAGGATGCTTCT
This sequence comes from Monodelphis domestica, assembly GCF_027887165.1. Classification (NCBI taxonomy): domain Eukaryota; kingdom Metazoa; phylum Chordata; class Mammalia; order Didelphimorphia; family Didelphidae; genus Monodelphis; species Monodelphis domestica. The sequence continues at coordinate 562,221,322 of NC_077227.1, forward strand.
CTTACAGAGATATCTAAATATAACATTTTTTTCTTGATAATTTACAGGAAAATCTATCTCTCTGAGGTGATTCTTTTCTTAGTAATTGTCTCAGCTCCTTAGAGGAGGCACCTTTTTCTCTCCACATCTCTTCTAAAAGTCCTTTCTTAAAAAACTGGATTGTGAAACTAACACCTTTAAGTGTCCCCAGGTACTGGAATAGACTCTAACTGCCTGAAGGTGGTGGGTTTTCTGAATAATTTCTCACAAGGCAAAGGAAAAGCAGAAGCCCTTCAAGTGACTCTACATACAATTATTATTTTTTTCTAATGGCACCCCAGGTGCTGTTTCTAACCTTGCAATAAAAGATACAGAGGCAAAAGGATACAAAAGAATGAAGTCCTTAGAAACAAAAACAAATAAAAAAAAAGACGTAAAAATGCAGTCTGGAAGTCACATTGAAGTTTTCATCAGGGTACTATTTGGGGCTCAGTATCTTCATTAATTACTTTGTAATTAATTTTATATGTATAAAAAGCAAATAAGTTCTCCTTAATGGGAACAAAAGAAGATATTTCTATAGGACTTTAAGGTTGACTAAGTTTTTTCACTAGAACAACACAGATATGTAAGTAGTACAAGACTTTTAAGTATCATTTTATTGATGAGGAAGAGATTGGTCTAAGAGCAAGGAATGTATTTCCTCTAGTATTTACTGGTTCAGCAAACATGATGAAAATGTAACCTTTTAGTGTCGCAAACAACTTTTAACACTGGAAACTACTGTGGGAACAGCATATGAAGATTAGGGGCTTCCATACCAGCAAGTCTGTGGAATGCCCAATGCACCCCAGTTTTCCAGGTCCCTGGGAAATCATACCTTAGAAATTGCCAGAAACGTAGCCCACTCCCTAGCATAAGAAGAACAAATATTGTATGTCCAGTCAAAAAATAATAATACAAGAATTCTGTGAGAAGAACATACAGTACTGGGTCATACATTGACATGTTGAGTTGACATGTTACCTGTGACTTATTATCCTATAGAAAACTCTGTTCATAACCATTGAGGTAATCTATATCCTTTGTTTCCTTCTTGCAAATCAGTCCTAACCATTGTTCCTGCAAAAGGTTTACCTAATAGTTTAGCCTACATCATTTCCCCTATCAAATGCAAAAAATAAAATTAAATCTCAATAATAATAGTATATTTTAAGAGATTTATTAATGATCATTAGAAATCAAAGAATAAAGAAGATACAAAATAAAGACAATGTGCCCATGGCTGGTTAGCCATTTTTTAGTTAACTCCACTCACCACCATCAATGCTGATTCTACATTAGAGAGAGGGAGCCTCCAAAGCCACACCTTTTATTCTGTGTCTACAGGAAGTACGTAATGACAGGAAGTCAATGCACTCTTGGGATATGTAGTTCTTTTATTGGGTAACAGATTTTCAGGCACACAAAAGTAAGTACATCAAATCATTACATTTTGCCAGTGCCCAGGAAGAGGATGTCTGGGTGTCTGATCTGTCAGTCTGACTGTTCAAATCTCCTATAATCCCAAAAGTCATTTTTTTCATCCTGGTTCCATGACCCATAAATAATTAATTCATCAATCAGAACTTGACAAGCTACCAAGTTCTCTTCACCCTTGGATAATTTCCACATTAGATAAATATCTGAAATACAATTGTGTGTGTGTGTGTGTGTGTGTGTGTGTGTGTGTGTTTTGGAGAAAACAGACAGAGAAGACAAATATCATTTACATTGCTGGTAGGTGTTAGGTTTTACCTTAGAACTTTACCATATCAATTACTTTATGAAGGGGAAATGAGAAAACTTATTTAAAATTAAGAAAACTCCCACCTATGAGATAGTGACTTTGAAAGAAAAGACTGCTCCCCACTTATTTATATTGCCAGTGCACAGCACAGTGTCTGGTATGTAAAAGGTGCTTATTGAATGTTTTTTGATTTGTTATGGCTTATTTCTCAAATTAGTCTTTACCCTTCTCAAGGAAGACAAAGAGTCTAGGTGAATGTAAAGAGATGATTTGTTTTTAAAATTCCTCTGCAACTTTCAAGGAATAAGACTGAAAATAGTTGTACATACATTATCTGTGCTTTCTCTGATATCTGTTCTGAATGAAAACTGTTTGACTCCATTGACATCCCCATCTTAGTTTCATTACTTTTACATCTACATTATAGTAAAATCCTTTGTAATATTAACTCTTATTCAAGGAGAGGTCCAAGACCCCAATAGATTGTTTTCAATATGTTATTTTATAAAGCTAATTTCTTATAGTCTATTTTTTCAAAATAATAACTCAAATATATGTTAAATAATTTTCTATCAAGAAAATTACTTTCTTAAGTGGAAAACTTTGACCTTCATGTTTGACAATGCTTTATTATCCATAATTTGATGCATCTAGAGAGGTAATGGATCTAAAAGAGGCATCATGTAAAAAATATTGTAAATGTAAAGTGCTATGTAAATGCAAATTATATTCTTTGTAGGATAAATTATTTTTTAAATTGTATTTAATTAAGAAAAAATTTCCAGGGTAACGTGATTCATGTTCTTTCCCTCCCCTTCTCTCCAACTCTTCCCAAAGCTCAATTTCACTGGGTTTTACATGTATCATTGATCAAGACCTATTTCTATATTATTGATATTGATATTTGCATTAAGGTGATCATTTAGAGTCTACATCACCAATCATATCTCCATTGAAACAGGTGATCAATCAGTTGTTTTTCTTCTCTTTTTCTACTCTCACCTTTCTTTTTCTAGATGTAGATAGTATCCCTTCTCATAAGTCCCTCAGAATTGTCCTGGATCATTGCATTGCTGCTAGTAGAAACGTCTACCACATTCAATTGTGTCACAATATATCAATCTCTATGTATAAGGTTCTCCTAGGTCTGCTCCTTTAACTCTGCATCAATTTCTGGAAGTCCTTCCAGTTCACATGGAATTCCTCTAGTTTATTATTCCTTTGAGCAAAATAGCATTCCATCACCAACAGATACTACAATTTGTTCCTCTCATTTTCCAATATTTGGCCACCACAAAGTACGTGACTATAAATATTTTTATACAAGTCTTTTCCCTTATCATCTCTTTGAGTTATAAACCTAGCAGTGGTATGGCTGGATCAAAGGGCAGATCGTCTTTTAAAGCCCTTTGGGTGTAGTTCCAAATTGCATCCAGAATGGTTGTATCAATTCACAACTTCACCAGGAATGCATTAATGTCCCAATTTTGCCACAGTCCCTCCAAAATTTATTATCTCCCTTTAAATTATTATTCTTATTATCTCTTTCTCACTTTATTTAGTGACATTTTGGCAGAAAGAGTTCAGGCACAAATGACTATCTTGCTATTATTCTTTTGTTTTTAATGCTATTTTTGTCTTCTGAAATGCCTCCTCTTTGTAATTGAATACCAGCATTGTGTAATATATAAGTAAGATCATCTTCTGTAGAAAGAGTCTTTTAGGAAAACACCTGTACAATATGATAGATAATTTGAATAGTCAAATAATTTAGCAAATTTATAGAATGCTATTGGGAAAGATTCAGGACTAGAAGTAGATAATAAAATTAGGAAACCATCAAATTAGTCAAGGCAAAACTTGAAGGGAGTGAGAACTAGATTTTTGACTAGCTGAACAGTGGAAAGGGTTTGGCTATGTAAGATTTTGTAGAAATAGAAGTAACAAAATTTGGTGACTTTAAGGTTAAGCAAGTGTTTTCTTTACTCATTCAGACAGGTTGTAAAGAATGGAAAACATCAACAATGGTTCTAAAAAAATTGAAAAGCTGATGTGAAGTGCTATGGAAATTAAGAGTATTCCTTATGCAACTTTTTCTTGATATTAATCATATCTGACTGAAGCCACCTTACTCAACCTACTGGTAACAGGTAAGTATCCCCTCTCAGTTTGTGTAGTTTAATCAGTAACCAGTTATAGTTCATCAGAAGATTTTATTTGACAAAGGTGTTTCTTTAGGGTATGAATGAAATAATTGACATGGGCATTATACCCCCAGAAACTCAGGCAAACTATTATCAGGGAAACTTCCTTGCTCCCTTACATCCTTGTGACTCTGAGTCTAAAACATCCAATGACCCCCGTAGGGTGCTGAGATGTTTATCCTCCTTGATCATCCTCTAGATTTAAGATAGATTTAAACTAAGGAATCTTTATGTCCCCAGCCAGATGATCACCCCACCTCGCCAAATGCGTGGGTGACTAACACTCTCTGTTGTAAAAAGTATAAAATCCCCAGAACTGATGTCTTCTGGAGGACAGCTTTTCCATCCATGCTGTCCTCCCAAGGAACTGCTCCCCATCTTGCTGTTCCACCTTACTATCCTCCTGGCCAATCTCAAGATTACTTTCTAAATTAATAAATTTCTCTTTATGTTTTTAAGCTAAGTTTTGGAGTCTCGCATTCTTGCAAAAGATATCTTTCCCAAACCCCAGGGATACACATCTGTACCCCACAACATAATGACTTTTTATGTAGATATGCTCAGCTTTTATGACAATGTAGGACACTGTGGTCCTTAACTTTGATGGAATAAGAGGATTGCAAAAGATCATCATACATAAAAGCATTATTTCTCTGTTATTCTTATGTAATTTTGCCTATTAGAGGATGGCGAATGTCCCAGGGAAGGCTCAGGTCTTTTCAGGAAAGACTGATGCTTCTGTGTCAGAAGTTCTTTGGTGAACATAAAAGTCTATTTACAGTGGAGAATTTTGAGGGAGAAAAACCAGGCAGGATGTAAAGACTTTCAAAAAGGAAAAAAAAGAAAAGAAAAAGGTTTGTGTTTTATAACCCATAAGGATTATAAACTGATACCTTCTGTGAATGATTTATTTATTTATTTTTAATTAAAATCTTTTTACTTGCTGATACAATTGAAATAATTGTTTTCTGACATTTTGTAATACATATTCTCTCTCTACTTCCTACACCTCCTCCATTTCCAAGATAGAAGGCCATATGTATAAGTTATGCATATATTATCATACAATATATATTTCCATATTCATAATATTTTGAAAGAAGACATATTGCTTACATTGCAGAAATAATTAGAGAGGAAATACAGTAAATAAAGGTATGATTTGTCAACATGGAATCTAGCAACCCCAAACTTGTAGCCTTGTAGGATCTGATGAACCCCAAGTTTTAGGATTGGCTTGTGGGTGGATACCCAAAGTTTGTACTTGTTCCCTTGAGAATCTATTTTGAAAGGAAATAATATACATCAGGTAAATGATAATCTCAGTTAGATGGAACTAAGCAAATGCTAAGTACACTTTTTGTTTTAGGTAATCTTCCCATTAAATTAGAGACCCTTTCCCAAGAAAGTCCACAACTGGGCAGGGACCATCCTTTTACTATCCATTGTAATTAGCCACTTCCCTTATCTCGCTATGATTCCTTTCCCAAGCTTGATTGTTTTCTGTCAGTATAGTTTGAATATTCCCATTTCCTTGTAATCATGATAATGTCAATCAATCAATCAATCATATTTCCTGGTCCCTTGGTTTCCCAAAAGGTATATAAATACCCCAAATTCTTTTGTTCCTTGGTGTCATCATCTAATATGGTGTCACTCTCAGGTATAATGTCCCCAGAGTCCCAAGGTATAGACCCTGTGAAAGTTTTGGTACCACACTCAGAGTAAAGGGCCAAATATTGAATGTATCCCTTTCCTGATTAAAGACTTGGTTTTTCTAACCACTTTGATAGTTCTGTTTTGTTTCCAAGTTAACAGATTCAATCTACTTTCCCACTTCTGTATATGATTTAATAGAACTTATTTATGTAAATTAGAGGCATTCTCTTAGAGGAAATTGAAAGGGACTATTCAATTCTGACTATAAAAGGCAAACTTCATCCAGAAAAGAATCAAAATGTGTTCAACATGGATATGATTAAGGTCTAGAGGAGAAATAAAGTAAAGAAAAATAATGAAGATAAAATGAAGAGATTAATCACAGTATAACAAGAAAGATTGAGTTTTGATGTTTATAGGGCTTTAATCAAAGCTCACTGGAAAAGAAAAACCAAAGAAGGTTCAAACAAAAAGAAGATAGAGGAAAATGAGTGGAAATTAAATATGCATTGGAGTCCATTTGTAGTGACAGTGTCTGGTTTGAAGGTAAATGTTTTGGAGAAATTTGAAAGATTTTCTTTAATTCTCAGTGGAATTAGAATTATATGAGAAATTTTTTGGAAAAATCTTAGTAATTTGGGAGAGGTAATATTCTATAAAGTTACAACATTTACCATGTGGAAATGAGAGTAACTAATTTGTAGTGCAGAATTGAGTATATTAAAATTCTATACTCCTAGGTCCAATGTTTACATGAGAGATATATACTCATAATATCAAGATATTTGCAATTTCTATTTTTTAGGATAGCATCATGGGCCCCCAAAGAGGAGTATGAGACTGAAAGGGCCACCATGTATCTTTGGATCTGAATTAAGTGAAAACAGAAGGTCCTAAAATTTGGGGTGCTAGTAGCTGATGGCTCTTGGGAAAATTGAAATTTGAATACCATGTGGGATTATAATTTTAGTTTTGATTTAATTTTGTTTGTTATAAAACTAAACCATCATGTCTCATTTAAATGAGATATATTCAAATGTTAGGATACATATGATGCTGAACCCTCTATAGTTATATGACCACTTAACATGGTATACACTTGATATTCAATACATATTGAAGTGATAAAGTTTTGAAACTTTATGAATAAAAAATGAAAAGTGTAACTACTTTATAGTAACTTTTGGATATAATCAGTATAGAATGTCAAATTGATAGATGAATTGATTTTCTATACAGGATGATCTAGAACTGCATTGAAATGAATTGATATGTTTTAACTGACAACAACTATTGTTTTATGTTTGGAAATCAATGTTTTTTTTGTTATTGTTAAACATATTTTCTTGTATTTTTTAAATCATTGACACATTTGAAAAATGACACCTATGAGGTGATACAATTCATTCTCTTTTAATTCAGATGCAGTTACATTATAAATAAAGCTGTTAAAGAATATGGTCACATCTAAAAACTATTATTTAATTGGATGTATACTTTGCTTTGAAAAGAAATATATTAATAACTTACTAATTGGGGGGAAAGACCACAGATATGTCTTCCAACTGTGACTGTTCTTCAGGGACTTGCCAGGTTTCCATGGGAATTTCTAAGTCATATAATTTTATCAGCTTTGCTGATGGCAGGTTGTAAAAGTAATGAAATTGCTTTAATATAATTTAACTAGCATTTCTAAAAGCTGAAGAAAGAGGGATTATAAATTTATTTTTAAAGAAACTTTTTCATCTATTATCCTATTTGGCTTTTGCTTATGAAAAGTATTGAATGAAACCTAGAATAGTATATGTTGAAGATATACTATTAAACAAATTTATTTTCAACAGACAGAGAACATGAAGATTTTATTTGTTTATGCTTTGAGCTCATAATCCCTTTATCACTGATATAATTTTACATGAAAGTTAATAAAGTTAATAGTGGCCAGTACTTTTTCTGAATCTTAAATGAACTATCATGTGTCCATTTCATTTGTGAAATTAGACTATGTGAGTATTTTCTTAATTTTTGATGTTTAATTTCTGCTCCTAGATAGATTTAAACTAGATATGGCACCCATGATAAGGCAGTATATGTGCTATTATTATCTGATTTATTGTAACAGCATTTAAAGACAATAATGACTGTACATAGCCCTAAATTGTAAATTGTGAAGCTTGTTATTAGAGGAGTACTGTTGGGATTTAATTTCATTATTGTTATAACTTTTGATTTTAGGTATGATTGATAATTAAATCAATAATAATTCAAGAGAAATATAATATTTTGCTCCAAGAGAATATAATCTGAAAACTGCTATAGTTGAATTTCTGTTCCTGGGAAGGATCTAACATATGCAATTCCATTGCATATTCCATTGACTCAGTTCCTTGTCCTGTCATTTCTTTTCTAGAAGGGTAATTTTCCCACTTGGTAAAGTCTCAGTGAATATTGTGGAACTTTGCTTTATGATTGGCTCTTCTGAAATAAATTGTATTCATGACTTGTATCTGGAATCAAAGAGAGCTAAGTAAGATTTATCATACTTATGTCAAATTGTTCTGGATTCTTGGAGGGACAGGATTAATTTTATTATAACAATGTCCCTTCTTCCTTTCATAGAAAACCTCTGAAACCAAGGCCAGGGAAGTATAAAAGTATATATATATATATATATATATATATATATATATATATATATACACACACACATATATATATATATACATATAATTATATATACATATATATTCATACAAACATATATATGTAAATATGTATAATTGTATACATATAATGAAAATAGTTGCAATATCAAAACATCACTGCATTAAAATATTAAAATATGAAAAACTTTTAAAATATTTTAAAAAGAAAGTCTTTTAAAATGTTAATATTTTGAAGTTATGATCTCTATTTGTTTCTACTTCCTAACTTAAGCAACTATGTAAATGAATCCTTAGATTTGTCTTTTAATTATTTGCTAATTATTAAGCATTAATGTACAGCATAAGGTTTGCAGTTCCATGTCTTTTGGCCATTATGTAGACCTAGACCTAAATGTAGTTTTCTTTCTTTCTTTCTTTCTTTCTTTCTTTCTTTCTTTCTTTCTTTCTTTCTTTCTTTCTTTCTTTCTTTCTTTCTTTCTTTCTTTCTTTCTTTCTTTCTTTCTTTCTTTCTTTCTTTCTTTCTTTCTTTCTTTCTTTCTTTCTTTCTTTCTTTCTTTCTTTCTTTCTTTCTTTCTTCCTTCCTTCCTTCCTTCCTTCCTTCCTTCCTTCCTTCCTTCCTTCCTTCTTTCCTTCCTTCCTTCTTTCCTTCCTTCCTTCCTTCCTTCCTTCCTTCCTTCCTTCCTTCCTTCCTTCCTTCCTTCCTTCCTAACTTACAAGGTAATTGTGAGGAAACTGAGGTAAACAGAGGTTACATGACAGGGTTATAAGACTAGATGGTATCTGAGCTCATATTTGAATTTAGGTCTTTCTGACTTTTCTGAGGTATTTGGAGAGAACCTGGATTATGCTGATAAATCATAGAAGATTATTCAGAGGAACCATTTATGAAGGAAACTTATAAGTTTAAATCTGAATTTTTAATATCTCTCCATAACTCAGTTAAGCCTAGACAGTCTACGAAATAGTAAATCAACCACTGATTTTTCACTTTTGCCCATTTCAGAGGAGTAAATGCTCACACACACAAAGTTTAACAATCTGCTCACCTAAGTAGGTTGAATATAGCACATTTCTGCCAGAGAAGGAAAGTAGGGAAAAAGAAAAAAGAAGAGCAGATGGGGAAGGTAAAGAAAAGAGGTGAAAGAAAAAAAGCCAATAGAAGTTTAATTCATAAAAAAAGATGGGCATAATCGAAGCTTTCTATAAGTAGTCACATTTTGACATGTGTAACATTAAATAGGGAGAGAGAAATATTGCATGTATATTCACCAGCAACTCAAAAAAAGCCCAACTTTAACTAATCTTAACTTCGTTGATATAAAAGCTATTTAAAGCTCATTTTGTCTGTGACTAGATACTTCATAATAAAGTTAAAAGAATCAAATCTTGAGTTTTTCTGCACTGAGTAGTGGATTTTATTAAAGTTGAAATATTCATTTGGGAAATATGAAATTTAAACCAAAATACATTCTATACTATGAAGTTAATACTATTTTAAGAGCTATGATATGTTAACGTTAAGCAGCTGTTTACCTGCCAAGGCCAGGCTGCTATGAAAATTCATCTTTTGCCTATCTTACCTATATCCTTTTCCTGCTGTTTCCCTCCTTAGATTCATCACCATAGTACAGGAAATAAAGGCCCCCAAATATTTGCATTTTATTTGAATTTAGTCAATGCAACATACTTTCACAAACATTAAGTGTCTACAATGTGTATTCTTTGTCTAAGGCTGTGGAATTTAGAAAGGAACATTGCCTTAGATGCTATTGCCCTCTAGGGCAGCAGCTTTGGCAAAGTATTTGCATTTGTGCCCAGCAGGCAAAGGGAACGTGCTCCATTCCTCCTCTTCACAACAGTTAAGGATAATTTTGCATGATCTGCCCCTCTGTCTAGTTGTCCAAAGTGGGCACTTCCTCCCTCTGGTCTCTAGGGGTAATTCAGGGGGCTCACAGTGTGAAAAGGAAACAAGACTGACAGTTGTGGGGGAAGGGGTCAACTGGGAGTGGCAGTTGGGTCTTGTGACTAGCACTTCCTGCCTGCCTGGTTGGACTTGCTTCCTGGTGTTGGAGGAGAGAGGAGCTTGTTCAGCCCAGTCTGGATTGGCATGCTTTTCTTGGTTCAGCCCGAAGACACAGGCTTCTGAAAGTTAGACCTGTTCTTGTTTGCTTTTTATCTACTTCTAAGACTCTGAATTAGGCAGAGCAGGAATGATATAGAGTAGATGGGAATGGGAGAACCCTCTGCCAGCCTCTGGGGCCTGGCCTTCACTCTGAAGCTGAGAAACAACTCCAATCTCAACTGGTTATTAAACTTTATATTATTTGAACTCTCAGTCAGATAAGTGGACTATCTTTTCTGGTCATAGAGGGAGCTGAACTTCAGTTCAGTCATTCAATGACAAATAGTCCTTATCGGACCCCTGCTGCTTCCTCTCAGCAGGGGGCATCTCTCTCCTTTGCCTCACCAAGCAATATTCCCTCTCTCCCCTCAACTACTCCATACCCCATACAAACCTCCCATTCTCCCCCTGTTTTCCAATTCCCCATTTCCTTTCCCAATAAATATAACAACAGGTAGCTTGAAGTTGCAGTTTGGGCACGCAAACTTGAAAACCTTCTCCACTGCTGCTCTAGGGAATTCTTCAGAGAGAAGACTTGAACAAATAAAGTGATGAATCAAAAAAGGATTTCTCTTCTACTTCATTGACATATCCATATATTTTTCAAACATGTTACAGATGGACAATGAGTATGGCAAAGTACTGAATAATAGGGAGAAATTAACATGGGAAATAATGCCCTATTTTTAAAGATCCTCCACTTGTTCACTGAACAACAACAATAAAAACAATTAATGTTATTTGTGATGATGAATAGTTTAAAAACTTAGAATCACACAATTTCTGAAGAATCACAGGAAATTGAATTTGAGAATTAGAAAGGAATATCTGAATTTAATTTAATTCATACTGGAAAGTTCTTCCATAATCAACTAATCAAATGATTATTCAATCTCTACTTAAAAGACCTCAGAGGAGAGAAAATACATACTAAGTTCTAGCATTCCACTTTGGGACAACCTAACTCTTATGAAGTTTTTGATCTGGTATCTGTCTTTGTTTTCCCCTCACTTGTTATCTAAATTAGATTTTTTTGCCAAATATTTTTAACAGTAATTACTGTTTTAAAAAACCCATCCCTCTTTCATCTTACATTTGTGGAGTCAATTTTTCAAGTGCACATTACATTTAACCATAAAGAATTTCATTCTATTGAATTAAGCTCAATGCTGTCAAGATCCTTTTGAATCCTGACTTTATGATTCAACATATTAGTTATATCCCTCTCAGTTTTGTACTATTTGCAAATTTGATTAGAATACCAATTCAGTCTTTAAGTCAATGTTAAAAATGTTAAACAATAGAAGATCAAGTACTGATTCTGAGATAGTCCCCTTAGAAACCCTTTGAAACTTAGTCATTAACAATCAATCTTTGAGTCTGGCTGTCCAGAGTTTTGAATTCATTTACCTGTATTATCCAATTCTTATCTTTTTATCTTTTCCACCAGTCTGTTTGGCATTATTTATTTAAAAAAAGGGTTGGTTTTTTTTTTGGCCAAAATAAGGTAAACAACATCCTTGTCATTCTTCTTGTTTACTAGTTTAGCATACTATCCCAAAGAGGAAGTTATGTTATTCTGGAATTCCTGGTTGTTCATGAATACATATTAGCTCTTTATAATAATCACTTTTCTTTCTAACCAACCTTGTAGTGATTCTTAATAGACTTTCTCCAAAAACCAAAGTCAGACTTACTGACATAGTTTGCAAACTCTCTTTTCTCTTTTTTTGAAAATCAGTAGAACATTTATCCTTCTGTAGAATGAGCTAACTCTCCATTTTCCATGATCTGTCAAATATGACTGACAATAAGTCAACACTTAAATTTCCTAATACCTGAGAACATAGTTTACCTGGGATAGTTGATTTGAATTTATCAAGATAAGTGTGTCCACATCTGGAAAAGAATTACTCACTTCTAGTTGTCCTATATTTTGAAAGATGAAATTACCATTAAAACAAGTCAAAAAGTTATTAATTGCCCTGATATTTGGTATAGAAAATCATAGAAAATGTCTGGATAAATGAAGGCCCCCATCACTACTATATAATTTAGCCATGTCTTTTTTGTTATCTGTTTCAAAAACTAACACACACACACACACACACACACACACACACACATACACACACACACACATTTATTTTCTCCTTGAGAGGTCTGTAGTAAATTCCAATGGTAAAATCACATCTTTCCCTCCCTATTTTGACCTCACTCTAGTACTCTTTGATAAGCTTTCCTCCTCTGCAACCTGGGTTTACTTAAATGCATAGACATCCTTATTATACAATGTTATTCCATTACTTTCCCCTTTTATTTCTCTCTTCTTTTCCCTTTTGAATGAGATATTCCTCTCCTGAATTACATTTCAGTCATTGGATTCAATCTACCAATAATATCCATGAAGTCAAATTTATCACATTCTATTAAGTCTTTTAGTTTCTCCTATTGCCTAAAATTTGGACTTTTGGGTATAAACAATTTAGACATTGAGTTTAATTGCTGTCTATTTTCTTAGGTTTTGTTGCCTGTGAATTGCTTTATTGAGATTGCCCTTTCTAGAGTTAAATAATGGACATGTATACTGGAAAACTCTCTCTCAAATTGTCTTAAAACATTTAGGTTTAGATTTGCAACACACCTCACAGATATATTTATACTATTCTTTGTTAGATTTACTGCCCTTTCTTGCCAGCAATCTGTCAACCTTCAATTGCATGCAGTGATCCATAAATCCAGATTCCATTTCCAGATAGCATCTTCTTAACCAGCTGCTCACATCCCAAATTATTATTTGTCTTCTGCAATCCTTCCCTTCATAACTAACACTGAAGAAAACTATGAACTCTATCCCTCTAGCCTTTAGTTCTCTGCCCAAGATTTTATTATCATTGGCAGTACTTTTTAGGTTTCTTCTGGTAGTGTCATTTATGCCATGTAAGTCACCAAGAAGCAGTTAGAAGTCATTCATTTTATCTTAGAAAAACAAATATCAAAGATATTTGTTTGAGACATAAACACAAATGTTATATATTCTCATTTAAGTCTTGAATACAGGCTCCAGAAAGACAATCAATCTATATACATTACTGTTATCAGAATCAATTGCTTGTGTACCCCCTGAGCAGGCACTCAATTATTTTTCTTTCTTCCTCTGATTCTCAGTGAATGATTATTTGACTGATATCTTCTGTGGCTCCACATTACATCATTCATGGGAAGATAAGAAGCTTTCTCCTCCTGAAAATAGTCAACATTCTCTTCAGAAAAAAAATAGGTCTATTTGTAGAGCTTTCTTTTGCCTTCCCCTTTTCTGCATCTTGGTTCTCTTCCTCCAGCCACTCCCTGACCCTACCATTGAGCCTTGCATTTCTTTCCTTTAGGAAACCCTGATTTTCCCTAACAGCTTGGAGTTTGGAGAAATATTGAAGGCCCTTAAATTTCTAATCTCAACTGAGGATTAGCCTACATGTAGAACAGAGATCATAGCTACTTAGCTGAGACTGAAATACACAAATTACATATTAAATGCAAGCAACTGTACAGTTTTCCCTAATCCCCATAATGGTTAAGATTTCCAGCTTTGTTTCTTGAATGTATATATAGATATTTATAACTCAACATTAATAACTTTGTTATTTCTTTAATGTAAAAATTATCAAATCTACAGATAATCAAAAAGTCAATGGATACCAATAGGTTTCAATATGTTTCTAGTGATTTTTGACATTCAAGTAATGGGGTAATGGATATCATAAAGAACAAGTGAATTCAAAAACAATTAATATGTGCAAGGCACTGGAAATATAAATAGTTAAAAAGAGATAGTCTCTACTTACAAGGACACTGTATTCTAACTATGTAGAAGTATCTAAAATATTTTGGATGTAGGGAATATGGAAGGTTCTACAAATTTTAAGGGTGAAGGTTTCCTTTAAATGAAAGGGTTCAGTGATGTCTTGACACAATATGAAATGACACATATGTAGTCAGAATTGTCTACTGGTCTCCATGAAATTCAACAAGACCTAAAGAGAGTCTCTTTAAACTTAGATGAATTTTCTGTAAACAGTCTATAGGAAAAACAAGGAGAAAATTGCATAGAATTAAATGGAATGGGTAGATTGTGCTCTGTCCTGTGGCCCAGTTCTGGGTTGGACCTGACCTAAACCAGGCCTCTGGTTAGTTTAGGTTCTATATCCAGGTTAAATGAGCCACTTGGAGGCCATTCAACAATTCAAGGCAGTTACTTAGTTACAAGTGAAAAAGGATATTCTAAAAGGATACGTGTTGAGGACCCTTAATATTGATTCAGCTAAGCTAAACTTTATTTTCTCTGTTGCTCATCATGATACCCCAAGCTAGTTTTGCCCCCCTTTTCTGTGATGTACCATACTCATAGTTCCTTTGTTGCCTGTATCTCTGAAAATATGTAATGATGTGTAAATTCAATGAAAAGGAATCCTTTTTGGAATCATCTTTTTGTCCATTTCTTTTCTTCACTGACTATTAGATTAGAAGCTTCTAGAGGGCAGTTGGACCTAGGACAGTTTTCATTTCTGTATTTCCAGGCTTTAACTTAACATTACCCTTTGTAGATATTTTACATTTGTAAGAGAGTCTGTACTAATGGGAATTAAGATTTAAATACTTCCTGGTCTTTATTTATTATACAATGGGGGTGATGAATCAGGGAAACAACAGGTCATATGGGAGGGGATTGTGAGACAAAGGTGATCAAAAGGAGAATTTCTTGAAGGTCAAGGCACATGAAGCTAACAGCAACACTAAAAATTTAGGTATTCATTTCCTTTAAAGATTCTCTCTCT
This sequence comes from Monodelphis domestica, assembly GCF_027887165.1. Taxonomy (NCBI): domain Eukaryota; kingdom Metazoa; phylum Chordata; class Mammalia; order Didelphimorphia; family Didelphidae; genus Monodelphis; species Monodelphis domestica. The sequence continues at coordinate 562,236,573 of NC_077227.1, forward strand.
CTCTCTCTTTATATATATATATATATATATATATATATATATATATATATATATATATATACACACACACACATATATATGTATATATATATATATATATAATTCCATCTCAAATGCACACATAACCTATTATTCTAAAGGCAAGGCATATCTGAAAAATATATTTTTATTTAAGTAGAAAACTAAGTTCATATCTAAGTTTTCAAGCAACTTTAACTTTTTTTTTTTTCCAGAAGAATCAATTTCATAGAAAAGAAACCACTGAGAAGATTCAACAGTAATTATGTCCCTGCCCTAGAGATCACTTAGACTTCACCTAAGGACTATTTTTATGGTTCTTTTGGGTATCTGGAACTGACAGATATCTACATCACCTTCTGTTAAAGGGCAGAATTATCTTTTAAAATCAAACCATCCTTACCACCAAAGTCTCATAATGGAACAATTTAAACAGGAGTGAGAAATTTAAATCCTCTAATGGAAATCAGTTAAAAGAGGAGGGAAACAACAACTCACCACTTTCTTTTCCCAGAAGCCCTTATTTTTGTAGTTGAAAGCCCTCATATGACCTACACAGGAAACAATTTCTGTCATTCTGTCACTCTAACAGACAGGTTGAAGAACAGTGTGTCTGCCAGAACTTCTCAGTAGAGCTCATAATTCAACAAACTGCAGTCATTTGTGTTTGGACTGCAACCACACCAGGCTCAATGTGCAAATCTACCCAGCAACAGATTAGTGATAATTCTTCTGTGCAAAAAGGTTAATAATTGCTGTGCCAGTATAAGCTTGGGCCAATAGCACATAGCCCCAAAATGGATTCCCTTGATTATAAATACCATATATGATAGGGAATCTCTTCTAATATATACTGTGGCAATTAGGTAAAAATTGACAAAAGAAGAAGCTGTGTTTACTTCCTCCTATAAATCCTCCTACCTCTTTTATCTAGTCCTTTGTTCAAATTTCAACTTCCATTCAGTAAATATTTAGCAAACACTTAGTGTGTTCAGAGCACAGTGATTTGAAAGCACATTTACAAGGATGAATCGTCATATTTTTTTTCAATGGGCAACTTCCAACCTAACTTAAACCCTTCATTAATACAATTTCCCACAGCTACCTCAGCCAATTAGCATATGCTTAGAGATTAAAGAGATTAAAAGATGCCATTGACTGTAATTGCAGGAATAAAGCTTTTATAAATGAGTGCTTGCAGAAAGGCAGACACGATTTTAATGCTCAAAGTGATCACAACTTGAAAAAAAACAAAAACCCTTGTTCCTGATCACAACTTTAATCCAGGATTTTGAGACATAGAATAAAGCGATCCCTCCTACTTTCTTCTTTAATTCACTGAATGATTGTTTTAATTTGCTAAAACTGTTTTGTGGGAAAAAGGAAGAGGAAAAGGAATGGAGCAGAGAAAGAAAGGAAGGAAAGGAAGGGGAAATGAGGAAGACAGAAAGGAAAGCATACTATAGTGGCAACATAAAGACATTTAATTCCTGAATGTTGTTGCTTATATGAAATGCTGTTTCTTTAGAGCAGCCCATTCAATGTTTTTCTAGTGAACAATAAAATCCATATTCAATCCATAGAATTATCAATTAAATCTATAGGAATTCTGCATCAGGTGTATTGAGTATAGGCTATAGTGCAGGGGTTGTCTTTTAGTATAGTAGACCTATTACTAATTGCTAAAGAATCACTTTCATGGAGAAAAACAGGCAATTTTAACCTTGGACTATTCCTATAGACTTCTAACACTATTGTTACACATTAGATAGGAAATTAAATAATATTTTGGCTCATTGACTCCTTAGTCAGGCTATACAATACACTAGGGTGTCAATAACTATCTCAAAGGGTGACACTAATTCCTGAATATGAAATTAATTTTAATTTGCTTTAATCAATTTCAAAACTAAACATATGCTACACAGCACTTTTTCTTGGGGAAATTTTAAGTGCTGTAATAATACAAAGATAAATTATCATAAAGTGATTTGTGAGCCTTCATCAGCTGTAGAATTGTGAGTGCACATTGTTACTACAACTACTAAAATCTAAATGCAGAATTTTGTGTCACTTGGGTAGAAGTACTGAAGTTCAGGTAGTGTGAGGCAAATTGAACTTGATCTCAAGGAGTGTCTTTCCTGACTGAGGAATATCATATACTTAGCTGTTAAAGGGGGTGAATTTAGGCATTTTCTTGAATCAGTGTCAAGACAAAAGCTTCATCACTGTGGATATATCTAGGTATACCTATCATACCATAATGGAAAGAATGTTTTTAACACAAAAGATACCAATAAGAAAAAGGGTAGGATGGTTCAATAAGAATAAGAAATCATGTGTATGTGTGTGTGTGTTTAAATAAGAAAGTAGCATTGTCAGCATTAAATGGATTGATTAAAATAGAGGCGGGAGAACTCAAGTCTTTGGGGAGTTGACAATAGATCAGATAGGGTGAGGAAAGATGCTTTATATGACAGAGATAACCTAATTAGGTCTGAAATTATTCATATGAAAAGGAGGACTTTGTAGACCCTGTCAGATGGCCTGGCTGATATTGTTATTCATGTACAGAATACCTTTCTAATGTTCTTATACTTCCTAGTAAAAGAAAATCAAGTTTCATGGTTGTGTCTGTGTGTATATATGTACACACACACACACACACACACACACTTTTATCAGTATCATCTCAATAGCATCACTGTAAAAATCACAATAGAAACTACTTGCTAAATATTTTTATTGATTTAATTTTTAGTCACAGGAAATTCAAGTATTTTTTCAAAAGATTAATTTTAATTAATGTGTGAATGAGATATAAAATGATTTCAAATTATATTAATTCTAAATTAACCAATGGAAAATAAAATTCATATTATTTTTTTAAAGTAATAAAGGTCATATCAGTCTTAAATTCATTCATAGTTTATTCTTTAACTTGTATGAAAATGTTTATTTTAAATCTTAATGGTTCATTTGATTTATAATAACAAGTGATTTGCTCTGAAGTGGAGAATTAAATCAACTAATCACTATACACCTGTTGGTGAACCTATGGCATGGAGGGGGCTGCCCTCCTCCCCCTTTTCTTCATGCCTGAAAACATTTTTCCCATCACCCACCCCTCTTCCCAGCAGGCCAATGAGAGCCCTTCCTCTCTTCCCTGTCTGGGATAAAGCTCACATTTGCATGAGGGTCAGTTTTTGGTACTCAGGTTCTAAAAGGTTTGCCATCACTACACTATATAAACACCCACCCCCGCACACATATAAACATATTATATATATCTATATCTATAAGGAATGTGTATATGTATATATATGCAAACATGTGTGTATATTATATATATATATGTATATGTACATATGCAACAATATTGCATTCCTCCAGAAGTACATAGGATAAGATGTCTGGGTTCCTCAGTGGTGTCCAACTTTCTATGATCACATTTGGGGGATTTCTTAGCAAAGACACAGGAGTGGTTTGTCATTCTTTCTGCAGCTTATTTTATAGATTAAAAAACTGGGGCAAAGATGGTTAATTCACTTGGCCAGAGTCACAGAGCTAGTAAGGATCTGAATCAGGATTTGAATTCAGGTCTTTCTAACTTCAAGCCTGGCACCCTATTCATTCTAACAACTAGCTGTCCTTCAAGAGATGCTAACAATGCCCTTATTAATATTTAGTCATTCAGCTTTTGCCTAGTTCCCTATATACTGTGAATGTCCAAGTAGCTGTTTTCAATTGAATTCAAAAAACATTTACCAAGTACTTCTTATGAGATAGATGGCATACAACCCAGACAACTTAAATCAGGAAGATGGAGGTCTATCACTCTTTGAAGATGATATGATAGTATACTTAGAGCATTCTAGAGAGTCAACCAAAAAACTAATTGAAACAATTATTAAGATTAGCAAAGGTGCAGAATATTAAATAAACATAGATAAATCATCGTATTTCTCTATATTACCAATGAAGTTATTTTTTTCCTTTCTGCTACTCCAACAGATAGAAAGAGAAATTACAATAAAAATAATTATAGATAATATAAAATAACTTAAAGTCTACCTGCCAACGTAAAGACAGAAACTATATGTCCACAACTATAAAACACTTTTCATGTAAATAAAATCAGATCAAAACAACTGGGAAATTATAAATTGCTTATGATTAGGCAAAGCAATAAAACAAAAATAATAGTTCTAACTAAATAATTTATCTATTCAGTGCCATACTAATCAAAAAACTCAAAATTATTACATAGAGCTAGAAAAAAATAATAAAATTTATCTGGAAGTAAAAAAAGGCCAAAGAATATCAATGGAATTACTGAAAAAAAATTATGAAGCAAGGTGGCTTAGCTGTACTGGATCTCAAACTATATTATGTAGTAACAAACTTTTTAAAAAAAGAAATTTTGGTACTGTATAAGAAATAAAGTAGTGAGTCACTGGAATAAATTAGCCACTCAACGTGATGATAAATGGCAATAGCAACAAATGCTGATAACCCAAAGATCAAGCTTTTGAAAGAAGAATTCAAAATTTAACAAAAACTGATGGCAAAACTGGAAAACAACATGGCAGAAACTAAGAACAAACTACCTCCAGCCCTATACCAAGATAAAGTCAAATTGGATAAATGATTTAGAAATAAAGGATGATATCATAAACAAAACGCGGTAACATGGAGCAGTTTGCCTTATGTACAGTTAAGGAAATAATGTACAACCAAACAAAACATAGAGAATACTCCAAGATTTAAGATTGGTAATTGACTACAATAAATTAAAAATGTTTTGTACAAACAAAACCAATGCAATCAATATTTGAAGAAAAATGACAAACTGGAAAAAAAAAACTTTCATAGGAATTGTTTCCAACAAAGGCCTCTTTTCTCAAACATATAGAGAATGCAATCAAATTAATAAGAATGCATATTATTCCCAAATTGACAAATGATCGAAGGATATGAACAGATAATTCTCAGATAAAGAAATTAAAACTATTTTATTCATATAAAATGTGTAAATTACTATTTATTAAGGAAATGCAAATTAAAAGCAGCTCTGATTTATCCCCTCACACATCTCAGACTAGCTTATATGACAAAAAAGGAAAATTATAGTGTTGGAGTGGATGTGGTAAAATTTATACACTAATACACTCTTTGTGGACCTATGAACTAACTCAACCATTATGGAGGTCAATTTGGAAAAATGCACAAAAGGCCATAAAACTGTGTGTACCTTTTGACTTAGCAATACCATTATTTGTTGTATATCTTAAAAAAATGATAGATAGGGGGAAAAGATCTACTTTTACAAAAATATTCAAAGAGGTTCTTTTTTGATGATAAAAAATAGAAACTTAAAGGATGCCCATCATTTGTGGAAGAGCTGAATAAGTTTTGGCACATGAGTATAATGTAAGACTACCATAAGAAATGACAAATAAGATGATAAAAAACAAAACATGGAAAGATTTATATGAAGTGATTTAAAGGAAAGTGAGCAGAACCAAAGGAACTCTGAATGCAGTAATAACAATGAAGTATGATGATCAAATGTGGATGACTTTACTACTATCAGTAATGAAAAGATGCAGGACAATTCCAATGGAGTAATAATAAAAAAAAGCTATCCCCCACAATAGACAGATTGATAATCTCGTTGCAAATTGAAGCACACAATTTTTAACTTTATTTTCTCCATTAATTTTTCTCTAGTGCAAGTTATATGTGTCTTCTTTCATAACATGGCAAACACGGTAATATGTATTATATGAAAACAAATGTAAAACTTATATCCTCTGCTTTCTTGGGGAGGTTGCAAGGGATGGGAGGGTGGGAGAAAACATGGATTGTGCTATATCAGAAAATGATTATTAAAAGTTATATCAATATGTAAAAATAAATAGAATATTAAAAAGAAAAAATAACTGTCTAGTTTTACCTTAGACCTTTGTTAGTTACATGATTCTAGACAAGTCACTTAACTTTTTTGTGCCTGTTTTGCTAGGTAAAATAATAGCACCTCCAAGTGTATATTTGTGGAATTTAAATGAATTAACATGTATAAAACACTTTTAGGTCTTAATGTATTATTTAAGTGATGATAATGATATGTCAATCATTGTGCTATATAGACCTGCCTTTAGAGAGCAATGGAATGTTTTTTTTTAAATTAATGATTAGTAGCTAAAAGCTACAGAATAATATTTAGACTGAGACATTATTTAAGATATGAGTGAATTTTTTAGATCACTTAGTCCAATGTTTCCTTTTAAAAAAAAAATTAGTGGGGTTATTGGGTAGTTCAGTGGATTGAGAGCCAGGTCTAGAGACAGGAGGTCCTAGGTTCAAATCTGGCCTCAGACACTTTCCAACTACGTGACCCTGGGCAAGTCACTAAACCCCCATTGCCTAGCCCTTACCACTATTCTGCTTTGGAGGCAATACAACCGAGACTGAAGGTAAGGGTTTTAAAAAAAATTAGGAAAAGACAAAAAAAGGGAGGAATTCAGACTCGACCATGGTCACCATTCTGTCATGATTGAAATTCTCTGGAAGCTGTACCTTGATTAATAATTATTTATTAAATAATGAAAATTTGTCCAGAGAAAGAAAAAACAGCAGCCTTATGTGGCCGCCTAGAGCATCTTCTCAGTCTGAGCCCGAGGACAGAGAGTAATTTCCTCTTCCCCTCTGTTAATTTACACAATTCGTGACATTCCTTTCCTAAGCCTCTTTGGAGGTCTCCGACCTTAGTCTGGACAGAAGGAAGGTCTTCTGGACACTGGGAGTTACCACCATAGGACTATTCTTCACCTGGCTCTGTCTATCTCATTTAATTGCTTTACCACCTAAAAGGCTTCTTTATAGACAACTTATCTCCACTCTTCTTCAGTAAGAGGGAAGGAGCAAGTTTATAGTACCAGTCTAAAGATCAAACTTTTTTTTTCCCTTTAAAATCCAAAGGTTGTCTTGAGGTCCCAGAAAGAAGTTCAGATGAATATTATTTTTCCACAACCTCATTTTACAGATGTTGATACTAAAGCCCAGAGAGGAAAAATAACGTATTCAAAGCAAATCTACTATTTACTGATAGACAGGATTAGGAAGTAGGTCTCTTGACTCACATAGTCCAAAACTCTTCCCAGTGGATCACACTATATATAGAAGAATATATCTTTTCATAATTATCCCACCAAAAATCTTGTGTGATTTTTAATATACAAACATATATATAGTTACTGGTTCCATTTAAAATTAGATAAGAACATATTACAGGATGTTACTTTCCTAGGAATACTTTAAAATAGCTGATTAGCAAAATAATGATCTAGAAATGTTTCTCAATATTGTGATGAGGTTTGGTCCTAATGGATTTATGAAATTATTGTGAAATCACATTGTCTAGGGTGTTAGTCTATATAGACATATTCTATTTAAAACACATTAATCACAAGAACCAAATGCAAAACGGCTTTTGTGGGAATGAGGGAAATTATCTTTTTCTTTCATCAGGATATCAATTTAGAGGCATAATGTTAGATACAAAAAGTTCAGTTTCTTCGTATCATCAATGTGAAAATTGAACTCAGAGCAATTAAATGAGCTGTCCAATGACACACAGTAGGTTACTAGCAGAGTTAACCCTAGACTGCATTTGGTTTCCTTACATCCAATGCTTCCCCTCTAAAGCAGGCTATTTGCTTCAGTATGAATGGGAAATTCTCACATTAAAAATCAAAGTTTTCAAATTTTCAGTTTTCTTCACATCAATCACCTGGTAGATAGCCAGATCTACCTCAATGTGAAATAGAGAATTATTGCACTTACCTAATGGAGAAAAATCATTTATACCAGATTTGTATCACTGAGTATATGATGTAATTACTGAGAGCAATCAATATAGAAATAACAAATTAGAATTTTCACAATTCATAGTGTGAAAGCTGTGAAATACTTCATAGAGCATTAGAGGGGGGATATAATACAATTAAAGGTAACTAGTTAAAAATGTGGCAAGTACTTTGAAAGGTTGTAAGAAGTGAGTAATTTAGACATAAATCTGCAGACAAATAAATACACCAAGATCCATTCTTTAGCCACTGATTATTATGGTTCTTTAAATCAACCTCATGTGATATAGTAACCTGATTAACTGCCCACAGCTTGCTAAGATTACTTGCATAACCAAGTCTATAAACAAGACTCCAATGCCCACTCACCTTAGCATCCCATTAAATCTTCAATGAAAAAAAGAAATAATCTTGGCATTGAGTCTGTTGCAAAATCCACAGGATGAAAGCATTTCAATTGTAATAAAAGAAATGCCAAAATAATGGGGCCAAACTTTGTCTAAACCCTTGGTGATACAGAGCACTTAATCTCCTACTAAGTTTGGCAGAGAAGTCCATTTTATTTAATAGGGCACAATAAACCCAGCAATGATGCTAACCACTAGTGCTGTGGATTGTCTGGAGACACCTTTGAACTGTTAACCTGAGTTGGATTAATTGAGTCAAACATTAGTAGCTAATATTAAGATAGATGATTCTTAAGGACAGTCACTGAGCGTCTTTTTGGCCTAGAGTCTGTGACAATGTCAACCATCAAAAATTTCCACTTTAATCATGCTTGATGCTACTGGTCTGATTACCTCTTGTGAAGGTTTTTTTCAGGTAAAGACAATTCCAAAGAAAAACATTCATGTTAAACAGCCATAACCACAAATAAGCCTTGTTACATAAAACATCTTTGTGAAACAGAAAAGAACATAATACTAAAAAGAGTCCAAAGGGTACCATCAGACCAAATAATAATCATTTCTTTTCATAGCAGCCTTATGTGAAAACATGCAAATTCTATGACCAATTTCCCTATTAGAAGAGAATGTCAGCAAAAGAGAATAAAAATCACAAAATATCTAGAGTAGGGGTTTTTAGTAGAGTAGAACAAGAATCTTCTAAACTAAACTAACAGGAAGTTCTCAAGCTTCTGGTTTATGTCTTCAAATGAGAAGAAATTTACCACTTTAGGAAAACATTTTCACATATAGATAGCATCAACACTCCTACATTATTTAATAAAAATAACATTCCCCAAAGTGGTCTTTAATGTGTTTCTGCCTCTGACTTGCTCTCAGCTTCTTCTTTCCTTGTTTTTTTTGAAGTATTTGCTACTAACAAACTTGATTTTTTTCCTCTCATTTATTGTCTCTTCTCTCTCTCTCTCTCTCTCTCTCTCTCTCTCTCTCTCTCTCTCTCTCTCTCTCTCTCTCTCAAGATATTTAAACATTTACAAACAATTTTGTTCCTTGATTCTTTGTATCTGTCTCACTGCCTCTATCTCTCACTTTCTCAGTCTGTCTCTGTCTCTGCCTCTCTTTTTCACCATCCTTCCCCTCCTCCTCTTTCCCCTGGTCTGCTCTAGAACATTTGTAGAGAGAAGAAATTAAGATATTGAAGAAACTAGGAAACTGAAGCCCATGTCATATACAGATAACATGAAGAAAAAAGGAATGTTTAGATAATAGAAAATGGTACATGATGGGGGAATTATAATTTTCATCAATTACTTGAAGTTCTTTCTTACAGGAAAAAATAGACCTTTACTACTCCACTCAAAATATCATCAGTATGAGAAATGGTTGGATTTGTAGGACAGAAATTGAGATTTTGAATGTATATAAGATGGACCTTCCAAACAATGGAAGCTGGCAAAAAGTAAAATGGTCTAGCTAGAAAGGAAGTGTTTTTTTTTTCATCACTGTTATTAAATTGACATTTAAAAAGAGGAAAGAACATATTTTCTATCATATAAAAACAAAACAACAGAAACAAAAATTTTACTAATAAAAAAGTTATTTTTTTAGTTCATTTATTGCTCATTGCTATAATCAGCTCAAAACTATGTAATTATTTGAGGCAACATAATATAATAGAAAAAGCAATATCTCTGGAAAAGTAGTAACTGTTGAAATCCTTCTACTGAAGCTTAATGTTTATGACCTTGAAAAGCCAATTAATTTCCTTTAGTTTCATCCCTGAAAAATAAAAGAGTATATACTTGTTGTTTTTCCAGACTTTCAACCCTTTAGCTATTTGAAGATATTCTATCTTAGATTTGGTTCCAAGTATCAATTCCAAGGCAAAAGAGTGGTAAGGGCTAGGCAACTGAGATTGTGACTTGCCTAGGGTTACACAGATGGAAGTATCTGAGCCCAGATTTAAACCTAGGTCCTCCCAATGCCAGGCCTTATGATATATCCTTAGTGCTGCCTTGCTACTTTGAAGCAATTGGTATTTAAAGTTCATTCTAGAGGGTAGCTGAGTGGCTCAGTGGATTGAGAGTCAGGTCCAGAGACAGGAGGTCCTGGGTTCAAATTTGGTTTCAGACACTTCCTAGCTGTATGACCCTGTATAAGCCACTTAACTCTCATTGTCTAGTGCTTACTACTCTTCTGACTTAGAATGAATACATAGTATTGATTCTAAGATAAAAAGTGATGGTTCAAAAATTAAAGTTCATTCTAACTCTTGATCTATGACCATACAATAGAATAAATTTCTGTTTAGGTCAAGGTTATCTTAGACCCATAATGGAGAACCTATGGTACATGTGTCAAATAGGTCATAAAGGGACCTCTCTGTGGGCATGCAAGCCTTCACCTTCCAGAGTTCATTACTAGGAGGGCATAGAGTCTTGGGGTACCTGCTCCCTCACACCTCTCCACTGTGCTGAGGACATTTTTTCACTTTATCCAACCCACTGTCCAGCAGTCCAGTGGGAGAGCTTGCTCCCCTGTATGGGGGAGGGACAGATCATGGTATACCATCTGGAAAAGGTTTGCCATCACTGCCCTAGATGATCCCAGATACTTCTCTACTTAAAGAGTCCATAAGTCTGTAACTGTCCTTGAAAGCTATGATTCTTTCTTTACTTCAATGTGTATGGCAAATAAATGGGAAATAAGTTATGTCTCAGACTTTTCTTCCACAAATAATAATCTATCTGTCTGAATACTGATTCCAATCTTTCAACTTAAAATCAATGGGTAGAGTAATTAAAACTCTGATTTCACAGGCATTGAGAATTCATTGGTGAGAAAAATCCTTTCACCAATGCAGGTAAGCAACTGACCGGCAATTTATAATTTTAGAGAGGATCCCAGAGAGAAGAGCTTAAGGAACCTTATCCAGGGTCACAAAATCTGTATCTATTGCTGCTAGGAGCTGCACTCAGGTCTTCTTGTCTCTGAGATTAGCTAGGTATATAGCATAATATTCTAACATTGAAATAAATGATAAAGGAAAATTAAAATGGAGGAAAAAGAATGAGAGAAATCATCACAAATAAATGGAAATATATAGAATCCACTTCAGCATGAATTGATTTCTGAAATCTTATTACAATTATAGTTTTCATGTACCTGTAGACAGTGAAGTCTGAGAGAGTCTGAATCTGATTAGGTTTGGGTCTCATGCTTAACACTTACTTCTTATGATCGTAGGCAAATATATATGTATGTATGTGTGTGTGTATATATATATATATATATATATATATATATATGTCTCAGTTTCCTCCTTCATAAAATGAGATTAGTATTGGGCATGAGCTCTAATTCTTCATTGTGTTATAGTTGGTGAAGCCTGTTGAGACTTTCCCATAAGGTCCTTTTTGTTGTTGTCATTATTTTAAAACAAAAGAAGTGACAAATTTTATTTAGATATTATTGAAAATAAAGATGTAATTTCTTTCCCAATTTTGTTCATGGAGCCACTGGATTCTATCTAATGACTTTGTGTGTAAGAACTCTTAGAATAGTCAGTCTCTGTGATACCTTTCAGTGCTAAAGGATTATTTCATAATCATAGCCCAAAAGGATTATGAACAGAAAAATAACATAAGATCGCCCATTCCAGCTCTACCTTCATGATCACATAAAAAGGGTGAGATAAAGAAAAAATAAAGAGAATAATCTCTTTTAATGAAAATTTTAAATCAAAAGAAAATAGAATAGGATTTTATGGCTAAGTTTAAAAAATCAGAATAGGATTACTCTCTATAACTTGTCTAATCCAATCAATTATTATTTCATAAAAGAGGAAATGTTTTGCATAATATAAGCAACGTGTCCAAAGTAATATAACTAGTTATTTGCAGAACTATATCCAACTGACTTTCAGTATCTTGTACATATATACTCCCTTATCATGTGCCCCATTTTGGTAAAAATCTGAAATCCCACTGTCTCACACTTGACTTGTTCTTTTGGTCAGTGTAGCTATCTCCAGCAAAGGTTTTCTTTGTTGTATTATTATGGTGACATAGAAAATGCCTGGGAATTTTAATTAGTTTGTGAACTGAAGTAAAAATTCTGGAAGGTTGTCTCATCAAGTTGGCAAAACTTTGAGAATGGTCTTGCAGATAACACTCATATTTATTATTTTAGTATTAGCCTAGCTAAGCTGAAAGCTATTCATCAACAAGTTTCCTGTTAAAGTGATAAATTTTTTTGAGACACATCCAGGTTTTAAGACCATCTTCTAAATGCATCTATATCCTCATTTCTCTTTGGATCTTTGAAGTCAGGCCTCTCTTTGATGAAACAATGATCATAAGTAATGTCAAAATAGAGATCATTTAAAGAATTCCACATCACAGCTAGCCTATAGGCATTTGCATTTTGCATTGGTATAGATTTGAGGGGACAAACATATAGGCCATATGCTTAGTGTATATATGCATTTATGTATCTGTATGTATCTACAAATATGCAAATTTGACATGCAAATGTCAAGTTTTCTACATTAATATACAGCCTGCAGGGATTCTTAGGTTCAGTTTAGTGACTCCCTTCCCTCATTTTTATTTGTTTGACACTTCTGGAATAAACTATATCATCATTCAACATCTGCACCCACATTCTGGGTTTTCTTTATATAAATACTTAATTCAGTATAAGAATCTGGGAAGGAACTAAAATTTCAAGGTGTTTCCCTGAACAGTCACAAATATTCAGGATAAGCAGCACTAGGGCACACAAAGATAAAAAATACCCTTGAAGTCCCAAGCAGATTACTCTATAAACATTCATTTTACTGGTAAGATAGTTGCCTCTTTGAAATTTATTTTCTTTCAGTAATACATTTTTCATTTCTGTGCATTTTCATTGGGACCCCTCAATAACTTAACACTTCTCAGGTTGTAAGACCTTAGGGCTCAATACAGAAACTAAAATTGTATGCAAGGTAACAAGGATATTTTACTTGTTAACATGTATTGTTCCTTTTACACAACTGGAATATGTAAAACTATATTGTTATTTCTCTGGTAGACAAATATATTTAACAGACATATTTGTTAACTACACATTTTTGTCTGTTTATTTTATCCAACAGGCAAGTTTGGAAAAAAAATCTTGAGGAAATTATGTTGATGAATCAATTCAATTCAATAAATATTTGTTATTCATATATTAGGCACTGGGCTTGGTACTGGAGATAGAGAAATCAAATACTCTCTAGCACTAAAAAAGTGCATTGGGTGGGAATAGGGGGTTTAGTAATACAAAAATTTACAAATAAGTGAATATAAGATATATGCAAGGTAATAAAAAAGTAATTTCAAGGAGGAGAGAGCACCAACATTAAGGGGAAGATATGGAAAAATAATGGTAAAGGAATTGGAACTTGAAGGTGAACTTTACTAATAAAAAATAATGTCATTGATATAGTGCTATAAAGTTTATAAAGTATTTAAAATACAATATCATTTTTTCCTAAATCTTGGGATGTAGGTACATTTAAGAAAACTTAAATGGGCAAATTATAACTTTGAGAATCAATTCTACAATTCAGATGACTCTTAGAGAACCACACATGCTGTGGAAAAAGTACAGGTCTGGGAATGAAGAGATCTAGACAAGTATCTTGCCTCTGGCCATCTTATATCAATGATGAGAGAGAAATCTCTGAGTCTCAGTTTATTCCTATGGAAAGATAACACTACACACCTATCTCATATGAAGATCTTGTGATAAAAAAATTTTATAATTCTTAAAGTACTTAAATAAGAATATCAATAATAATGCAGAAAACTGATCAGATTATAAATGAAAGAAAACATTATTTTGTCCTAAAGTAATTCATTACAATGAAAGATAAAATATACTTGTTGACTCACAGAAGTGTATGGAAGACAGAGGCATCAGTCAGTTAGATGGCAGTCTCTACTAATAGTCTGGAACTATCCAATTTGTGTTGAGGTTAAAAAAATGAGTAAAGAAAATATCACATCAATTCTTAGCTTGAGTAGGAAAACTAATCATTAAGGGAAATTGATATTATAAGGGCAATGAGAAAAAATAATATGACAAAAATAAGAGGCATATTCTTAAGGGTTTTATCTCTATGTTGTTGGACTGTCTTGAAATTAACAAATGAAAATCTGATTTTAATACAATTTGTTGTTTTTTGTAAATTGAGAGTACTAAATAAATGACAATTATTGCTGTTTTGCCATTAATAACAATAAAAGAACATGAAAATAATCTTTGAACATCTAGAAAAATATCAGGATCATGAAGAGTTAGGTATTCTGACCACCCAAGTTATAGAACACAGTTCCCAAAATTCTTATAAATGAATGGAAAGGTTACTTTAAAATATCCTAAAATCACAATAGCTTGTTTTGTTCTTGGATGATGGCCCTTAATTCCAGATATTTGTGTTCTAACTGTGTCAAAGAAACAGTTGATAAATTCATTCTGGTAGTTATCTATATATACCTATAGTTGCTGATTCTTAGAAAATAGGTTAAAAGTAGCTATTTCTCACCTCTCCTTATGTAGGAGGCAGTTACAAAAAGGATTCCAAAGGCAAGATTTTCAAAGACAACTGAGGCAGATAGGTGGCTCAATGGATACAGTGATTGACCTGGAGTCAGGAGAACTTGAGTTCAAATCAAGCCTCAGATACTAACTACCTACGTGACTGGACAAATCACTTATCTTCTCTTTCCCTCAGTTTCCTCAGCTGTAAAAAGAAATAAAAAACCTTGAAAATGATATGGCAAACCACTTCAGTATCTTTACCAAGAAAACCCTATAAAATGGGATCATTAAGAGTTAAACATGACTAAATGAAAATGAAAAAAATTGATAATATTTTATCGTAGATTACAAGCATTTTTATCTCTATCACTTCAAAAAATCTAGTAAGAAACCTCAGAGGAAATATAGTCCAAACTATACCTTTATACAATTGTCCTTCATAAATAGAATGCCTTCAAGGAGGGAGAACTGGATATATATGATCCTATTATTTGATATATTTCCTTACTAGTTTTTTTCATATATAAAGGGTAAAAATTTCCTCGTCTAAAACTTCTGTAAAATTTTGCAGGTTCTATCTTTTGATGCCAAGAAGAGAACTCATAACATGATGAACTTATGCATCACATATGTGTAACCTATATCATATTATTTGACATCTCAGGGATAAGGAAAAAATAGAAGGGAGAGAGAGAACATGGATCCCAAAATGTCAGAAAATAATGATTAAAATTGTATCTTCTCCATTAGTGGCAATGCAGTGATCCTGAACAACCTGGAGGGATGTATGAGAAAGAGCACTATCCACATTCAGAGGAAAAACTGTGGGTGTAAAAACATCAAATAAAAAAACAGCTGCTTGATTACATGGGTCAAGGGGGATATGATTGGGGATGTAGACTCTGAATGAACATCCTAGTGCAAATACCAACAATATGGAAATTGATTCTGGTCAAGGACACATGTAATACCCAGTGGAATTGTGCATAGGATACAGGAGGGGAGGGGAGAGAGTAAGGGAAGTAGGCATAGAAAATGATTTTTGTAACCAAGGAATAATGTTTTGAAATTGACCAAATTAAAAATAATTATATCTTCATGTAATCAAGAAATAATACAAAAATAAAATATCAAATATCCATATAAATGACAAAAGATGGCATTACAATTTTATGACTGAGAATACAATTTAAAATGAATGGATAAATTCACAATTCCACCAATAGTGTATTAGTGTCATTTTTTTCCATATCCACTTTAACATTTATTTACCATTCTATTATTTTGGCCAATGTGTATGAGTTGATATTTCAACATTGTTTTAATTTGCATTTGGATAATCATAATGATATAGAACATTTTAAAATATTTATTCATATTTACAAATAGTTTTGAATTCTTTATTCAGAAAGTCACTTTTCACATGTTGACCATCTGTCAATTCAGAAATGGCTTATCTTCTAATTTATTTGAACAAATTCTCTATTTATTTTATATAAGATGTCTATATGAGAAATTATCCATTTTTAAACTTATTGCTTTCCTTATAATCTTGGCTACATTAGTTGTATTTGTAAAAATTCTTAATTTAATATATTAAAACTTAACTATTTTTCAACTTACAACACTAACTTTTATATTTTTACAAATTCTGTTTATAAATGTCATAGGTATATATTCTCTGTTTTTCTTGTTTAAAATTAGAATGAAATTTTATTTTTTATTTATATTATGTATATGTATAAAATCTGTATATATAATAAATTAATTAAAATTTATTTCTAAAAAATAAAATTCAAAATTAAAAGACAGAAGGGATATCTCCCTTTATGAATAGGTTGTGTGACCATTTTCATCTTATCGGGGTAAATGGTATGAGATCCTGGGCTTTATGTAGTTTCTGACAAATTTTTTTTCCAGTATTATGGTTTTTTTTTTACTACAGTAAGAGAGGGAAAGTAAAAACCCTATGTTGTCTAAAATATTTATAGCAGCCTTTTTTGTGGTGGCAAAGAACTAGAAATTCCATCATTTGGGGAATGGCTAAACAAGTTGTGGCATATGTAAGATTATAATGGAACATTAATACACTGTAAGAAAGGACAAACAGGCTTTTTTGGTTTGTGTTGTTGTTGTTTCTAGTGGAAAGAATTGTTTTTAAAAGGAAAAGAAAGGAGGACAGCTAGGTGGGTCAGTGGACTCAGAGCCAGGACTTGAGACAGAAGGTCCTAGGTTCAAAACTGGCCTCAGGTACTTCTTAGCTGTGTGAACCTGGGCAAGTCACTTAAACTCCATTGCCTAGCCCTTATTGCTCTGCTACCTTGGAACTAATATACAGTATTGACTTTAAGATGGAAGATAATAAGTGTTTAAAAAAAGTTATGAAGAATGAAAAGAACAGAATCAAGAGAACATTATATAGTCACAGAGATATTATTTGAAGGATGAATTATTTATGTATAACTCCAGAAAAAGAACTGATGAATAAGCAAGATATAATTTTGTATATGCATATATCTTTCTTTTAAATGATGCCTTTTCTAATTGGGAGAGAGAAGGGAGTATATTTTAATGTAACAAATAAATAAATTTAAATAAAAACAAATGGAAGTCAGACAAGAGTAATTAGCTTATAAGTTACACAAGGGCATGGGCTAGATTTAATTTTACTTTTTGCCTACTAATGTGTTGAATAAATACCTAATGTACATAACAAGCTCTGAGAAGTGTTCAATCATAATGATATCTTTGATCAATTGATCTATATCCTCATTACCTTTATAGGTCTAATTATCAATTAATCCCCACAACAGTCCCTCTCCCATCTGATTCCTCTAGCAACATAATAAAATATAAGACCCTCTATTCCTTTGTCCCTTTAAATGTATCTAAAGTTCCCCTTTTCAGTATTTCCCTGGATCCTTTGTTTCTTTCTTAACATTTAATAATTAAAATAGGGAGAATATTACTGTTAGAGGATTTTATGTATAGATGTCATCTACTTTTCCATAAACATTCTAAAAGACCTACAAATGCTCTAGCATATAGTAAAACCATACAGATATATAACCTGGACAAAAATAAAAACTGAATTTAAAAAATCCCAAACATTTTTGCACTCTGGAGTCAGCTGACTTGGATTTACATTCTACTTTTCATAATGCTTGTGCAAACTTCAGTAAGTCACGTAACCTTTAGCCCTTAGGCTCACTTTCCTCATCTATAAAATGCACAGGTTTGATTAGATGGCCTACTAATTTTTAAGTCAAGGAGTCCTGATTATGATACTTATGACACCATGTTCTTCCTCATTATAGTAGCACCTAGGATCAACGTCAATGATAACTCATCTCAGGGTGCATTGTTTCCCCTTTAGAGAATTACCAAACACTTAGCTAAGCTAATGTCCATCTACCTCTCATCTGCCTACTTATAGAAACATGTAAGATGCTGCTACAATTTATCTTCACTGAATTGGCACTTCATTACCTTTATCATTATCATTATCATCAAAGATAAATTTTGGGAAATTCATAATTGATTTAAGAATTTTCATTAAGGAATTGAAATTCTACTTCTATTACTTTCATTATGAATCATAAATCAAAAAAGGCTCCCATGAGAGTTAAGTATTTTGGATTTCATAGGGTTTGGCCTACATTTGGAAAGTTAAATGGAAGCAGTAGTTATGGTTAATTGACCTACACTATATTGTCCAGGAATTTTATCCTGACTAGTCTATAAAAAATTCAGAATATTTTTAGATATTGACTCATTAGTCATTAGATTATTACTAAATGAGAGGTACTAAATGAGAATAATCATTATGATTCCTGAAATGGAGAAACAAGTCTAAACTCATAGACTGTGTTGGAATAGATTAGTTGTTATGAGTTGGATTCAGTAGACATTTGTATTCAAATCCCTAAATCAGTATGATGTGATCTACTTAATTTTTTTTGGAGACCCGATTTCCACATCTATAAAAAAGTGATAATATCTTCAATGCCCACTTCATTGTATCACAGATTTGTGACTAAAAATCCAAACTCCTCATTTGATGAATGAGTAAACCAAGGCCTGGGTACATAACTGAACTTGCTTAAGGTCACACAGGTACTAGGGTTCAGAGATGGAATTTGAACCTAGTTCTAAATTTAAACCTTCTTTTCTTTTTTATTATTGCCTCCTCAGGGTTGCTGTAAGGCTCATGGAAGAATACTTGAAAACTAATAAGGAAACTTTAAAACACTAAATGTCAGTTTTGTTGTAATGTAGCTCTTTTTTATATGGAATAGTACCCACTTTTCTACCTTGTATAGAAATATTCATTGTAGAGAAAAAGTCCCAATAATTATATAGATTTTATTCATTTTTAAAGTAATATTGATGACATGTATTATTTCACCTTTATTTCTAGATATGAATTTCCCCAGCCCCTATGCTTAACTTGTTAGGCTTAACCTAAACTTAATCTGTTCAGTGATCTTTCTTTTATAACAAATATATTTGGAAAAAATGCTTTTTCCTGACAACATTCCACAAATATGTTCACTACCTATGGAAGGAATGGAGGTTAGTAAATGTCCTTATCTCTTTTTTCAGGGGGAACACTGATCATTATAACTACTAGTATTCAGAGTTAAAAAAAAAAAACGTTGAATGCTTCATTAGAATGTTGAGAGCAGGGACTATCTATTAACTCTTTTTGTATCCATAGTGCTAAGACTGGCACATAGTAGGTACTTAATAAATACTGATTGACTGATTCTGTTTATCCTCCTTCCACTGAAATTATGTTGATTTTTGATATGTCAGTTCAATTCTACTATTTCTTCTGGCAGAAACTATACTTAATGTAGCTTTTACCTAAGGATTTTTTCTTAGAATTCACACAAACTTATACAATTGTCTTGGCCAGTTTCATATCCCATGATAACATTGCAAAATTTAATACCAAGGAAGCCTAACATGTATAGCTTTAAACATTAAGAATGCACTTTACCTGGAGGTAAAATTTCTTTACTAAGGTAGTGAATAAACTTTAACATTTATTGCCATAGCATTGTTATCTCTGTGTTTCATATTGTGCTCATGGCCATTTGAAGAAGATTGTTGACATCAAAGCTCTATTCTTTGATTCCATCCCTCAACTCTAAATTAGGAAGCAATTTGGGAACTGGAAGAGAGGAGTAAGTAGAAAAGATACTTTTAAAAAAAATCAGACAATATGAAATTCATTTTATTTTTGTTGGTTTCTATTTATTAGGGAAAAGGAAAACAAGAATGATTTCTGTTTATTCTATCATTTGCAAGTTAGACAAAACTTTTTCTGAATCTTAATTTCCTAATTTGTAACTTTTCTTTTCTTCCTTCCTTCCTTCCTTCCTTCCTTCCTTCCTTCCTTCCTTCCTTCCTTCCTTCCTTCCTTCCTTCCTTCCTTCCTTCCTTCCTTCCTTCCTTCCTTCCTTCCTTCCTTCCTTCCTTCCTTCCTTCCTTCCTTCCTTCCTTCCTTCCTTCCTTCCTTCCTTCCTTCCTTCCTTCCTTCCTTCCTTCCTTCCTTCCTTCCTTCCCCTGCTTTTTCCCTTCCTTGTTATACATTTCAGGAATAACTCTGATGAGTATTATGAAATGTGAGAATTTTAGAAAATAGATGAAAATACAGAAATCTGTCCTGATATCTATGGAATATAATAAGGTCTAGAGGAAGGTTCCCAGCATTTGGAATACACATTCTACATAAGATGAATGGGAAAGCATCATCAAGAATCACACAAAATGAAGTTACATGGATACATTGTGATTTGTACTAATGAAAGCAATACCCACATGAATCTTATTTCTGTGACACCATTTTACTGAGAAGACTGAACACCATTAAATCCTCCCCTACTTTGAAACACTTCTGTGATCTCTTCTAGTTCTATTTTCTTCCACCCTCAGGTGGTACATTTTCCTTCTTCCATTCTGAAATTACTTACTGACAACTTGATACCATCTTTTTTTCAACTCTACTGGAATATTTCCCTACTAATTATCTAAGTTCTCAACTTGTCCTTCTCCTCTGTCCACAAGTAATATTCCCATGCTTCCTCTATCCTCATTCTACCTCCAATTTTTATAAAATCTTCCTTTGGTTTCAAATTATTATCCTCTATCTTTCTTCATCTTCATCACCAAATCTCTATAAAGAGTAAAAACAGTATTTTTTACTCACTGCCTTTGCTCTTTCACAACACACTCACTCTTAAACTCCTTGGAACTTAATTTCTATTACCTTTTCCCTCTTGTATTCCCTTTTCATAGGATTATAGGCTTAGTGCTAGGAGGGACCTTAGAGATGATGGATTTTTATATTCTTTATAAAAGAGGAATATAAGCCTCAAAGAGATTGTTACTTGCCCAGGGTAATGCAGCTAGTAATTGCCTGAGGTAAGATTCAAACACATGTCTTCTTGATTCCAAATGCAGTGTTCTATCCACGATATCAGGTTTCCTTTATCAGTTGCCTGTCCAAGTTACCACAACTTTAGCCTAAATTATTTTTTTAATTCTTTAATTTTTTCCAGAACACATTTAGATATAAATTTTAATAATCATTTTCTGACATTCTCTGATCCATGCTTTCTTCCTTTATCCCATTTCTCACCATTTTCCAAGATAGTAGGTATTATGATACAGGTGGCATATGTATGGTAATGTAATACATATTTCCAAGTTTGTTATGTTGTAAAACAAGATATATAATATAAACTTGAGAAAACATTTGGGAATGAATAAAGTGAAGAATGGTATACTTCAATTTTCAGTCAAACTCCATCAGTTCTTTCTATTGCAGTGGATGACCTAATTTTGTCATGAGATCTTACAGTTGTGCTGGATTCTTTCATTGTTGATAATAATTAAATCATCCACAATTGATCAATATATGCTATTGTTGTTACTGTCTACTATTTTCTCTTTGTTCTATTCACTTCACTTTGCATTACTTCATTTAAATCCTTCTCATTGTTGTTTGTGCTTATCATGTTGATAATTTCTTATGACACAATATAATTCCATTATAATCATACACCTGAACTTGTTCACCCATTGCTCAATTGATGGACACCCTTTCAGTTTCCACTTCTTTGCCACAATAAAAATAGTTGTTATATATTTTTTCTGTTGAAGTAGTTTCTTTCCCCCTATCTTTAATCTCTTTTATATGAAGAATTAGGAGTGATATTAGTTGGTTAAATGGTATTCACAGTTTGAGGGCCCCATATTCACCAACAGTGTATTAGTGTCCCTGTTTTTCCTCCATCATTTTGCATTTTCCTTTTTGGTCATGTTAGACAGTCTGATAGATGTGAGGTGGAACCTCAGTGTTGTTTTAAATAATTTTTTAATATTTTATTAATTAAATTAATATTTAATTAAATTAATAAATTAAATTAATTATTATTATAATTATAATTATAAATTATAATTATATATATAATATATATAATATAAAATTATAATTATAATTATAATTATAAATTAAATTAATAAAAAATTTTAAATAATGTTTTAAAAAAAATAAAAAATGTCTTAATTAATAGTAATAAAGACATTTTTTAAAATATAGAGTTAAAATTCTTAATTTGAGAAGGGCATGTAACTTTCCCTTATATTCTAATGATACTTTTATTTCCCTCACCCTTCCTAAACTCAGATATTTTGGTATCTTCTTGACCATCCTATTGTTTTCATATTTTTCAGGGGGTGCCACAGGAATCAAAAGTGTTTGTCAGAAGTAAGGTGATTCAAATAAGGCCTTGGAAGTAGGACCAGTTACAATTCAAATATGATCCAATTTTTAAAAAATATAAAAAATTTGTAATCAGTTCAACTATCTAGGCCAAGCTAATGAATGAAAAGAAATAGGTAGCTAGGCATTGTGTCACTCTAAACTAGAAAGCAAATGGTTACCTTACTCAGGTAAGGAGAAAGGAAATACCAGCTCTGATTACTAGTTCTTGAGTGACCATCTGAAGAATGTTAATTCACCTGACTTCACCTTCTTTCTTAATTTGTAAAATGGTAATATCAATGTAAATTATATTAATGTCCCTTTTTAAATGTATCTTCCCTTTCCCCTCACATATATGACTTTCTTTTCCCATAACATCCTACATTGAATCAGTTGTCATGTCTAATTCATTCAATCTACAAAATACTTCTCACCTCATCACATTTCTATTCTTCTGCAAATGTGCAAGTACAGAATGATGACTCCAAATATATAGCACAAATTCCTAAGATTACAAAGAAAACATTAAATTGAAATATAGTAATAATTTTAAAAGATGTTCTTAGAACTTAAGAATCCCTGCTGTAATGCAAAATAATTTTCAATGATTTCAATTTCCTAATAAACAAATCCCAGAACGTGTCCTAATGTTCATTCAAATATTCAGCTGACATTGGACAAATCCCTTGATTTCTTTGGGCTTATTTTCTTGCTTGCACAATGAAAGGACTGAACTAGATGATTTCAAAAATTACTTTTAACTCTAAATATGTGATCTCTCAAAGAGAGTTATTAATAAGAGTTTTGTGATATGTTATAAAGAGCTTGCAATTTGGGAACAGGAGACTAGGCATCTACTTCCAGTTCTGCCTCTAAATAGCTATGACCTTAGTCAAATCTTCTCTGGACATGAGTTTTCACAGCGATAAAATGAAGTGGTTGGATTAGAAACTCTCTAAAGTACCTTGCTCTTTAGTTTTATGTTTCTGAGATTTACTTGTTACTTATAAAAATTCAATCATGTTTTTTATATGTACTTTATAAGCAGCCAGGGAGAATTAATGCATGTTTAATGGGAACTCTAAGTGTAACTACAAAAGTGGAAACTTCTTACTTAAATCACATTGGCAAGGCAAGTAAAATAAAAATCAGGAGCAAAGATCCAGTTATGGTCATTTGAATTTATAGCTGTTATTTTTTATTTTTTCCATCTCATTTGGTAAGAAGAATAAATAATTAAAATAGGGAATATTATTACCTCACCTTCATATTCTTCAAATAATTATTTGCCTTTTAATTAGCAAATGCTAAAGGGAGAGTACAAATTCAGAGGCATAAAATAGAACAGGATATATGGAGGCATTCTTTGGAACTCAGCTGAATTTAAAAAACGCCTTTCAAAACAGCATATTGTCTACAATAATTTAATTTTAAACTCCTGATTTTATTATTATTTACCTGAGGAGGAGAAAAATTGTGTTGAAATATTTTGTGTTCCCCACTAAAAATGAAATAGAATAATTATATGTTTTTGTTGGTTTTTGATAGATTGATCTCCATACTATCTATCTACTATACTCCTCCCCCACTAAATTATATCTGTATTTGGAAGTTGCTATTTAACATATTGCAAAGGAAGGGTGTCTGTGAATTCTGTTATCATTATAAATAATCAACTAACAAACTAAAATAAAATTTGAGAGAAAACTACCCTAGCTAGAGGGCAAGACTTCATCCAGTTAAATTGTGAGCAACAATAAAGTGGTGTTCTGGTTTTGACATGTTTACATATAGAAACACCAAAGTCATTGCTATATTTATTCTCCTTTGTCACAAGACCAGAGGGATGCTTTACTCATATCATAATGGAAATAGGGTTGTATGTATACTAAAAGCTATATTGAATACTAGCAGTTCTGCTATTTATCTGGAAACTCCCATTTGCTAATGATCAATTGTAGGAGATAATAGATCTTTAAAATAACAAGGTGATTCATATAGCAATAGTAAGAAATAAAAGATGGACAGTGATGAATGTTTTGTCATACTCCATGAAACACTGAAAGACTTAAAAGAACATTTCATCATTGCTGGGTAAGTCTATCAGAGAAAGTGTAATAATGATAGGTGACACTTCTAGAGTTACTTTACAAAGTATTTTGCACATAATCTATTTGCTATTATTTTCAATCCAAAGAGATCATTTTTTCAAATATTACATGTGAGAAAACTGAGGCTATAAAGAATAAATGAATTAACCCAACTTCACACAACTAACAAAATGTCTGAGGTAAAATTCAAAACTAGGCTTTCCAGCCTCTAAATCAAACACACTATTCAGAACACCATGTAAGGATAGGGCAGTATTAGATAGAAAAGATGATAATGATCTTTTCTGGAAGACAGTATGCCGCTAATCATCTATTAATCAACATTTTATTAATAACCCACTATATTCCAAGAACTATACTCAATATGATGAGGATATGGAGACAAAAATATGGAAAATAATTCCTTGCCTAAAGAAGTGGTGTATACACACACACACACACACACTCATACAGGATGGGGATTGGATTTAAGATTTTGTTGGCATTGGAAAGGAACTACTCATTGAAGGAGCTCCCATTACTAAAATATCTAGGTACTTTTTTCTGCAATGTAGAGTTTGAAAGATTTGTCCATCAATGAAAGGTTACATAATTTTCAAAGAGTCATACAGACAGTATGTGTCAGAGGTAGACCTTGAATTCAGATCTTGTTTACCTTAAAACAAGGTCTCTATCCACTAAACCACGCTGCCTCCTATGTATAGAATTAGATAGATGTGAGATTTCAGGGGAAGGGGAGTTGGCCAGAGTATGTATCTAGTATTTTTCATGTTTAAAGTGATGTAATATAAGAAAAGGGAGAAATTTATGTATGAGAGATAGCCAATTCAAAGATATGAAGACTGAATTTGATGAATATTATTACTATAGCTATTACTACTATTACCACCTTCACCACCATCACCACTACTACTGGTAGCCAGCATTTACACAACACTTTAAAGTTTGCGAAGTACTTTATTCTGATTTTATTTATTTTCAATATTTTCCATGGTTATATGATTCATGTTTTTTTCCCATGTCTCTTCCTTCCCCCATCTCAGAGCTGACAAGCAATTCCACTTGGTTATATATATATATATATATATATCATTGTTCAAAACCTGTTTCCATGTTATTGATAACCCTAATCATATCTCTGTCAAAGCACGTGACCAATCATATGTTTTTCTGCTGTGTTTCTGCTCCCACAGTTCTTTCTCTGGATGTAGATAGCATTCTTTCCCATGAGATTCTCTCGATTGTCTTGGTTCATTGCATTGCTGCTAGTAGAAAAGTCTATTGCATTCAATTATGCCACAATGTATCAGTCTCAATGTATAATGTTCTCCTGGTTCTGTTCCTTTCACTCTGCATTAATTCCTGGAGGTCATCCCCATTCACATAGAAATCCTCCAGTTCATTATTCCTTTCAGCACAATATTATTCCATCACTATCAGATACCACAATTTGTTCAGCCATTCCCCAATCAAACGGCATCTCCTCATTTTCCAATTTTTTGCCATCACAAAAAGTGTGGCTATGAATATTTTTGCACATGTATTTTTCCTTATTATCACTTTGGGGTATAAACCCAGCAGTGGTATGGCTGGATCAAAGGGCAAGCAATCTTTTAAAGCTCTTTACACATAATTTCAAATTGCCTTCCAGAATGGTTGGTGCAAAAGCACTTTAAAAACAATTCTTGGAGATAGGAGCTATTATTATTATTATATCTTTTTTACATATGAGGAAACTAAGGCAAATCTGAAACTGAATTTCAACTTTAAACTTCCTGACTTCAAGTCTATCCAGCATGCGGCCTCACTTCACATAGATGAAATATAATGCCATTTTTTATTGAACATGAATTCAAATTGTGAAAATTTTAGACTACATTTTCCTGGATTTTCCCATGAACTAAACTAAATTATATTCAATTTTGACTCATCTTACATAAAAAATCAGTGGAATAGCACATCCAAAAAACACTACTGAATAATCAGATCGTTCAAAGCTTAACACTCCTAAGGAAGACTCTCTCAATCTAACTCACTAAGTATCAAGTCTCCAAAAAATTAAGCTGTAAAAACTCATCCATATGCTAGTAGCTCAAATATTGTCTTGGTTCCTAAAATGGGTGTATTGTATTTTTAGTACCAGCTTCACTTTGCCATTGTTTATTGGATATGCTCAGTACCCTGATGAAAAGAGTAATTCTCCCACAGTGAGGTCTTAATCACTGCTGAGATTTTGCTTTAGCTATCCTCTCTCCCTGAACATTACTGGCTGAATTGATTAGACACTGATAGCTCTTAAATCTTAGCTAATGACAAGTGTATTTTTAGCCATTGTACAAAAATTCAAACCAGAAAAATGCAGGTGGTTGTGAAATACGGCACTAGCATTTTATTTGCCAATTTTCCTAGGGCTATTTTTAAAAAATGAAAACAATTGTGTTTGAAGTGGTGACCAGAGAAGGAAGTACAATAGAAAAAAAAATTAAATGAATTTAAAATAAAGCTAATTTGAAACGGAAGAAAAATATGAAATGGGATTTTTTTCCTTCTGAGTCAATAAAATATATTCCTTTCTATTAAATGAATTATATTTTAATATGAAATACTATTTTTCTCCTGGAATAATTATTTGATTTACAAGATAAGAAATAAGAATTCTTCAAGATTAATTGTGAGGATTTTGTTTAGATATTCAAATGAAATGAATTTTGGTACCTTCTCTTTGATCTTGTCTTTCTTTGAAGACAACATTATTCTTTGAGAAATGACAGCATTTTGGAAGTATGAGCAAAAGTCACTACTTTGCATTAGTGGTCTCAAAGTAATGGGTAAGGGGAATATTCCATAACAGTTCCCTTGTCATTACCAGGAGATTACAGGTAGTTCTCATCTCATACTAGCAGAATCATGAGATTCAAGTTAAGGAGATATTTTTCCCTTCTGAAAGTATCTGATGACAAAGTAGAATGAATGAGAGAAATCTTGTGAAAGATAGGATGCCTATGTTCCTTCAAGCTATACATGATCCTTGTAAATAAGACTTTTCCTGATTTCTCCAGTTATTACTGTTGACCTAACCTCAAGGTGAAAAAAGAGAAAAATGGTCATATCTATTTTGTATGAAACTGTATATGTATAGATGTATTTGTGTATGGGTGAATGAAAGACAGAGAGAGAGACAGAGACACAGAAACAGAAACGCAGAGGCAGAGGCAGAGAAGAGGGGGAGGGGATAATTAATTTTTTTGTCCCTCCTAATAAAAGTTAAGCTCTTTGAAGATAGGTATGGTTTCATTACTGTGATCTGTAGTACAATAGCACAGTAGCAGAAATATGCTGAGTTAGTGCCTTAATAAATGATTGTTGGTTGATTGGTTGAGTTTAAGAGATATCCTGTATGGATAAATATTTCTGATATATGTGACTCATTTATATGAGAGTGAAACAAAAGGGGGAGAAAAAGGAAATTTATTTATCAATCATTAATTATAGTCTGAGGAACCATTTACATCCTCGTGTTTATTTGGAGACGGAAGGTATCACATGGAAGAAGATATGGATTCTCCATAATGACTATTTAGTAGAAACCAAGAGGAAAATGTAATGTAAGTAAAATGAGGGAAAACTTTATTTTTGAGATACAAGATGGTAAAATCAAGGAAAACCCCTTTTAATATTCACTAACCTTTTCAAATATAAGTAATTATTAACTTTCCCCTTATATTTGTATCTTCTATCAAAAAAAAATAATTCTAAGAAAGCTAGCATTCTCACAGGCATCCCTACCTCCAGGGAATCTACTCTTCAATTAATCACTGCCTAAAGTACCTTTGAGCATGTCATTTTTTTTTTTATCAAAAACCTTCATTGAATATTTCTTATCAGCTGAGACACAAACTCCTTACCCTGGCATTTCAGGCCCTCTATAACTGTTCTCTACCTGCTTGTGAGTTACTTTTCCAGGCTTATTTCCTATTATTCACATTCACATACTCTATAGTACTTCCCATTAAATTGTTGTCTGACCTCTTCCTGAACTCTCCATTCCCCATGCATTCATAGAGTCAATCTTCCATGAACAGAACATAGTCCCACTTTATTTCTGCTTATTGAAATTCTTATCTTTCTTCATTTCTTGGCACAAGGCCTAACTACAAAGTCTTTTTCTGCACTCCTCCTGTATTTTTGTAGCTGAAAAGGGTCTAGATTTTCCCAAGTTTTTATATAACTCTTCACTTATAATTCTCTTTTGATATTGAGTCTGTCTATATTCTATCATGTCTATCTGTGCAGATGTTATACCTTTGAACCCACCCCACTAGATAGTAAATTTCTTGAGAGCAAAAATTCTGAAATTTGTCATCATTATTTCCCCAGAACTCAGCCAATTATCTTTCACACAGATGATACTTATTATTTGTTGGATTCAATTGTTATATTTCTGAAATATGGAATCATTAAAAATATGAGTTGGAAATCATATTAGTGATAATATCCTTCACCTCTCCTTTACAGGTAAGGAAATAAAATAGCACAGGGAATAGATGAAATATCAAAATCACATGATTCTTTCTAATGGCAGACCTAGGTCTAGAATACAGATCTTATCCTAGTTTTTTTTCCCAATTTCACACTCTGGTCCTTTATGAATTTTGTAATTTCTGTACTGAGTAATATGAATTTTTTGGAGATGGAATCAACTTTACCTTTTAGATAGTCCTTATATGATATGATTCTTCACATTTCTTTTCTTTCTTCTTTGGGGAATGATTAATGCCATTATATGAAAAATTAGAACAGTGACAGAATATCATGTTACTAGTATTTTCAATATATTAAACAACATATATTGATTTAAGACATACTAACTATACAACTTTTTTGTGATATTTTAAAATATGAACTGTTGAAAATTGTTGTTTCATTTAGGTGTCAATAGTAATCATTTAGTCTTCTTTGCTCATTTTTTTAAAAAGTTAGGTAGGAGCTAATAAAGTAAAATGACTTATCCAAAGTCACAATTTGTTAGTGGCAAAACTGGGAGCCTTTCCATTTCCACAAGAAGCTGAAAAGATCAGGCAGTGAGTTTCCATTGCAATATAATTACTACTTTTTTTGTACTTCTGCTATCAATTAACATGATTATAAGCCAGAAATTAGAGGGCACATGTATTTCCCTAATTTATTAACTCAAAACTAAGGTGAATTTTTTGTACTTAATTACTTATATGCCAAATATTTTCCCATTTAATATTTCATATTATTTATACATACATTTCAAGTTTTAAGAAAGAAAATGATCTGTAGCAGATTAACTGGTTATATCCTTGGAAGGTGGTGGGATATCATTAAAATGAAGAAAATGGGTTATTATAAAATATTTAAAGCTATGCCTTTCATAGTATCATACCCTTTCTCTATGGATTAAAATTATATCATTATTACAAAAAAGTAAATAAGATATTAACCTTCCATTTTTGTCAAAATGAGATATTATTAGAAAATACCATTAGTTTGTTGCTGTGACATCACCTGTCTTTTTTTTTTCTGTAGTTAAGAGTCTGCTATCTTAGCTGCTGTGGGATGCCATGTTAATGAGGCCAAGGACATAGGTCAGAGACCATCCAGCTTTACTTTATATTGGGTATACAGCATTACCAAAACCCATTATTCTTTAAAATGTGTATCCTGATTGAAGTAAAAATAGACTATGGATTCAGCTTCATCAGTTCATTTCAATTAACAGTTATTTATCTCAGTGACATGCCCAGCTTATATTGAAGTTGTGGCAATATCTTTGTAGGGAGAAATGGTGGAGGTGGGGGGACAGCTACATTAATGTCAACAGACACACAGGAAAGTGCCAGGGTTATTTTGTGTTGGAAGAATTACAGCTAAGGTCCTGAGATCCTACTTAGGATTGATTGGAGGTAGGAAGAGGAGGAAAATGTTTCCCTCTCAATCCCACCTTTCTCTGTACCCATCCCTTGATTCTACTTCCCTTCTTTCTTTTCCACCTTTCTTTTTCCCCTTCTCCCTTTCTCCTCATCTCTCTCTTTTTTCAATCTCTTCCTCTTCTCCTTTCCTTTCTTCAAATTCTCTCTCTATCTCTCTCCTGCTCCTCTACTCACCTCTTCTTCCTTATCTCTGTCTCTTGAGACACATATTCATTGGGTGAACTCAATGAAGAGTAATGTCTCATCAGAATTGCTACTGATGAAAAACACTACCAGTAAGACTCAGAAGTTGGAGGGTAATTAATTAATAATTTTGTCTTCTTGGAGGACAGTAGAAAACTACACTTAAGGGATATGAAAACTATGAAGAATCCATAATGTAAGAGGAGGACTTCCAGTATCTAGGAATTATGTAATATTCTTTGCTCTTAAACATACTTCATCCAGAGATGTTATGTGTATGGTGGAGTATTCCTCCAGTTTAGGGAAAATGTCTTTATAGCTCACATTTTTTTCTAAACCTTCTGAATAAATTTTCCTTGTAAATATGAATTGGGTACATGCCTTCAGATGGGATGCTAAATTAGGAATGTTACATGATATTAATATCCCTGTGAATAATTATTTCTTCCAGAGATTATGCATAAGCTCAAGAAGTACTATCAAGAAAGTATATAATTGGGGGAAATGATGGAGAAAACAAAATTTCTTTCAGAAATATTGCAGAATGGGTGATTTCTTTAAAATTAAAATATCACTGAAGGCTTCAATATGGAGCTTCACCTATTAGGACCTGAAATATAAGTATTGTTTTATGAGGGCAGATAGTGCAAGTATTTTGTTTCAGTTATACAGCTGGAAAATACTGCAGCCCTAGTTTTGAAGCATTTTAATGAGAATCTAAGGAGTTTGTATTTTGTTCATTAAATAGTATAAAACCACCAGAGATAGCACTCCTTCCTGTATCCCTAATTCTAGGTAAATTAGTTTATTTACTTTCCTCCAAATATTCCTTTAAACTTTCTTGCCAATGGTATCTTTGAAAATTATTTCCAAACCTGCAACGGCTCCCTCCTAACTCTCCCCATATAAATAATTAAAGGGACCTTCTCAAGTTCTCTTCCTCCTTGAAGCCTTTCCAGATTACCCTGAATACCCTATGATCTTTCTCTTTTTTAATAATATATTTTTATTTCTTCAAGTTAACATATCAATACAATGTCTTAGTATTTGTTTTATGATATTTTGTAATTCATGTTCTTTCTCCCTTCCAGTAATCCCTCCTCTTTAGGAAGACAGGTAATATGATAGAGATTGAACATATATTATTATATAACACATTTCTATTTTCTTCATGTTGTGAAAGAAGATAGATACTGCTTATACTAGAGAAAAAATAAACGGAGGGGATAAATTACAGAATGAAATGTTTCAATTTACATTGAGATTTTATTCCTTCTATGGCAATGGAATTAAATTCCTTTTTTAAAAATTATGACCCTCTTGAGTTGTCCTGGATCCTTGACTTAGTGATAATAATTTATTCATTCACAATTAAACATCACATATAACTGTTGTTACTTTATACAGAGTTCTGGATCTTCTTACTTTACTTTGTATCAGTTTATATAAGCCTTTCCAGATTTATGTCTGTTTGTGTGATTATGTTTTTCATTACTTATGAAACAATAGTATTTTATTACAAGCATATGCCATTCCCCAATTGATAGACATCCCCTCAGTTTGCCATTACAAAATGTGGAGCTAATATTAGGGTTGTGACTTAAAATCTAAATTAATTGGTTGCTAGGGAACAATCCCAAATAAAATTCCCAAGTCAGTCTGGAAATTTATGGTAATTTTAATTAATATAGAGGGAAGGATTTAAGGAGAAAGAGGGAAGAAAGTATTTGATTTCTCTTATCTGACCTGTGCCAGGGAGTTCAAGATCTCTGCCACTAGGTCTCTGAAGAAGATTAGAGACTTCTAGGAGGATAAAGTTAGAAAGGAAAAGGAAAAAAAAACTCAGCCAGAAACACCACCAACCTGACAATAGCTGTAGCCAAGCCGAGATACCGAAAGACCAAGCATGCTACCACCAGCCACCTCACCGCCACCAAAGGTACCAGAGAAAGGAAGTGATATATATATAGTGAAATACATAGACCTTTTATTCTTGTGTCTCCTCCTCTAATTTTTCACATCTACCAATCACATCAGAGGCTTTTCTCCAGGACTGCCC